>NC_088793.1:50031043-50334073 GCF_011386835.1 Chrysemys picta bellii | reverse complement strand
AAGCCTTTTCAGTAGTTTGTGACAAGCAGACAGAAATCGATGCAATTGCTAATTAAACCTAATCCAGAGACAAAGTTTTACATTAAGAGTTAATTACAAGAATTTAAACTTTAAAGAGAGTACAGCTGTTCTTCTACATGGTGCTGTTGTGTATTGATACTCAAGCAGAATTTGCTAAAATTCAGCTCCTCAATTTAGAACATCAACATAAACTTTAGAGGAGTCAGCCACAAGAAAAAAAAAATAGGAGCATGAGCAAAAGCTATATCCCTTGGGAGAGCAACACAAGACTGTGAACTTGAAAGTAAGGTGCTCACCCTGACTAACCAGTTAAATGTCAAAAACTGCAGACCTCAGGAAAATGGTACTCTGATATGTTGGCATTCAATATATTTTTCCAAGCTTCTTTACCTTAAATTCTCTGAAATAATGTGCACTGTTGTTAAGGAATGTGTGGGCTACTTTGTGTAATCCTGATGAGAATAATCTTTCTTTAAATATTTCACTATGGGCCACTGTTGTAGAATGTATGAAAACTAATGATTCAAATGACCCTTACTGCTCCATTCCCATAGATTCCAAGGATCTAAGGGACCATCTAGTCTGACCTCCTTTGTACCACATAGAACTTCCCCAAAATAATGTCTAGATAGATCTTTTAGAAAATTACTAATGATTAATTACTATCACCAATAAAAAATTATGCCTTGTTTCCGATCTGAATTTGTGTAACTTCAACTTCCAGTCACTGGATCATATTATACTTTTCTCTGCTATATTGAAGAGCCCATAATTAAATATATATATTCCCCATTCAGGTACCTGTAGACTGTAATCGAGATATCCCTTAACCTTCTCTTTGTTAAGCTTACATTGAGTTCCTTGAGTGTATAAGGCATTTTTTCTAATCCTTTAGCCATTCTCATGGCTCTTCTCTGAACCCTCTCTGATTTATCAACATCCTTCTGGAATTGTGGACACCAGAACTGGACACAGTATTCCATCTGTGTCTCACCAGTGCCAAATAGAGTTAAAATAACCTCTCCTATTTGAGATTCCCCTGTTCATGCATTCCAGGTTCGCATTAGCTGTTTTGGCCAGAATGTTACACTGGGAGGTCATGTTCAGCTAATTATTCATCACAACCTCCAAAACTTTTTTCAGAATCATTGCTTCCCAGAATAGAGTCCCCCATCCAGTAAGTCTGGCTACATTCTTTGTTTCCAGGTGTACACATTTACATTTAGCCATATTATAATGCATATTTTTTGCTTGCATCCAGCTTGCCAAGCGATCGTGAATGCTCTGAATCAATAATCTGTCTTCTTCCTTCCTTACCACTCCTCCAATTTTGTCTCATCTGCAAACTTTATCAGTGATGATTTTATGATTTCTTTCAGGTCAGGATAAGGATGTTACATAGTGTAGACCAAGAACCAGTCCTTGGGGGACTCTACTGAAAACATCCATTCAGTGATGATTCCCACTATTTATTTCTCTCCATTCTAAAAACTGACCATTTATTCCCTATCTTTTAAACAGTTACTGATCCATGAGAGAACCTTTCCTCTTACCCCATAAAGGCTTACTTTACTTAAGAGCCTTTGGTGGGGGGGAAAAAATCCACTGGATCACCCTTGTCCACATGCTTGCTGATCCCCTCAAAGAATTATAGTAGATTGGTGAGGCATGACTTCTCTTTACAAAAAACATGTTGACTCTTCCCCAAGAAATCATATTCATCTACGTGTGTCTGACAATTCTGTTCTTTACTATAGTTTCAACCAATTTGGCTGCTACTGAAGTTAGGAATAACAGCCTGTAATTGCCAGGATCACCTCTGGGGCCCTTTTTCAAAAATCCTCAAGTCATCTGGTACATACGCTGATTTAAATGATAAGTTACATATCACAGTTAGTAGTTCTGCAATTTCACATTTCATAGAATCACAGAAGATTAGGGTTGGAAGAAACCTCAGGAGGTCTTCTAGTCCAACCCCCTGCTCAAAGTAGGACCAACACCAACTAAATCATCACAGACAGGGCTTTGTCGAGCCGGGCCTTAAAAACCTCAAAGGATGGAGATTCCACCACTTCCCTCGGTAACCCATTTCAGTGCTTCACCACCCTCCTAGTGAAATAGTTTTTCCTAATATCCAGCCTGGGCCTACCCCACTGTAACTTGAGACCAATGCTCCTTGTTCTGTCATCTGCACCACTGAGTTCCTTTAGAACCCTTGGGTGAATACCATCTGGTCCTGGCAACATATTACTGTTTAGTTTATCAATTTTTTCCAAAACCTCCTCTAATGACACGTCAATCTGGGACAGTTCCTCAGATTTGTCACCTAAAAAGAATGGCTCAGGTTTGGGAATCTCCCTCACATCCACCGCCATGAAGACCAAAGCAAAGAACTCATTTAGTTTCTCTGCAATGGCCTTATCTTCCTTGAGTGCTCCTTTAGCATCTCGACCATCTGGTGGCCCCACTGGTTGTTTAGCAAGTTTCCTGCTTCTGATATACTGAAAACATTTTTTGCTATTACTTTTTGAGTCTTTGGCTAGCTGTTGTTCAGAGTGACCTAGACAACTGGAGGATTGGGCCAAAAGAAATCTGATGAGGTTCAAATTCTTTAATTGGCCTTCCTAATTATATTTTTACTCTTCACTTGCCAGAGTTTATGCTCCTTTCTATTTTCCTCAACAGGATTTAACTTCCACTTTTTAAAGGATGCCTTTTTGCCTCTCACTGCTTCTTTTACTTTGTTGTTTAGCCACAGTGGCACTTTTTTGGTTCTCTTATTATGTTTTTTAATTTGGGGTAAATATTTAAGTTGAGTCTCTATTATGGTGTCTTTAAAAGTTTTCCATGCAGCTTGCAGGGATTTCACTTTTGCACTGTACCTTTTAATTTCTGTTTAACTAACTTCCTCATTTTTGTGTAGTTCCCCTTTCTGAAATTAAATGCTACCATGGTGGACTGCTGTGGTGTTTTCCCCAGCACAGGGATGCTGAATTTAATTATATTATGGTCACTATTACCAAGCGGTTCATCTATATTCACCTCTTAGAACAGATCCTGTGCTCAATTTAGGACTAAATCAAGAATTGCCTCTTCTCACGTGGTTCAGGACTAGCTGCTCTAAGAAGCAGTCATTTTAAGGTGTCAAGGAAATCTATCTCTGCATCCCGTCCTGAGGTGACATGTACCTATTCAATATGGGGATAGCTGAAATCCCCCATTATTATTGAGTTTTTTTATTTGTATAGCCTCTCTAATCTCCCTGAGCAGTTCACAGTCACTATCACCATCCTGGTCAGGTGGTCGGTAATATATCTCAACTGCTACACTCTTATTACTCAAGCATGGAATTTCTATCCATAGAGATTCTATGGTACAGTTTGGTTCATTTAAGATTTTTACAATATTTGACTCTACATTTTCTTTCACACATAGTGCCACTCCCCCACCTGCATGACCTGTCCTGTCTGTCTGATACATTTTGTACCCTGATATTACTGTGTCCCAATGATTATCCTCATTCCACTAAATTTCTGTGATGCCTATTATATCATTTTCCCCATTTAATATGGGGCACTCTAGTTCACCCATCTTATTATTTAGACTTCTAGCATTTGTATATAAACAATTGTCACTTTTTAGCTCTCTGCCCTTACATGATGTAATTGAATGGGACTCTTTTTCATTTGAAAATTTCTCATCAGATCCTACCTATATTTTATCTTCCCTCCTCTCTTCCTTCAAAGGATATAGAGAATCTCCATTAAAAGATCCTACCCTATGGGATGTCTCTGTCTGAACCATGTGCTCCTCCGCACCTGCCGGCTTTCCCCCAGCCTTTAGTTAAAAAACTGCTCTACAACCCTTTTAATTTTAAGTGCCAGTGATCTGGTTCCATTTTGGTTTAGATGGAGCCCATCCTTCCTGTATAGGCTCCTCCTTTCCCAAAAGATTCCCCAGTTCCTAATATAACTAAACCCCTCCTCCCTACACCATCATCTCATCCACGCTTTGAGACCCTGAAGTTCTACCTGTCTAACTGGCCCTACGTGTGGAACTGGAAGCATTTCAGAGGATGCTATCATAGAGGTCCTGGACTTCAATCCCTTACCTAGCAGCCTAAGTTTGGCTTCCAGGACCTCTCTCCTATCCTTCCCTATGTCACTGATACCTACATGTACCATGACCATCGGCTCCTCCCCAGCACTGCACATAAGTCTATCTGGATGTCTCAAGAGATCCGCTACCTTCACACCCAGCAGGCAAGTCACTATGCTGTTCTCCCAGTCATCGCAAACTCAGCTATCTATGTTTCTAACAATCAAATCCCCCCTATTACCTGTCTCTTCCTAATAATTGGAGTTCCCTCCCGCAGAGAGGTATCATCAGAGCAAGAAGATACAACAACATCATCTGGAAGGAGGGTCCCAACTATGGGATCATTTCCCTCTGCTGCAGTTTGATTTTCTTCTTCCCTGAGACTTTCATTCTCCTCAATAGCACAGAGGCTGTCAGACCGAGGGTGGGACCCTTCTACTGTGTACTGGAAAGTCTCATCTCTGTACCTCTCTGTCTCCGTTAGCTCCTCCAGTTCAGCCACCCTGTCTCCAAAGCCCATACATGGGCTCTGAGCGTATGAGGAGCCAGGAGCTCCTTGCATAGGGCAGGTAATCATACATGCTGAATTGAGTGCAATAAACTGGATAGCCCCCACTCTGTTGCTGGACTTCCACCTGCATTCTCTTTTTACTCCTGCAGCTCTTTCCTTTGTTGCTCTGTTTTTTATCTGGGGTGTTTATTGCCTTAAGTTTAAAGAATATTAAGTGTATCTAGACCCCGCCCTCGCCCTCACAGAACTCCTCTGGTTGCTTAGGAGCAGACTTTTTAACCCCCTGTTCTTCCTAAGTATCCCCACCCCTTGGTGAAGTGTTCATGGGTGCTAAAGGGCTTAAAGGTCAAAGCATCATTAAGAAGCTCTCAGCCTTGCCTAGCATGCCGCTAGACTCAGCACAGGGTCACCCAAACAGACTACACTGTATAGTTCAGTCAAGCAGCAAGCACACCACAAACACAAACACTAAAGACAACAAACTCACCTCAAGGGTCACATAGGTACTCCTCCTTTATCTGGAGAACTCCCTCGCAAATCCCCCCTGCTAGCTGCTCCTGTTCGCTAGCTCCTCTGGTCGCTTAGGAGTAGGCTTTTTAAATACTTGGTGTCCCTGAACAGCCCCGCCCACTGGTTAAGACAACACTGCAATGGCTACAACAACACTTAATTTTAAATAGGTAAAAGACATGGCTCCAAGAATATCTACAGTGTGGAGCTTAGTTTCATCTGAAAAATCATGAGGCTTAGAAAAAATACAGGTATGAGTATAAATTGATTGATATGAGTACAAATTGCCAGACTTACAAGTGATAGGTTTTCCAAGAGGTCCTTGTCCCTTATGACTTAATGCTCCTTTTCAGTGTTCAAACAAGCAGATATATACTAATGGAAAGAATTATTAGACTGAAATAGTATCCCAAGACTGAAGACTCATCATTTCTGACATTTAAAACCAGAAAAAACATACTGCAGGGAATAACTCTGTACTGGTACCTGGTACAGTTAGTAACCTAACTGGCCTTTTCCATTTCCAGTATCATTACTCTGAGATGTGGATAAAGCTGTCAACAGAGAGATCCCTGGGAAGCTGTTAGTCTGGGATGCAAAGCAGTCTCACAGGGGAGTACCCCACTGATTAAAGATGGTGGTCAGAACTGTGTTGTGTATTTCCAGTTAATGGTCTGTATAGAGACTTCTGCTTAGTCTGTCTGATAGGGAGTTCTGAGCGCCCAGGAGGTATGCTGCCTATATGGTAACCTGATTTCTAATGGAACAGTTCTACAGTCTGACTGCCTCCAAACACAGAGAATGAGATCTCATTCCTCCCTGTTTGTTTATCTATACCACCTTGGTGATATTGTCCGATAGGATTTGCATGTGGAGTGAGCGTATGAGAGGAAGGAAGGCCTTGCAGGCTAGGTGGATTGCTCTGAGTTCCAGTAAGTTTATATGCAGTCTGGCTTCCCGTGGTGTCCATGTACTTTGAGCTATGTGGAAATCCAAATGAGTGCCCCATTCTGTAAGGGAGGCATCCGTCACAATGGTGGCCATCGGTATGGGAGGGCTGAAGGGAGTCCCCACCATGACCATGTCTGATGAAGTGGGCATTCACCCACGAAAGCTTATGCTCCAATACATCTGTTAGTCTTTAAGGTGCCACAGGACTCTTTGTTGCTTTTTACAGATCCAGACTAACACGGCTACCACTCTGATACTTAACTATAGTGGTACATTCACAGAAGGAACGAGTCGACAAGCATCCTCCAACCATGGACAGCAAGAAGGAACTGAAGTAAGGATGGGGCGGCTCTTCCCCTTTAACCGTCGGCTCAGAGCACAAGGTACACCAGGGCACAAGTGTGGCCGCACCTACGAGCACCGCTAGGAAAAGCTCTGTAGCACTGATGCATGAGACACACACACACACACACACACACAGTGTAATGAGCATATTCAACTGCTCAAAGAAGTATCTTATCAAATTAAAGTTTATCATTATTTTTGAAGCTCTGCGTAACTTTCTCTCTTCCTATTTATCTTTCCTTGTCAAGCTTCATGTTGCCCCTCCACTTCATCTGCTCTGCCAATGTTCCCAACCTCGTCCCCCCATTTATCAGATTTTCACATACTCTATTGGCAGGGAGACGGTATTTTCCATTTATAAAATCTATTATTCTAGCTCTTCCATCTGAAGAAACTAATTTCAAGGATGACTAGAGTACCTAGAAACAGAGAGGAAGGATTGTCCAGTGGTTAAGGCACTAGTCTAGGACTTGGAAGACTACTTCTGCCACAGACTTGTGTGTGTGACCTTGGGCTAAGTCACTTAGCCTCTAGGTGCCTCAATTTCCCCTCCATAAAATGGAGATAACAGTTCGACCTCATGGGGTGTTGTGAGGATAAATATATTAAAGATTATGTTGCACTCAGAAACTGTGGTGATAGGGGCAGAGAGGCAAAAGGCCAACATAGAAACATAAGGAAGTTCTTTAAGGCATAGACTCTTGTGAACTATTCTGGTGTGGGAAATGGAGGGGTGCGTGGGTGGGTGTTTGAGATCATCCACTCTCTTTGTCTGAAAGATAGGGTGCTAAAACTGAGAAAATTCAATTTTTTCTTTCTGTTGTAACATTAGGTTCCCATATGGAAAATGCTGAGAACCACTGTTCTAAATTGATCTAGAGATCACTGTCTCTCTATAACAGGGTGGCACTCACCTCTCATGAGTGTCCCCCAGCCGATGGTTCTCTCGTGGGTCCTCAGCAACTCAGCTGTCCAGCCGAGTCGCATACGCTGTCCCCATTTCTGGGGTATACAGTCCCAAGTTCTTATCACGGTCCTGGTATGGGGCCATAGCTCTTAAGCTTCCTGCTTTCTTCAACCTCCCAGCCAGGGCCCATCACGGTACCCTCAGCTAGTGTCCTTTTCAGCAGCCTTCCCTGGGCTCAGTCTGCAACCAGACCAGCAGGGCCCATCTTGGTACCCTTGTCTGGTCTGGCCAGGTTCCGTGCTCAGTCCCCCTGGCTCAGCCTGTCTGCACTGACCTTTTCATGGTCCTGATGCTACTCTATCCAGTCAGCCAGGCACCTAGTGTTTGGCAGCCTTCCCTGGGCTCAGTTCTGCCTGGTGAACTCTCTGCAGTGAGCTGTCTGTGGTCTTGCAGCTCGTCTAGCCAGCTAGGCACCTGGTCCTCCTTCCCCAAGAGCCATACAGCAACTGAAGGCTCTGCTCTGCTGCTTGCCTTTTATCTGGCCCTTCTGACCCCTTATTGGTTGCTCCAGCAGCCCCTCTGATTGGCTGCTCTGCGGCCACTCTAGGCTACCTGGAGAACTTCTCGCTGTTCTATTCTGGAACAGGGTGATGTAGGGCTGCGAGGCCTCCAGAAGGGGACCTCCAGACATAGTCAACCCTGCCAAACACTCTTTTTAAACAAAAAATATTTTTCCATGTTTATATGTATACGTTACCCAAATCTCCCAAGCCTGCCAATTCTATCTAGCAGCAAGAATAAGCACCACTCCTCAGCCTCTGACATCTGAAAAGGATCATGCTGCTAATTTTTAAATAGAAAGTTCAGAAAGCTTAACAAAGGAAAGTTAGTTTCCCATTGCTACTTCTGAACAGTTTTTAAGGAAATCCAAGGGATTCTCAGATCATCTCCAAGAAACGTTTTTTTAACAACCACAGCAAATCACACCCTAGTGCAGGGGTGGTCAACCTGTGGCTCCGGAGCTACACGCGGCTCTTCAGAAGTTAATATGTGGCTCCTTGTATAGGCACCAACGCCGGGGCTGAAGCTACAGGCACCAACTTTTCAATATGCCGGGGGTGCTCACTGCTCAACCCCTGACTCTGCCACAGGCCTTGCCCCCACTCCACCCCTTCCCATCCCCTCCCCTGAGTTTGCAGTTCCCTCGCTCCTTCCCCTCCCCCCCCCCGAGCTTCCTGCACATCACAAAACAACTGATTGGGAGGTGGGAGAGGGAGGCGCTGATCAGCAGGGCTGCCAGTGGGTGGGAGGCACTGGGAACGGGGGAGAGGGGGAGGGAAATTGATGGGGGGCTGCTGACATATTACTGTGGCTCTTTGGCAACGTACAATGGTAAATTCTGGCTCCTTCTCCGGCTCAGGTTGGCCCTAGTGGGTTAGGGCAGGCTGTTCAATAATCAGATTTGCATGTGAGGCAACTATGTAATACATGCATCTCTTCACTAGATGATAGTGAAGCCAACTTGCAATCCCATCAATCCTTGTGGGAGGAAGCTATATAATGGAGTCTTTCTCCCATGCAGAGAGATGGCTAACCTGGGTTCCCTAGGTACTGGGGGAAAGTGTGTTGGAGGGGAAGGAATGTCCTTTTCTCCCCTCACAAGTTTTAAAATATGAAATGTCACAAATGGTTTTTAAAATTTCAGGAATATATTTACAGATAATTATTTTCTTAGTAAAATCATTCACTAAGCATTGTCAACATGAAATCAGCAGAGAATACACAACATTATTTCAAAAATAACTATTCCTCTAATGCTGAAATACTGGATCACAATAATCTAGCTTTCCTGGATCAATCTATTAAATTCAGTCTTCTGAAATATAAATTTTTCATAACACACAAATAATTATACAAAAATAATTGTCTGTCTCTATTCATGAGATTAGATATGTTCCAGAGACATGGCAGAAAGTCTCAGATTTTGATGGAAGAAATGTCTTCCTATTTTACATAACATTCTGCATAGTATGTCACCAGACTGCACATTCTGATACAATAAGTTGTTCCTGTGAATTGTTAAGTATGAAATATAGCCTTCATTTCCTAGCTGGTATAGCTCTATTATGCAGGACAAGACAAACTGATATGTTTTTATGTCTATTAAACAGAAAAACAAAATGAAATAAAAAACCCCTGTGGACCCGACTTTATTCTTTAAGATAATTTAGACTAAAGATATGCTAAATGATGCAATTCTAAACACACAGTTAATAAAATCATTTAAAGAGCAATAGCACATTTCACCATGTCTACTTTTTAATATTCTTGCAAATGATAGCAATGAGATTAGTGTAGTATTCTTGTGAAAGTACAATAAAGTATAAAAACAATCTTTTCTGTTTCAAAATTTTAGGCAATATAAAATAAGAAATGTAGGTCAAATGGATTTGTATTTTTAAACTTATATTTATCTTTCTTTATCTGAAATTGGGGCCTGTCTCTAAAAGCATTAATACATACATTCAGTAGGGGAAAAAAGGGTAAACCAATTTTTATTTATTTATTTTTGGCTAATGCTTGCACAATCACAGTTGCTTTACTACAAAACTATTCAAAACAGTACTCTGAATACAATTAAGTATGGCTTGGTCTACACTAGTAACTTACATCGATCGGTATAATTATGTCACTCAGGGTGTGGAAAATCGAAACCCGAGTGACATAGTTATGCAGACCTAAGTCCTGGTGTAGATTGCGCTATGTTGACAGGAGATCTTCTTCCACTGACATAGCTACAATCTCTTGGGGACGTGGATACCTACATCGACTGTCAGCATAGGTACCGCCTTCACTGAAGCACTACAGTGGTGCAGCTGCACTGCTGCAACAGTTTAAGCGTAGACAAGCCCTAAGTGATATTCAGCTACTTCACATTCAGTTAACATGGAGACTTAGCATTCTTGCAGACAAGTCTTTCTATTACTTTTCTTAAAGATGTCATTGACTTAATAGCTCACTGCTGCTGTGATAGGCTAATAAACTAGCTAGCTCTTACATGCATGCAATCTTTCAACAATGAAAATAAAATGTAAGTCTGACTAATGGTGCAAGACTGAAATGGGAATTTGGGGAAATTAAGGCTCTGGTGTTAGTAGTCTATTTTATACAAGCAACAAAATAAAAAACAGTACAATATGGACAGAGAAATATATGTTCACTGAAAATAAAACCGGATTAATTTTACATAGGGCCAGATCTGAGTTAGCTTTACTGCTGTAAATCTGGAAGAACTCCATTGACTTCGATTTCCTTTAATGGAGGACTTACATAAGAGTGACCAGAGATCAGAATCTGGCTCGAACAATATTCATGATTTTAGCCACTTAGGTTATTAAATATGGATTTTGATGCCTAATTTTAGGCTCCCAACTATGAAAATTGTGATCTTTATATTTTATGGTATCCAGCATAATTAAAAACAAACATCAAAACGTTAGTGCTTATTCTTCAGATATGCCAGAACTGCACTGAATGCACCTGTGCAGGGGGGATTAGGTGGCTTTACCCAACTGCTCTGCCCCCCTGAACCTGAGAGCTGCCAAGTAGCTGAAGTAAGTCAGAGCAACTTCTGTGATTCAACTTGCACCAACAGGTAACAGCTCCCAAGTGCCAAAACTGAAATTGGAACGTATATTTTTCACATTTAATAAAAAAAAGGCTGAGAATTTTGCTCTCTCTCACACACACATAGATACACAGACACAAAAACTGTAGAAAAAAAAATCTCCATACTTCTGCACTGAGACCAAGCACGAAAAATTTCAGTTCCAAAGAAATTTACGTGAGAAAGTTAAGAGCAATTGAAAAGGGCAAGTATGTTTAGAATTAAAGTCTCATTTTTACCAGAACTACAGTCTGTTGCTGTGATCCATTTAATATTAATTTGCCAATACTATAACATCTGAATCACGTGATAACCTGCAAAAGACCTTTGAGACAATTTTTTATTCAGGACAACTATACCAAAGATAAAGTTGCATCCAAACCATAAATGAAAATAATGAAAATAGATATAATTTGGTATTTAATTTTAATCCAGGTTTAAGAAAGCAGATCAAGGATTACAACAGATTGCACAGAAGTTACCCTTGTTTTTAAATGAACTAGATTTTAACATTCTCTGTATAAATGTAATGAAAGAATAATACAGACTCTTAGGTCATTTTGTCAAAATATAAAATTGTAAACGGTTAAAAATTAGTAGTTTAAGCACATTCGGTGGCAATATCGAGCTATCTTACATAACCTTAGGGTGCACCAATGAGCTGATTAGTAATTTAAGGCCTGAGAAAAGAAAAGTTTCAGATGGGAATACACAGAGGCATGACTGAGTTTAATATGCATCTACATTAGCTACAGGGCATAATTAAAACTACATCACTCCTTTAAATCTACATAATTATGTCCCAAAGACATTCTCATTAGTATCCTTTACTTTGCAGCTAAATCAGAAAAGGCCTCAGGGTCTACAAGGTCAGGAAGTATTTTTTTCTAAATTTAAAAAATATATCCGTACAAGTAAAATGGTTCCAAAATTAAAGTGTGAGGTTTTCGGGTTTTTTTTTAAACTCTGGAACTAAATATATCTTAATTCTTGTGACAAGAAGAAAAAAAGTAAAACATACAATCCTAACAAATCAAAAAGAAACAATACTCATTAAAATTACAGATTACACCCAAAAAGGTAAAAAAACCAGCAGCACTATTCACAGACCAAATTAACATAGCTAATTTTGGAGACACCAATTAACTAATAATCCATTAGTTTATATTAAAAAGACTGTGCTATCAATTCAACATGAAGATTTTTTTCCACCTGCCAAATATTGCATACGCAAATTTAATAGGATGGCTGAGTTATCTAGTTCAATTCAACAAGATTACATATCATACTAATAAATTAATGGCTTGCCCTAATTTAAAAATATATTTGAATACAGATAACCTACATTAAGTGTATAACTTAATGGAAACATTTCAGAAATAATTACATATATTCAAAGTGGGCAGAGATGTTGAAACAAGTTGACAGTGAAATACAGGAATTGCCAGAGCAGACTAGAGTTCCATCTACTTTGGTTTCTGACAGAGGCCAGTTCCAGATGCTTCAGACAAAGTTGCAAGAAACTCTGAAGTAGGAAATCATGAAATAACCTACCCATTGAGGAAGCTTATTTTCAGTCAGAGATTGGTTAAAGTTCTGAAGTATGAGGGTTTATATCCCTTTCATACATTCTAAAAAATACTATTTATTATAACTGCAGATGTTGTCTCACCTGCTTTCCCATACAACTGATAAACATTATACAGTACATCAAAGCAAGTGTTTAAAGTGTACATGCTGTATCAATACTGTGTAAAACCATTTGGTCAGTGGATGTAAAGTACAAAGGAACGCAAACTTATGAAATGACTTCAATCTCTCTTTCCTCACAAAATTAATTCAAAATTTTTCCAATGAAATTTTCCTATAAGAATCTCTTAACTAAAGACCTACTCAAATTCCTTGGTCTTTTTGCCTCCAGCAACAACAAAGGACAGGACACTCCCACCAAGCACTGTATAGAGCTCTGCAGTTACATTTGCTCCTTCTTACCTCCCAATAGCAACAAAAGCCAGGACACACACACACACACACACACACACAACAACCAGAAACAGTATCAACTGCTCTGCAGCCTCTGCATCATCATCATCATAATTAGGATTGCAACAATGCTCATGCATACAATATAGAAGCAAAATAGTTTCAGTGATAGGAGGGAATATGTGGTAATTCCATATTTATTGTTAAATAAAAGCTCCACTTAAACCACTGCTCAATGCAACTGACCTCTTGACCTATCCCACAGTATCTAATCTCGCATTCCTAAATAAGGTCACAAATGGTGGCCTGCAATTCCAACTACACACTGCTAATATCCTGGACCTCTTCCAGTGAGTTTCAGATCAGGACATGGAACAGTGATGATGCTAGTGACACTGCCAGATCTCCTCCGAACCATGGACCAGGGACATATTTCCATATTCCATACTTCCATATTCATTGCTGGGACTTTATGCATTCAATCCTGGAATCCTGTCATCCTTCCTCTGTGACAAAGCAGCAGTTAGCAGGATTATGCATAGTTGTCTTCAATCATACCTCTCAGAACACACCCAGACAGTAATGATGGGCACTATGAGTCTTCTCCTTCAGAGCTTTCACCTCCACAGTCCCACAAGGATCTAATTCTCCCCTATCCTATCAATTCCTAAATGAAGTCACTAGGGGACATCAAGTAATGCGGACTTAAGTGCCAGCAATATGCAGATGGCACCTATGGCAAGCATCACCAACTCAGCTCTTCCAGGTTATGGCTGAGATCAGGAACTGTAAGAAGCCAAATTCTGGAAAATGTAACTAGAGCCTGCTGGGCGAGCACATAGTGCAACACGAACGTATGGATGGACAACCAGGTTGTGGCCCGACAGATCTCTTGGATTGGCACCTGCACTAGGAAGGCTGCTGCTGCTGCTTGTGCCCTAGTCAAATGAGCCATCACGATGGCTGGCAGGGGCACCTTTGCCAGCTCATAGCAGTAGCGTACGCAGGCCGTGATCCAGGACGAGATGCTCTGGGCTGACACTGGGCAACTTTTCATCCTGTCAGCGACAGCAACGAACAACTGCGTTGACTTACGGAACAGCTTCGTTCTATCAACGTAGAAGGGGAGCGCCCATCTGATGTCCAGGGTATGCAGCCTGCACTCCTCATCTGTCACATGAGACTTTGGACAAAGGACTGGTAAGTAAATGTCTTGTCCAGTGTGGAACTGGGAGATGACCTTGGGCAGAAAGTCCAGGTGCGACCAGGTCCCTATAGAAGACTGTACAGGGCGGCTCCAACGTGAGCACCCTGATCTCGGACACCCTACGGGCCAAAGTTATAGTGACCAAGAAGGCAACCTTCCAGGAAAGAAGCAGAAGGGAACAGGAAGCAAAGGGTTCGAAGTGGGGACCCAGGTGTCTGGACAGCACAAGATGCAGGTCCCAAGGGGGGACTGGGTCTTGGACATACGAGTAAAGATGCTCCAAACCCTTCAGGAAATGTCCAGTTATGGGATGGGCAAAGACCGACCGGCCTAGCAGTGGCGGGTGGAACGCCAAAATAGCCGCCTGATGTACCTTGATCCAAGATAGCGACAGACCCTGGTGCTTAAGGTGCAGCAAATAGTCCAGTATGTCCTGCAGTGGGGCCTCATTCACACGAACACGTTGGTCCATGGCCCAGCACGTGAACTGCTTCCACTTTAAAAATAAAAAAATAAAAAATAATATATATGGAGATATACCTATCTCATAGAACTGGAAGGGACCCTAAAAAGTCATCGAGTCCAGCCCCCTGCCTTCACTAGCAGGACCAAATACTGATTTTGCCCCAGATCCCTAGGTGGCCCCCTCAAAGACTGAACTCACAACCCTGGGTTTAGCAGGCCAATACTCAAACCACTGCGCTATCCCTCCCCCTTTGCCACATATATAGCCCTAGGGGATGGGTTTCTGTTGCTCAGAAGGACTTGCTGGACACCAGCGGAACACCCCCATTTGTCTGCACTCAGCCACGTAGCAGCCAAGCCGTCAAGTGCAGCGACTCCAGGTTCAGATGCAGCAGGTTGTTGTGGTTCTGACACAGCAGATCCGGCTGAAGAGGCAGCTGCAGCAGGGTGGCTGCCGAGTGACTCAGCAGCATGCCAAACCAATGTTGATGAAGCCACGGCGGAGCTATGAGGATGATCGTTGCTTTGTCTTGGTTTACCTTGAGCAGGAGTCTGTGGATTGGCAGCACCGGCGGGAAGGCATACATCAGCGCTCCCAACCATGGAATTAGGAAGGAGTCCAACAGGGAGCCCTTGTCCCTGCCCTGCAGAGAACAGAACAAGTGACACTTCCTGTTCTGTCTGGGCACGAACAGGTCCACCTGGGGAGTGCCCCACCTGTGAAAGATCAGGCTTACCACATCCAGATGGAGCGACCATTCATGGCGAGACGAGAAAGTCCTGCTGAGGGGATCTGCCAGGATGTGCTGGGCTCCGGGAAGGTGGGCGGCTACCACACAAATGTCTTGTCGCACACAAAAGTCCCAGAGGCTCAGCGCTTCCTGACAAAAGGCCGAGGACCTGTCTCCACCCTATCCGTTGATGTAGTACATCGCGACTGTATTGTCCGTCTGGACCTGCACCACCCTGCCCTTCAGGTGGGGCAAGAATGCCTGGCAGGCCTAATGTTGATATGAAGGGCTAGATCGCAGTTAAGCCAATGGCCCTGGGTGTTGAGCCCGCCCAGATGGGCTCCCCAGTCCAGGTCCGATGCATCCAAAATCAGGGTAAGCGTTGGAGATAGGGTCATGAAGGGAACCCCCTGCAGCACCGACTCTGGATCCAGCTACCAGACCAAGGACAAGAGGACGCAGCTTGGCACCATGACTCGGTCCAGTGCATGCCTGCTGGGGATATAGACTGAGGCCAGTCATGCCTGCAGAGGTCGTAGATGAACACGGGCATGGTTGACCACGTGCGTGCACGTGTCCATGTGTCCCATCAGTAGCAGGCACACATGGACTGTCGTAAGCTGATGACTCTTCACATGGGCAATCAAGTCCGACACGGCCTGGAAGCATGTTTCCGGAAGGAAGGCCCTGGCTTGCATGGAGTCGAGAACTACTCCGATAAACTCTATGTGTTGGATCGGCGTTAACGTGGACTTTTCTATGTTTATTAACAGGCCCGGATCATTGCAGATAGATCGCACCAGGTCGAGACTCCATAGGACCTGCCCCAGAGACCTGCCCTTGATGAACTAGTCGCCGAGATACAAGAAGATCTGGACCCCCCAACATTTGAGCAACATTTGAGGTAAGCCGCTACCAGTGCCATGCATTTTGTGAAAACCCTGGGGCCGAGGACGGGCCAAATGATGGGGCCTGATGATTCACCAGGGTAACGTCGTGAACTGGAAGTGACACCTGGCCACTATGAAATGCAGGAAGCGCCTGTGGCCTGGAAATATGGAGATATGAAAGTAAGCGTCCTTTAAGTCAAGAGTGATGTACCAATCCCCCGGATCCAGGGAAGGGATGATGGAGGCCAGGGAGACCATGTGGGACTTGTTGAGGCCCCACAGGTCCAGGATGGGCCTCAGGCCCCATTTGGCCTTCAGGATTAGGAAGCAGCGAGAATAGAATCCTCTTCCTTCCATGTCCTGAGGAAACTCGTCCACAGCCCCCAAGCCCAGGAGTTTCTCTACCTCCAGAACGAGGAGTTACTCATGAGAAGGGTCCCTGAAGAGGGATGGGAAAATGGGGGAATGGGAAGGAGGGGCAGCCATGAACTGCCACTATGTTCAGGACCCAACAGTCCGACGTAACCCGCGACTAGGCCAAGCAGTAGGGGAAAAGGCGGTCAAAGAAAAGGCGTGTAGGATCCGGTCAACTGTCTGGGGTGTTGCTCTTGGGCACAACCTCAAAATGATCATTTCTGGCCCCCTGTTTGGCTACCCCAGGCTGGGCTGGAGAGCGAGAGGTAGAAGGGCGACGATGACTAAAACTAGTGTCCCTCTCCTCATAGGTTCTGGATGAGGCTGCCAGGGTCTTGGCAGAGGCGGTAGTCTGAAGGGCTTCCTGGCTGACTGTGGTGTGTGCATGCCCAATGAGCAAAGGGTAGTCCTGCTGACCTTCAACCCGTGCAGCCTGGCATCCATTTGATCCAAGAACAGACCAACTCCATCAAAGGGGAGGTCCTGGATCGAGGCCTGCATCTCCTGGAAGAGACCTGCAGTCTGGATCCAGGAATTATGTCGCAAGACCACCGCCGATGAGACCATCCTTGCCGCCGAATTCGCAGTGTCCAATACCATTTGCAGGGATCATCTGGCTGCCGCCATGCCCTCCTCCACCAGAGTGCCAAACTCTTGGGCCAAACCCTGAGGGAGGGATTCCTGGAATGTTTTGAGAGTGTCCAAGAGATTAAAATTGTACCGGCCCAGCAGGGCCTGATGATTCACCACCAAAAATTGCAGGCTGGCAGTAGAATACATCTTTCTCACAAATAAATCAAGTTTCTTAGCATCCTTGTTTTTGGGAGTCAAGGAGGTGGGCTTCATGCTCCCTGAAGTCATCTGGTGGGCTAGCTCTGGAAGGTCCTGCCATCGCCTCATCTGGGGACGACGAGGAAGACTGGACTGCCAGTGGGGATGCTGGGGTCTTAACCACCACCAGAGAAAGAGGTTTCCTCCACCCAACCTCAGAACGGGCTTCCAGAACCAGGTCCGGTGCCAGTGGGTCCGCCACCCGATGTTCCGTCATGGCCACCGAGGAGTGCTGTGAAGGAGGCATCGTCACAACTGGTACACCCCACGCACTCCAATAAGGCCACTGCACTGGCCACTGGCCATGCTGCCATTGCGGTGCCGCAGACAAGGGAGTGGGCTCTGGTGCCCAGTCACGCCGGTGAGACTGTGGCGATGGGCTGAACTTGCCTTCTATACTGGAGGAACCCCCTTCCAGAGATGGAGCCATCAAAGTCTGAGTTTGTTTGCTGGTTGTGGCTACCAGTGACGATTGCCAGGGTGCAACTGAACAGTAACTGTAGCGTGAAGAGCAGTACTGGTACGTTGCCATCGTGCCAGTGATCAGGACCGACGCCTACAGGATGACCGTCGAGAAAGCGAGTGGTGCCAGGAATAGTAAGGGGAGCGGTGGCTCCATGCCTGAGAGTAGCACTGTGGGGATCTGAAAGCTCGTTTGGGCGACCAGTGACATGACTGGGATCTACCCCAGGATACCCAATGTGGCACGAAGAGCGTCTCCTTCTGTCCGGCGACCGGCATTGTTCTCCTGTCCCCTATGGGGTCTTAATGGTGGGCTTGCCCTCTTGGGGAGCCTTAGCCGGGTCCTTCGGCATTGGAGAAGGTGGAGATCTGTACTCTCTCTGCATTGCGGGAGCCTGGGATGACGAAGGTGCAGGCAGGACTGTGGGTCCCATGCCACTTCCAAGAGTCGGTGGTGGACCTTTAAGGGGGTTGGGCACCCAGCTGGGGAGGCACGATCGCATGGCTCTGCAGCAATCTGGTGGGCTGACCCAGGTCCCTTCATAGATGATCCTTGGGCCTTCTTGCTCGGTGCCGGGGAGCGCTTCCTGGGCTTCTTCAGCACTGGCAATGACGAACGGTGCCAGGAGGAGTCAGGTGCCAGCAGTGCAGTGCACTGCGCACGGAGGCCAAGGCACTTGGCACGATCTGCCCAGACGGCTTGGGAGCCGAGCAGAGGGCAGACTCCATCAGGAGAGCCCTGAGGCGGATGTCCCGCTCCTTCTGGGTGCAGGGATGAAAGTTTTTTCAGATCCAGCATCACTACTTAATGTGCGACTCCCCCAGACACTTAAGGCAGCTGCTGTGGGGGTCACTCACAGGCATAGGCCTGCTACAGTCCAAGCAAGGCTTGAACCCAGGAGACCAGGGCATGCCCCGCCTGGGACAAAGTCCCGCTGGGACCCTAACTACTAACTAATTCACACTTAAGACTAGCACAGTGAACTATATACAATGGCCTTAAGGCACGAAGCTCAAAACGGTAGACAACCGCTAGCTCTTGCTAAGCAAGAGAGGTTCTCCGACTGACCATCAAAAAGGAACTGAGAAGGCAAATGATATACCGTGGCATAAGCGCAGCACTCCAGAGGGTGCCACAGCCGGCCTTACGGGTACAGCGAAGGCAAAAATCTCCAACGGCCGCGCACGTGGGCATGCGCACACCTAGAATGGAATCGACATGAGCAAGCACTCAAAGAACAACAACAAATATTGATGGTAAAAGGTCCCAAAAAGAGACAAATACTGAATTAGTCTAAACAAAAAGGCCTATTCATATAACTCAAGAACTATGTTAAGGTCATGAAACAAGAAAAGCGTGGAACCGGAAGTTCATGAAAATTTGTGAGTCAGAAGTTAAACTTAATTCATAGATAAAATGAGAGGATGGGCTAGTCCACCCACCACTTCCCTTTTTGGGTCATTAAAAGGACATTTTTGAGGAAAAGGTTGGCTGACTGAAAAACAAAAGAAAGGGAATGAGCGAGCTTCACCATCATGTGGCCACCCCCACCATCTTCTGGGACCCTAGACTGTCTTCGTCCTAATCTCAAGAAATGGCCTAACCAGACCATGCCAGAGAGAAGGATCCAGACAACACAACAACCTCCAGCTGCATCCCAACCACCACTTGGGATGTGAGAGTATCACACCCACACACACCAGTGTATTCTTTTCCTTTGCTATCCAATTTCTTGTCTTTTCTATTCCTCTCCATTTTCATTGTGTCTAATAAGAGTATGGCTTAGGTGGTCAAGACTGCATTGTTTTGACACACTTATTTAAGACTATGACCAGAAAGAGGGAGCTAAACGCAATGCCTTAAACAGTCAGACACTGATATAAGGCACGTCTCGAAGCAGCTGATAAAACCATAGGCTGTGCCTGTGTTTTTCCACAAGTGATGTTGCAAGTGAAAGTCAACACTAGAAACAGAAGCTTAATTTTCTCTCTCTGCTATTCTTTTCAGTCCCCTATTGTGTGTGTTCGCCTTGTTTTGACTTCAAGGAAACGGGCTCACACTTCAACAGCAGCAACAATAACAAACCCAGCCCATCTCAACTTTTTTCCCCCACAAAAGACAGTTATTACCATCTTTAATACCATCTAAAAGACTGTCAAACAGAGGTTTTCCTTCTAAAAACGCTTTACAGCTAAAGGGAAAGGGAAAATGTTGTTAAAGTAAAAGCATTATTCAATACTTTACCTTTCAAATCCTTAACTATTTTCCTTTTGTTTTGTATCTTTAATAAAAGATATTTGAAGGTGCTTTTGCCATGGCTCTAAGCAGGCTGAGGTCTCTATATACCAAATCCCAAATCCTGTTTAACAGTTTAACGTTGGACAGTTTCAGGGTCACACCTCTTACTCTTTGAGCCCATTTATTCCAACTAAATTAAAGTTGCACTGGTGCTACTGCTCCATTAAAAAATTATTTACAATAGTGTTCAACAAAAGCAGGGTTTAATCCAGGTTCAATGGTAGTTCTGTGAATAGAGGACTTGAGGGATCAGGCTCTTAAGCAACACATTTCTCACAAATAAACCATTTTTATTATTAAGAAATGGCATCTTGTTACCAAAGTGTCTTCAAATGCTATTTTCCTTTGTGGGGTATGGAAGTAACATTTCAAAATAATTTTTCAGTTTTCTTGTACTCAGATAATTAAATGTAGCCATACAACACATGGTATTGCTTGTGATCAGCATGTCAATTTTCTCAATACAAAATGGAAATGATTCACATAAAAAGCCTTAAAATTCACATACTGTGCCTTACTGCAACTATGTTTGAACTGATGATTTCAAAGAATGAGAATGGAATACAGATAGTAATTAGTTCTACAGAAGCTAATTTTTATAGTCAGTGATAGAAGAAAAATATAATAGCACTCATTTCATTCTAATGATGGGTTTAACCCAAAATATAATTTAATCAAAAACTTGACTAGCTAGTTCCCTTGATAATTTATGCAAGCAAGGACAATCTGCTCAAGTCTAATGTTTATATATTAATTTTCATAATGTGCTATCATGAATAATTATTCTCATTTACACACATTTCATGGGGATGAGACTAACCACTGAATATATGCAGCATTTTAATTATACATTTAAAAATTCAGAAGGAAGACTGAATAAACATTTTCTTGAACTCCTATCATAGCCCTTCACAGAAATGTCTGACAGGCCTTCTAATTTAGTAATTTACTTCCAGTAGAACAATAGAAACATACAATTCAAAGCCAAAGATCAGACTTTAATTTCCAGAAAAGCATTTTAAGTTACATTCATAACCATTTTTCTAAGCTTACAAATAAAATGACATCTTTTGGCAAGGAAACACAATAGACTTTTGACAGATTTGTAAGTTATAATTAAAAAAATAGGTGATCAACTAATGGTTCATTTAGATTTATCAACTACAAACAGTTCCACAAATTAATGGACACCATTAGTCATTTTTGCTTTCTACTGCTTAAAATGTACAAGGTTAAATAAAAACAGAGAATCTTGCAGAAAAATCAAAAATCAAGTTTCAAAACAATGCACAGGAAAACAAAAGACCAAAAAAAAATTCAACCAAGTAACAAGGTAGAATAGTTTTCAATGGTTGTTTTTGAAACTCTCATTCCAACTATGTACATGAAATCATCCATGGGATAGTTTGAGTATGCATCAGAACAATCACAAGCCAGTAATTACCAAGAGTCTATTATGATTTTCATTCCATAAAAGTTTCTTTTTATTGTATAAGGTCCGCCCAACAAACCCTTAGTTTGTGAGTAATTCTAATCCAATATACTCTTTTATTGCACATAATCCTGTTTCTCTAGTGACTGACATTGGCAAAGATACAGCCTTCACTTTTGAAAATTCTTCTTTAGCTTAAACTATAGAAGGCTGTGGTTTTGGTTCTGAATTTTCAGAATTCAATCTTCATTGGAAACTATGTTGTCTCCATGTATATGCAACCACAGTTCATTACAAAATGGCACGCCAGATGGGACTTGAACATCTGTGGAACAAGATGGTTGGAACAAGATCGTCTAATGGAGGAGTATGTAATACAGTGGCTTAGTAGGTGATTGTGTTGCCTTCTAATAGCTCGTCCCAAGTGACTAAATACCGAACCAACACACCTACACCAGATTAGCAACATCACTACCATTGAAGTTGTAGGACTCTTGACCTGTCATTGTAAATTGAGCCATATTATATGATAGTTTTCTGATGTGAATTCAAAAGTACTTTTATTTGTATCCTTACTAAATACTTCTGACATTTTCACTTAAAAGGAAGAATCTAAACTAGAAATAAGGGAAGGAAAAGAGTAACAAGGCCTGTATTTACATCACACAGATGCAAGCAGTAACAAATTAGGTTACCAACTTTCATCACCAAAAATCAAGGGGAATTTTCGTCTGTCCTCAGTGAGATTATAACAAAATTTCCAATTTATCTTTGATTGTTATATTTTATAGCCAAAATTTGCAATGATTTAAGAGAAAGATACAGATACACACACACCTTTTTAAATGTCCTGGGTACCAGGTGTTTTAAAAATTGTTTTTTTTCCTCCTTCTCTCAACTGCAACTGAAGCTCCTGCATGGTCTACAGGTAATATTATTGTGTTGTTATATTATACAAGATTGACGATTACTTAGTGAGTAGAATCAGTTGTGCTAAGTGGACTATTCTAGCTGCCAATGTACAGAAATATTCTCCTGTACATTCACTTTCTTCCCATCTGTATTTTTGTAGCCAAATTTAATTTTCTGGGAAATATCTTAAAGTACAGCAAGGAATAACCAATCCTTAGTTTATGGATTTATCAAACTAGAATGGGTTTGCAAAATCAAGGGCTTGTCAACATGGAGGGGGGTGGGGTTTAGTCAATAGTAATGCATTAGTGAGGATTGAAAATGCTTCCACACATATGATGCTAACCCTTAAAGCACACTAGCTCCCTATTTGGTGTGAATTCTGAAGACCTCTTTCAAAGTCTACTAATTTTGATGCAAATTGAATTAGGGCAGATTAATTTTGTGTGTATGCAATGCTGCCACACAGTACTCTAGCAGTCCTCCAACTGCTATCCCACTCAGCTTTGCAGGCATCTATGACCCACCTGTCTGTTTACCTGTGTACCCTCCCCCAGATGTCCCCTCCCCCATTTGCTCCTAAATTCGAATATATCAGCATTAGAGTGCTATTACTCCAGAAACCATATATCATGTCTCAAGCAGCCACTTGGAGTCATGGCCAGATCTTTTATCTCCTCGCCATCTAGGGAGAAGCAATGGTGCAGGTAGTTCCTGTGACCAACCACTGCAATAAGAAACTGTTCTGGAAATCTCAAAGCAGATGGGTGAAAAGGGTCACAACTGGGATGGGTGAAAAGGGTCACAGTTGGGTGCTGTATAGAGAGCAAACAACTAAGGAAAATGTGCAGCAACCTAAATAGCAGTTCTGAAATCCAGGTATGTCCGCAATGCATCTGCGAGTCACAAATTAGATGGATTCAGTGGGAAGTGGGATGATGCCAGCAGAGTAGAATGTGAGGTCATACAATTACAATACGAACTCCTTGTTTTGGATTTTTCTAAAAAAAAACTGTAGGTGAAGTCATATGTGTGGATTTTGAATCTGAAATGTGCTGTGAGAGCTAACTATTCTGGCCAACATTCCTTCTGTTAATAAAACAAAGTTGTATTTTATTTATTTCAGATCATATAATGGCTGCCTCATCTGTTTAATGGTATGCTATCACTGCACTTTCAGGAGGACATCTGATGAAAAAATTGCACCTGAATTTTGCATTTTCTGAAGGATCTAGTGTAAAATTAAAACAGAGACTAGATTGCTGCGAATGTAATGAGATTGCCTTATATTGTTTCTCAAAGCTCTTGTATTACCTGAATGAGTTTTTCTACAATATGTTTCAATATTTTTTTGTAATGGCATAGGTTCCCTTATGATGCAGAAAAAGGTAACCCAGTAGGTCTAATCCAGAAGTGATCTCCCATCCTGTACAATAATGTTCAGTTGCCTTTTCCTATATACAAATGTGATTAATTATGCAAAATTACTAAGAAAAACAAAGAGAAGGGAGAAAATGAAGAATATGAGGAGTAGCTAATTTAAATACACCCACAGGGAGGGAAGACTTAAAAATTCCCTCACCCAAAAGTAGATTCTTCAAAGGGGAGGGTGAGGGATAATGGAGAGAAGGCAGGGCAATACCAATACCCCTAAGTTTGAGACAGGCTAACAGCTAATACCTACTTATGAATACCTAGAGTGACAAGTCCTCTGAAGACCATGAGTTCCAAATAAAACAATATCTTAAACACTTCTGGACAAACATCACCATAGCCAAATTTACTGTTCTTTGGAATTACTCTGGCAAGTAACTTTTACCATCACAAGACTAATATCAACCACAGCACAAGGTGGTTAAATAAAAGCATTCAGAAAGCCCTAATTCCAAAAGTACGAGTGTTTCTTTATCAAAATCTGGCCATGATAGACCAGATGAGCCAAAGGCCTTGTCTACACTACGAGAGTAGTTCGATTTTACTTGCATCGAATTTTTGTAATCGATATTGCAAATTCGAACGTGTGTGTCCACACTAAGGACAGTAATTCGACTTTGTGCGTCCACACTAATGGTGAAAGCGTCGACATTCGAAGCGGTGCACTGTGGTCAGCTATCCCACAGTTCCCGCAGTCCCCTCTGCCCATTGGAATTCTGGGTGTAGCCGGCAATGCCTTCTGGGTAACAAAATGTGTCGAGGGTGCTTTTGGGTAACTGTCGTCATCCGTCCATCACTCCCACCCTCCCTCCCTGAAAGCGCCGGCGGGAAATCATTTCGCGCACTTTTCCAGTCATTGACAGCGCGGACGCCACAGCACTGCAAGCATGGAGCACGCTGCGACCATCGCTGCAGTTGTGGCCGCTCTCAACGCCTCGCAGCTTATCATACAGGTTTCCCTGAGGCAGATACAGAAAAGTCAGGCAAGGAGGCTACGGCACCGCGGTGATGTCCTGAAGTCTGAGAGTAGCACGGACCTGTCAGAAAGCAGGGGACCCAGCGCCGAGGACATCGCGGTGGCAATGGGTCATGTTGATGCCGTGGAACGGCGATTCTGGGCACGGGAAACAAGCACTGAGTGGTGGGACCGCATAGTGCTGCAGGTCTGGGATGAATCCCAGTGGCTGCGAAACTTTCGCATGCGGAAGGGAACTTTCCTTGAACTTTGTGAGTTGCTGTCCCCTGCCCTGAAGCGCAGTGACACCCGGTTGCGAGCTGCACTGAGTGTACAGAAGCGAGTGGCCATAGCCCTCTGGAAGCTTGCAACGCCAGACAGCTACCGGTCAGTCGCGAACCAGTTTGGGGTGGGCAAATCTACCGTGGGGGTTGTTGTGATGCAAGTAGCCAAGGCAATCGTTGATGTACTGCTGCCAAAGGTAGTGACCCTGGGAAACGTGGAGGCGATCATAGATGGCTTCGCAGCGATGGGATTCCCAAACTGCGGTGGGGCCATAGATGGAACTCACATCCCTATCCTGGCACCGGACCACCAGGCCACCCAGTACATTAACCGAAAGGGCTACTTTTCCATGGTGCTGCAAGCACTGGTGGACCACAGGGGACGTTTTACCAACATCTACGTGGGATGGCCGGGCAAGGTTCATGACGCTCGTGTTTTCAGGAACTCTGGTCTGTTTAGACGGCTGCAACAAGGTATTTACTTCCCGGACCACAAAATAACTGTTGGGGATGTGGAGATGCCTATAGTCATCCTCGGGGACCCAGCCTACCCGCTAATGCCCTGGCTCATGAAGCCCTATACTGGCGCCCTGGACACTGAAAAAGAACTCTTCAACTACCGGCTGAGCAAGTGCAGAATGGTGGTGGAGTGTGCTTTTGGCCGTCTCAAGGGGAGATGGAGAAGCTTACTGACTCGCTGTGATCTCAGCGAAACCAATATCCCCATTGTTATAGCAGCTTGCTGTGTGCTCCACAATCTCTGTGAGAGCAAGGGGGAGACCTTTATGGCGGGGTGGGAGGTTGAGGAAAATAGCCTGGCTGCTGATTACTCACAGTGAGACAGCCGGGCGATTAGAAGAGACCAGCGGGACGCGCTGTGCATCCGGGAGGCTTTGAAAGCAAAGTTCCTCAGTGAGCAGGGTAACCTGTGACTTTAAAGTTTGTGTACTGAGAAGCTAAACCTGCCCCCGTTTCTTTACCCAGGTAATGTTGACTATCCTATCCAGTTACATACCCCCTTCACCCCCCTTCCAACACACGTTGCGAAATAAAAATAGTTCAACTTTGTTAAAGCACACCGTTTTCTTTAATACTGTTTTCGCGGGAATTTTTTAAAACTGGGACGCAGACTGTGGTGCGGAGCGGGTGTAGTGTAGTGACGCGAATGCAGCTTCTAAACTCAAGGATTGACAGGCTCCGCTGCAGTGGGATGGTTGTTTCAACGGAGCCTGTCACCCCTCCTGATCGGGACTGTGTGTATGGGGGGGTCTATGTGACTTTGTGGCAGGGGGAGGACGGTTACAGATCCCCTGCTGTGTGGCTCTGTGATCCTGCCTAAGGACCGCCGCTTAAGATCTGTAACTGCCCTCCCCTGCCACAAAGTCACAGAGCAACCCACCCCCCACCACATAACATGAAAACAACCTCCCAGACTAACCAGGGTAACTAGTCACTGCATCACTGCACTGTGTATGTGCCCTGCTGCTGTGCCTGCCCCCGACTATGTACCCTGCCAAAGGTGACTGTCCTGTCCAATTACCAACCCCCTTTCCCATCCTCCTCCAAAAGAACATGATTGAAACAGTAGTTTACAGAAACATATTTTTTATTATCAACTACACATGGCATTGGGAGGTGAAACTTGGACGGGGGCTTGTGTCAGGCGGGAAGGAAAGAACTGTTCAAATTTTGGGAAATGAGAGCCTTCTGCTACTAGAGCTCTCTGCAGGGGTGGAGTGAGAGTTAGCAGGGACTCTGCCGCCTCTCCTTCTTTGCACTTTGGGTGAGGTGGGTATGGGACTTGGTGGCAGGGGAGGGCGGTTATAGATGGACTGCAGCGGGGCTCTGTCCTCCTGCCTCCGTTCCTGCAGAACATCCACAAGGCGCCGGAGCGTGTCCGTTTGCTCCCTCAGTAGTCCAAGCAGCGTTTGAGTCGCCTGCTGGTCTTCCTGCCGCCACCTCTCCTCCCGATCCATGTTGGCTTGGTGCATTCGGGTCAAGTTCTCCCGCCACTGGGTCTGCTGTGCTGCCTGGGCTTGGGAACAGGCCATAAGCTCAGAGAACATGTCCTCCCGTGTCCTCCTCTTCCTACGCCTAATCCGCGCTAGCCTCTGGGAGTGTGATTCCAGGCTAGGTTGTGAGACAGTCACAGATGGGGCTGTGGAAATGGGAAAAAGGGAGTGAATTCCTCAGAAAGAAAAATGTAGTTGTGAACAAAGAACATAGTCTTTCTCTGTGAACAAGACCATGCACAGCACCTATCACATGCGCACTCAGCACAAGGTCGAATTTTCGGCCTTCGCATTCAGTGCCTGGGGTCTTGCACAGCACATTTGAGAAGCGGGGCAGCACAACGGAATTTCTGTTGCAGGCAGACATGGTAAGCCGTACACTTGTGGCAGTTTAAAACTTTTAGATTACCACTGGCCTCATTTCACATTTAAAGCTATGTCAGTTCCTGCAGCCAGCAATCCGGCAAGCGGGAACTCTGCCCCTGTCCCACCCCCTCGCGGCTGTCCCCGGGAACGATCCCTTTCGGCTGCCCCTCTCCCGCCTCCACCGCGTGGCTAAAAACCAGCGGTTACAGTTCTGTCAAGGAACGGGAAAGCAGTCCCAACACTAACATTCCCCTACCTAATTAAAAGCAGGTCACCATGGGCGACATCACCCTGATGAGGATCTCTGAGAGCGACAGACAGAGAATGCTCCGGGAAAGCCTCCAAAGACCAGGGCCGTATGCCGCCCTGCTATGCAGAGCAATGATTCCCGAGTACGTGATAGTCTCGTGGCGCGGCAACGTCTCGTACTTCGGAGGACCCAATAAGGCCGCTCTCCCCAGGAACCTCATGGAACGGCTTTCAAGTTACCTCCAGGAGAGCTTCGTGGAGATATCCCAGGAGGACTACTGCTCTATCCCCGGACATATAGACCGCATTTTACTGTAGCTGCAGTAGCAGGGAATAAACAGTAGAGCGGCTTGTGCAGGACAATCACTGAAAACCGGACATTGCTAGATTTTTTTTCAAAACTTGCACTGCCCATGACTAAACCGTTAAGCGCATAGGGCACACTAATCATGAACAACCCATTCTTTAAATTGTTAATATTCCTGTTTTGTTAAAAATAAATGTTTAGATGTTTACAACACTTACTGGCTGATCCTTCACCAGATTCTGTGTCCGGGGTAACGGCTGGGGACGCTTCGTAGGGGATCTCTGTAAGGGTGATGAAGAGATCCTGGCTGTCGGGGAAATCAGCGTTGTGAGCGCTGCCGACTGCCTCGCCCTCCTCATCTCCTTCCTCATCTTCCACGTCCCCTAACATGTCCGAGGAACCGGCCGTGGACACTACCCCATCCTCAGAGTCCACGGTCACTGGTGGGGTAGTGGTGGCGGCCGCACCGAGGATGGAATGCAGTGCCTCATAGAAACGGGATGTCTGGGGATGGGATCCGGAGCATCCGTTTGCCTCTTTGGTCTTCTGGTAGCCTTGTCTCAGCTCCTTGATTTTCACGCGGCACTGCGTTGCATCCCGGCTGTATCCTCTCTCTGCCATGTCTTTAGAGATCTTCTCGTAGATCTTTGCATTCCGTCTTTTGGATCGCAGCTCGGAAAGCACGGACTCATCGCCCCACACAGCGATGAGATCCAAGACTTCCCGATCAGTCCATGCTGGGGCCCTCTTTCTATTCACAGACTGCACGGCCATCACTGCTGGAGAGCTCTGCATCGTTGCCAGTGCTGCTGTGCTCGCCACGATGTCCAGACAGGAAATGAGATTCAAACTGGCCAGACAGGAAAAGGAATTCCAATTCAAATTTTCCCGGGGCTTTTCCTGTGTGGCTGGTCAGAGCATACGAGCTCGCACTGCTGTCCAGAGCGTCAACAGAGTGGTGCACTGTGGGATAGCTCCCGGAGCTATTAGCGTCGATTTCCATCCACACCTAGCCTAATTCGACATGGCCATGTCGAATTTGGCGCTACTCCCCTCGTCGGGGAGGAGTACAGAAGTCGAATTAAAGAGACCTCTATGTCGAACTAAATAGCATCGCAGTGTGGACGGGTGCAGGGTTAATTCGATGTAACGGCGCTAACTTCGACATAAACGCCTAGTGTAGACCAGGCCTGAGACAGAATACAATGTATCTGTGTATTGCACTATACTCTATGTATTTTGTGTTTAAGTTCAGCCCAAGTTAGCCCAACACAATTCAGAACAATAAAACCGTAAGTGACTTAAATGAAAGACACTATGCTCTGACTTTCTAAGATAAATAATATTTTGAAAGGATATTTTTAAAGGTTTAAAACAAGAGTTTAATAAATGTTATCTCTTGTACACAGGGTTGAGTGTTTTCCGTTTAGGCAGACATGTAAATTCCAGTTACAATGAAACAAAACTGCATAAAACAAAACAGCTACCATAATTAATTTAAAAATTCACTTTCATCATTTAGTTTGTAATTTAGATATATTCACAGGAATTTGAGACACTTTAGTAGAGTGCAGAAACTCAAGGAATTCGAAGAAAATTGCTAGATAGGCTTCACTCAGACATACACTATCCTCAAGTCTAGCAGAATTAAAGCTAATTAGACACTAACAAGCTCAAATGGTCTACGCACATTCACAGTGCCAGCTATGTATTATTACTGAAAAGGGAAATAATTAAAAGGTCCATACGAATATTTTTTTCAATTCTGTTCTAGTTCTTATAAATTGCCCATCAATGTAGTGTATCTGAATGTTTTTTGAGAAATATATAGACATATGGTCATTCTGAAGAGATCTCCTCCTCCAATGCTGGTATCAATGTTTCATTCTTTTCATCCTCCTACTCTTTTCTTAGCACCTTTTTCCACACACAGAAATTCTGCATCTCTGTCCTGGTTCACAAACCCACCCCAAATCCATGTTCAAGTTCCCCCTTCATTATCTCCCCTTCCTTGAAGTCAACAAAAAGTGAACCAAAACATACACACAAAAATTTATCAAGTTACTCCCTCCTTTGAATTTCCAGTGTATTTCATCTTCTCCAGATAACTGCTTACAGCCTTTTAAACATCTGATCACTACTAACTTTTTAGTGAAACAAACAAAAGAGGCAGTTACCACTTTGGCCATTTCCACATTTTCTGTTATTGTCTCCTCCACCTCACCCCACTCTCGTCATTGACTAATGGGCCGACCCTGCCGTTACTCTACTTCTTGCTTCTAATGTACTTTTTCTTTGTAGTCAACTTCAGCTATTACGAGGGGGTGATTTTCTTTTTGTTATGATCTCATGGGAGATGAGACAGGTGCATTAATTCTTATCATAACAGATATTGGGGAGATACCTCAGGGCGTGGAGGGGAGAATTTGTATTTTCTCCCTAGCATTTTTAATCAACTCTCTTTGGAATTACAGTCGTTTTTTAAATTAACGAAACAAATTTAAATAACCCTTGAGGTAAAAGGAGGTGCTAAATTCCCACTTTGCAGTCTTTGACTTAATGAAAAGGAGGGGGCAGAAATGGGTCATCTATTGACAAATGTGACAGCTGAGTCTACTGTGATTTCTTACAGACCTTTGGAAATAGTAAGAAAACTCTCTTTCTTCAAGGTCACCTACACAGTTTCGCTTGGCAACCATGGCACACAGCACAGTATGACTGGGTAAGGAGGCAGTTACTACTCCTAATTCAGTTGCTGCACCTTTGCTATCTCTGAGAAATTAGCTCCCTTGCTACATAGGCAATGGAATTTTGTTTTGAGCCTTTTGACAGAAAACCAAGGTGTACTGTTATACATTTGAAAGTAGAAATAGAGTGGAATTAATGGAAATATGTAGATGAAGTGAGGAAAAAGCTGAATTAGGCCTCAATCCTGGAAAAGCCTCCATGTAGGTGGACCTCTGCACCCATATAGATCTCCATTAATTTCAGCAGGACTCCAGACAGGTAGTGCCGAAGTCTGACTGAACACAGGTTGCAGGTTCTGGACTTTAGAGTAAAAGCAATTCAGTAGTAGTGAAAACTGTATGTCAAAAAACAAAGTTCTGCTATGGCCAGGGAAATAGCTTCATTTTGGTGTTACTTTGCAAGCTTTGTGTTTGAAAAATAAGTGATGCCCTGAAGAAAGGGCCTGAACAGATTCTGGGATTTGTGTTTAATCATTCCTGGATTGGGGAAACAAGCCACAGACCCATAGATCTAATAAAAGATTATTCCTTTCACTCCCTGTTCCCACAAAAATAATCATAGATTGGTAGATCAGATTACAGAAAGAAGATTGGTAGATCATACTGTAGAAAAAAGATCTGCTGAAGTTAATTTCTCAGGAAATGTATTGAGTAATCCAAATAGTTTAGATAACCAGAAGGGACGATCAAAATTATATAAAAAATAATTAAAATGAACACAAAAGTGTGTTTCTCTAATCTGGATTTCCCAGGAAATCTCCAATACCTGATATTGACTGTGAAGGAGTGAGTTTTCAGCCTTTGAGCTCACAATGTAACACCAAAATGAAGCTACTCCCCTGACCAAAGCAAGCTGCTAGGACCCAAAGTTCCTTTGCTTTTCTCCCCTCTGCCCCAGGGAATGCCACAGAAGCCAACCTCTTTCCTGCAGCTCTTCTAGCCTTATAGAGGAAACAGCTGAGCCCTTCCCAGCTGGGTCTAATAATACCCTCTACTAGGGCCAAATACCTGCTTCTAAAAAGGGTCTTTGCCTACAAGCAAAGCTAGCCGGTCCTAGGCCCTCTAGCTCTTAAAGGGGCAGACACTGTTACACACATCGCCCCCTAAAACCTTGCCTGGCCCCATAGCAAGTTCTACTGTCTATACCCTTCACCGTAGCACAGTCTTTCCCTTTTTAAGGCAATCACCTCCACTTCCAGGATCTCCTACTTCTCATCCTTCTCTGCCATACACTTGCTCTGTAGAAGGATTTCAGTATGCAACTTCATCGCTTCCTCCTCGGGTATCAACTGCTTCTGCTCAAAAACTGCCTTCCCACAGACCAGCTCGTTTCCTCTGTATAACTTGAGCCAAAACCACCTTGTTACAAGAACTATAGATTTCACACTTACTAGATCTATCAAAGGTTCAAAGTAGAAAACTACTAAAGTTCATAGTAGGAAAGTTCTGATGCTTAAATCTGAATTAATCACTAAAGATTGCATCACTTTTGTTTTGTACAGTTGCAAAGCTTTGCTTTGTTAATCATATTTATTTTATGATTACGTTTATTCAGAAGAATTATTATTTTCTTATCAAACTACTAGGGAATGTCTGTCTTAAAGTTCTGAAGGTGAATCATCTGCCAAATTTACTGACTCCACATTTCCTACATTCTTATTTTCTAGATTGGTTGAATTTTTTATATTTATTCATAACAGAGTCCCAAATAAATAGGTTTCTTATAAAAAATGACCTGATATAATAGATTGTTTTATGTTCCTTAAATCCCAAATTTCTCTTGGGCAATTGAATACTTATGGCAGATTTTTTTAAAATAAACTTAGGAATTTTCTATTTATACTATCATATTTATTTCTTAGAACCCATTCTTTCAGTTATAATTAAGTTAATAATAAAAAATCTTTCAATTAGACTCAAGTGAATGAAAGAAAGTAAAAGCAGATGCACATATTTCAAAATAATCAACTGTAAATATGTGCATAAGAATACCCAAAAAACTACTTGGAGAACCTTATTCTTTAAGGATTCTTTGGATAATGTTGAACTGTAGATTAAATATACTTTGCTTTTAACACAATGCTAAAAAAAATGCCATAGTTTTCTACAAAATAAAAGGATTTGGTCTTCCTCAATCATGTGCACAGCTGGAAACATCATAAAACCTCTTCTGTACAATTTACTTGGTAAATGTTCCATGTACTAGAAATGATCTTTCCTTAATAAAAAAAAAAGAGCTTGAGCTTTTTTCATACTATAGTACAGTGAACAGCATGAGCAGAAAGAATATATTTTCCAATTAGAACTTATGTGGCAAAGGGAAAGAGGAATCTTGGACAACAAAGTTAAAGCCACTGTGATGGGTTGTATATTAAAAATTATCTATCTGTATCAAAAACTTGATTCCAGACTATTTGCTAAATGAATAAATATTGTATAATGCCCCAAAGAAATGGATTTAATTTTCAATCGTTTCTTTGTTCTTTGATATCTCATCTTCCTTCAAGTCTCTGCTGCTGTCATTCAGAGAGTGATCATATAGCTACATCTGAAAACAATGAAAGCATAGTAATAACTATTTCCCACTATAAAGTATGTTGTCTAACTGAAAACAAAAATCCTCATTTTAAAATTGTTCTATATACTTTGCTCTTATTTCATTACATGGTCAGCATCCATATTTCCCTTTGTATCAAAGGGGTAGCCGTGTTAGTCTGGATCTGTAAAAGCAGCAAAGAGTCCTGTGGCACCTTATAGACTAACAGACTTATAGGAGCATGAGCTTTCGTGGGTGAATATGGATGGCATCCGAAGAAGTGGGTATTCACCCCGAAAGCTCATGCTCCTATACGTCTGTTAGTCTATAAGGTGCCAGAGGACTCTTTGCTGCTTTTATACTTCCCTTTGATATCCTACTTCCTGAACTATTTTATAAACAGAGCAGACATTTAATTCTCACTTTTCTTTTAAAAACAAGGACCTGACAAAGTTATTCATCAAGACTCAAACATCAAATAACAAGAACAAAATGTGCGAGAATCTATTTGAGTGAGCATTTTTATTCAGAATAAGGTTTATATATAAACACTATGTTAAAAGAACATTAGATTGCAAAATCAACCACGCAAAAGGTAGGAAATGCCATAATTAAAATTATCTGTGCAACCTTAATTCAGCTTCCTGGTGAATATGCATTATGCTACAGTCTTTAATAACATGATCACATAATATTTTTTTCCACAGGACCCTTGCCTCACTCAGTGCACAGGGCAGACAGTGCTCACTGAATGTGTAGCTATTCAATATTTCTTTTTATCCCCGTCATTCAAAGTATAGCCCCATGCATTATTTACCACACACCATCCAAATTCTGCTCTGAATACAGAATTACTAATTTCCTCATGGACTTCGCTATGGTGCAGTCATCATAGAATCTTTAAGATATGAATGAATTTATTTTTCACAGCCCTATGGGAAGAGATACTATTATTATCCCCATTTTACACATAGAGAACTGAGACACAGAGATTAAGGCCAAACATGTTAAAAGTGGGTGCCCAAATAGAGATGCCTAGGGCCTGATTTTTCAGGTATTTAGCATTACATAGAACTTTATAGGTGAAGAGCACAACTCCCAGTGATTTCAGTTGCAGCTGTGAATGCTCAGCACCTCTACAAATCACACCCCTTGTGTCTCATGTTTTGTATCTGGAAAATGAGGACACCAGTGAAAACAGTGGCCCCACCTGTGAAAATTTTGGTTTACCTGACTTGCCCAGCATCATACAGGAACTGTGTGGCACAGGCAGAGATAAAATCAATTTCGACAGGGCTGCATTCAACATTATCCACAAAACCATCCTTCTTGCAGTTCCCTGCCTCTTTTACCACACGCCTTCCAACTTCTGCAACAAATGAGGCAGGGGTCTTCTAGACAACCTCATTAAACCCAAATTTAGTCCCTAGGCCCTGACCATCCTGTGCACTGATTATGGCAGGGATACTGTGGGGAAAAACTAGCATGTGATAGGTTAATTAAATGCATGTATCACAATACATGTCCACTAAGGGACCAAATTAAGATTGCACAGGCAATCTCAATTTTGGCATTTCCTAACTTTTGAGCAGTTGACTTTGCAAGCTTAGTGTTCTTTTAACTTAGGTGTTTTAGGATGTAATTTCCTAAAATTTTTAAAAATTGACATTGAAAAATCAAAAAATTTCATAGTTATTATTTCCCACATGGGTCATCAGCAGAGTTGCAATCTTTAGATCCACAGCACAGTCCTCTGTTACTTGAGCTAACCGAATAACTGTAGCACTACAGGGGGATGGATGAAAGACACTTTACCAGTGAGTATCTCAGTTATTTGCTAGACAGAAGAGATAGGAAACAAAGGGTAGAAATAAATGGTCAGTTTTCAGAATGGAGAGAGGTAAATAGTGGAGTCCCCCTGGGTCTGTACTGGAACCAGGACTGTTCAACATATTAATAAATAATCTGGAAAAAGGAGTAAACAGTGAGGTAGCAAAATTTGCAGATGAAACAAAACTACTCAAGATAGTTAAGTCCAAATCAGACTGGGAAGAGTTACAAAGGGATCTCACAAAACGGAGTGACTGGGCAACAAAATGGCAGATGAAATTGAATGCTGATAAATGCAAAGTAATGCAAATTGGAAAACATAATCCTAACTATACATACAAAATGATGGGGATCTAACTTAATTGTTACCACTCAAGAAAGAGATCTTGGAATCACAGTGGATAGTTGTCTGCAAATATCCACTCAACGTACAGTGGCAGTCAAAAAAGCTAGTAGACTCTTAGGAAGCATTAAGAAAGGGATAGATAATAAGACAGAAAATATCATAATGACACTATATAAATCCATGATACGCCCACATCTGGAATACTGTGTGCAGTTCTGGTCACTCCATTTCAAAAAAGATATATTAGAAATGGAAAAGGTACAGAGAAGAGCAAAAAAAAATAATTAGGGGAATGGAACACCTTCCGTCTGAAGAGAGATTAAAAAGACTGGATCTTTTCAACTTGGAAAAGAGACGATATAGAGGGGATATGATAGACTATAACATCGTGAATTCTGTGGAGTGAGTGGATAAGGAAGTGTTATTTAATCCTTCAAATTACACAAGAACCAATAACATTAGTAGACCGCATATTTAAAACAAATAAAAGGAAATACTTCTTCACACAATGTAAAGTCAACCTGTGGAACTTGTTGTCAGGGGATGGTTTGAAGGCCAAAACTATAATGGGGTTCAAAAAAGAATTAGATAAGTTCATGAATGTCCATCAATGGCTATTAGCCAAGATCATCAGGGATGCAACTCCATGCTCTGGGTGTCCCTGGCCTCTGATTGCCAGAAGCTGGGAGTGGATGATAGGGGATGGATCACTTGATTGCCTGTTCTGTTCAATCCCTCTGAAGTACCTAGCATTGACCACTGTCAGAAGACAGGATACTGGGCTAAATGGACCATGGCCAGACCCACAATGGCCATTCTTATGTTCTTGTGTTCCACTGGCTCCCCCTTCTCTATTGCATGATATTTACGTTATCTGTCGTCACTTATAAGGCTCACCTCATCCTACTTATTTCTTATTCACTATCAGAATGTCAACTCCCAATGATAACCCCATGATGCCAGCCTCCCTCACCCACTTACTAAGTTTTCAAACAAGCATTCCTTCATGCTTTCTCCCATGCTGCCCCTCGTGAGGCAGCTTTCTGTAAATATCCACAAAACTAGCATGTTATCCTACTTAAACCTGTCATAGGAACACCTAGAAAACACTTAGCAGCAGCTAGGCCCTTTGTTCCTCTGCCTATCATTCTGACCAAAACTGTCTCATTGTTTCCTTTTCTTCCCGCATCTGTCTATATGCATGTGTTGCTTCTTATCTTATACTTAGATTGTAAGCTCTTGGGGGCAATGACATCTTTTTGTATGACATCTAGCACAATGGGGTCTTGGCCTATGACTAAGACTCTTAGGCATTATGAGAATACAAATAATAATAATGACTATTACAAAGTTTCAGCAAGCACAAAATATGGCAACTTTCCTGCCATTTCATTTCCTGAACTGCATTGGCTTTCCAGCTGCTTAGTGGTGCAATACAACATGCCAGTTCTAACCTATAAAGCTTTATTTGGTTTAGAACATGGCTTTCCTTGGAATTGCCTCTCTTTTCCCATGCCTCATTGCAATGGTTGAGACAAACAAAGAACGACATTCTGTTAAAAAGCAAAATTGTACCCAAAAAGAGAAAAGGACTTATAAAGGTGCATTATCCTAGCTTTTACACTAATGTTTAGTAAAATAGTTTCCAGTTAATAATGAAGTGTGGTATGAAGCACAGAGGGGGGAGGGATAGCTCAGTGGTTTGAGCACTGGCCTGCTAAACCCATGGTTATGAGTTCAATCCTTGAGGGGGCCACTTAGGGATCTGGGGCAAAATCAGTACTTGGTCCTACTAGTAAAGGCAGGGGGCTGGACTTGATGACCTTTCAAGGTCCCTTCCAGTTCTAGGAGATAGGATATCTCCATTATTTAAAAAAAAAAATATATATATATATATATATATATATATATATTATTAAGAAATCCTTACATTTTGATATTTAGCCTTGTTTTTAAAACTTACCTTGTCTGCATCCACTTTTCCTTTAATAAATTCAGACTTCCAGAATTGCAAAGCTTGTTCCAGTGTTAAGCCAATGCCCTTTAAGAATAGTCCATATTGCATACGGCCTCCGTGACGGAGATGGTGGTTATCACGCAGGGCTTTGTGCAACTGTCTCATGCAAAGAGGAAACGATTTAACAGAAAGCTGCAAGAATAAGAAAATATGTATGTAAGACAGACTGGCCATTTAACTGGTAGGATATATGTTTATTGGGATTACTAACTAACTCCACTTGGAAAGGCTGATGGCTGTGGGAAATAAAATGCACTGGATTGCAGATCATTCAAATATGTCCTTGATCCTTTAAATCTAATAAGTCCTCCAAGGACAAAAACAAAAATAGAGTAACACAAGTGGAAAGCTACTAGGTAACAAAAGTGTATTTGATAATTTTCTTTCTTACAGAAAAAAACCCTGCAGAATCATTACAATGGGTCTTATGCCTGCTTGTAGCTCCTTGGAGGATTGTACCCCAAAGCAAATGAAGGAGTGTATGACAGTTTAAGCATCAAAGAGTCACAGAATCTAAGGCCAGAAGAGAGCACCAGGTCATCTAGTCTGATCTCCTGTTAACACAAGCTACCATCACTCAGCACCAGCACACTAAACCCAATAACTGAAATTAGATCAAAGTATTACAAGCCCACAGGAAACTAAACTACTATGTGCCACAGACAGATAACAGGTGCTCGAATACACGAGGACCCTGCAATGGTAGAGAATTGATTACATGCAATATACCCACATATTTCCAGCAAGCGACATGCATCCCATGCTACAGAAGAAGACAAAAAAACCCACATGATCACCGCCAATCTGATTTTACCTGGGGTAAAATTCCTTCCTCACACCACACATAGGAATCAGTTAGACCCTGAGCATGTGAGCAACCATAAGCCAGCAAAGCACCTGAGCGAGAAAGAATGCTCAGTACCACCTAAAGCACTGGCCCTTCCTGCCCAGTATCACATCTCCCAATGTGGCCATCTCTGATTCTTCAAAGGAAGATGACAAAAAACTACACACAGAATCCCTCCATGATTATTGCAGGTGGCCAGCTGAAGCCCTGAAGCATGAGATTACAAGAACATCAGACATAAACCAGAAGGCAGCCTTCTGGCTCCCACCATCAAAAACCCACCATACAATCGCACTCATAAATTTGTCCAGCTTTCTCTTAAAACTAATTAAATTTGCCCCCACAACTTCTATTGGGAAGCTCTTTTAGAACTTCAATCCTCTGATGGTTAGAGCCCTTCTTCTAATTTCCAGATTGAATTTATTCATGGGTAGTTTACACCCATTTATTCTTGTGCCAACATTGTCTAGCATTCCCCAGAAATATAACCTTGTGACAGGTGGGTTGGATCTAGGGACTTTCCTGCTAGAAGAAAGGAAATTTTCAGGTAAGATAAAAAGTGTTCTTATTCTCCTTTGCGGGGAAAAAAAAAAAATAATATATGAAGATATACCTATCTCATAGAACTGGAAGGGACCTTGAAAGGTCATTGAGTCCAGTCCCCTGCCTTCACTAGCAGGACCAAGTACTGTCCCTGACAGTTTTGTTTGGGGTTTTTTGCCCCAGATCCCTCAATGGCCCCCTCAAGGATTGAGCTCACAACCCTAGGTTTAGCAGGCTAATGCTGAAACCACTGAGCTATCCCTCCCCCTGCCCACAAATCCATTACAATGGGTTGTTCAATAGCAATGTGTCACCAGGAAGAGGGGTCAGAGAGACTGAGGGAGAAGAAAGATCTTTTAAAATAAATATATCAGTTACTGGGTGAGTATAGGATGTAAATCCTTTCCTCCCATGACAAAGACTGAGATGATCTGCACATTTAACTTGTAACACATAGTAAAAGTGTGCAGAAACATGACCAGGTGGCTGCCCCACATCTCTCTTTGTACGTTGGTATAATCCTTCAGGTCATGAAACTTTCATGGCTCTGAATGAAAGAGCACAACAGTTCAAGGGGGAAAAAACTGTCTCTCTGAAAGCTTCTGAAACTACTTTAGTAACTGAAGCCTTAGCAGTAGATGTAGGGTGGTTTTTTTATTTTTAATTTATGATGGGGGTTTTAGTTCAACAGAGCTAGAGCTTTCCTGAACTGGATACTGCATTCAGTGTTGATTTGTATAGTACTTCTTACATCAAGAGTATGCCAGAGTTGGAGGTTTTTGCAGGTGGGCAAAAAAGGTGGAAATAAAATAATTTCTTCTAACAAGGTTTTATCTTGGGAATAAAGGTTGTGTTAACGCTTAGCACAATTTTCTCTTCATGAGGGTTGCAGTACTGCTGCAAGACAGAAAATCTATAGGCACTTGTGACAAGGGATCAAAGAAACACTTAGGGAAGGCATTTAATACAAAATTTATTTCCCAGGAGGGAGTTTTCCTCATTCATGTGGATTTGAGAAGTACTGCAGCTGTAAGAAATTTTCTTGCATCTAGATAAGAGGACAATCCTGCATCAGCTTGCTGTCTCTAGTGAGAAAAGACTACTACTTGAATTTTACAGTGGTAAGTTTTAGGCCCATTTTAAAACTTTTCTGTAGGAACTCTGGAAAAAAATTGTTTTGCCTTTGCATTAACTGGATCCATTCCTACTACTTACACTATGTCCTACAAACATAGATTAGCCCCTTGAAGATGCCCCATTTCTAGAATACTTTCTTTTAGCTTTGAGAAAATGTATTATAAACACATCTGATTATCTTATTTCAATTGATACCGCTCAGATATCATGTAATTTGTTTAACTTTTTCTGTGGTTGGGTTCAGTTTTGTCCTCAGGAGCAGATCCTTGTGTAGAGAATGCATAGCTGAGTGGTTGCTGCCTGAATTAGGCCATGTCTATACTTACGGCTAGATAGGCACTGCTGTAATCAATGCAGAGGTGTAGATTTAGTGGGTCTGGTGAAGACCCACTAAGTCGATGGCAGAGCACTCTTCCGTCGACTTCGGTACTTCAGCTCACCGAGAAGAGTAAGGTAAGTTGATGGGAGAGCGTTTCCCATTGACACAGCATGGTGTAGACCCTGCTGTAAGCCGATCTAAGTTACATCGACTGAAGTAGCGTGACTTAGGTCGACTTCCAGCTGTAGTGTGGACCATCCCTTAGATACAAGAATCAGGACCTCCTTAGGCAATGTGGGAATACTTGTCTCTCTTGTGTGTGCGCGCATCAGTCTGTCCATTCAGGAACGAATCGTGAACAGTAAAAAACAACGACAATCATATTTTTGGCCAGGGGAATTATTACCCTGGAATAAGACTTTGGTTTCTCTGCAGGGTTCTGGATGCAAAAAGGTCTATTGACAGGTGTGCAACTCAGGACCCAACTCTCCATTCATTCTGGACTAAGTGATGGCTGTTTTGTGGGCCATTTCCAGGAGCAGTGCTCCGATGAGCAGGTTGTTTTGCTTTTCTTCCAGAGGAAAATACAATGTTTACTAGCACTTTAGTTAACATCCTTAGAGAGACAGGTAGTCCAAAAAGTAAAAGCAGCATACCGGTAACATATTTTGTATGTGAATCTGGTATCTTCATAGAACAATGTGTAGATAAATGTTCTACAGATAAATTAATGACAGAAAAAGTTTCCTTTGGAATTGCTGCTATGGTGGAATTTAGGGTTTCCATCCTGAACCATGGCTTCTGGAGGAATCTGTTCAAGGACCTCTGATAAAGCTTTCCTTTGTCTTTGAAATCCTAGGGCACTGAGAAGAGAATGGAGTAGAAGCCTAAGTTTTCTCGTTCTGTGGGAGATCAATTACCCAATTTGAAAAAGGTGATATATTGCAGTCTTCATACTCAGGTGTTTCAAACCGGTTGGATGAAAAGGGGGAATGTCAATAATCTTGGTTTTGGAGGTGCATTTAATTCTAATGCTGAAACTCTCTACCTAAGATTCATTTTTCTGATGTAGCATTTAGGCAAAATTCCAAATTTCCTGCCACTTGCCCCCACTTGTTCCTGATACCCTCTGCCAATTATTGAGGTTTTACAATAAACTTTCATAGATCCATATTTTAAAAAATATTTTATTTATTATTTGGGGGGAAAAAACCCAAAACAGGAAAACTGAACAATTATGCAGACAAAAGAGACCATAAAATGAATAAGAAAAACTACGGGAGGTAAAATTAAAAAATTAACACCAACTCACAAATAGTCCCACTCTAATTTCTCACAGGTTGCACTTCAGGTTAACTTTGCTGCATTTTAGCTTTTATGTGACACAATTTTGTTGAACTGGTCCTCAAAATACAGTTTCAGAACTATTACTGAAGAAACAAAGCAGACAGTTTAGTCACAGCTTTTATGAATAGGGAGAACAAAGAATTTTTTAAGAAAGGCCAGACATACCCTATGAGGTGGTGGGATGAACTGTTAATTGTTTTTAAAAATACATGTGAAAGGCAACAATGAGCGTATAGCAACCAAATGATGAGCACAAAGTACTTACAGCATCAATGTGTTCTAATGAAATTTTCCCAATATTTTTTTGTATGCTGTAATCTGGGCCAACATAGGAATGGCTGAAAGAAAAAAGGAAATAAGTTATTTAGACTAGTTAGTTAAAAAAATAAATGTTCATAAATGCAGGAATAGATGGCCTTGCTATTTTTGTAGCAAATTAAATTTAGGAACTGAGAACTTTACATGCAAACCACAGACAAGAAAAAAATCATTCTGATAGTTATCTACATGTTGTTTTGTAAACCAAATTAAAAATAACACTAAAATCAAGACAATACAGAATTTTTTTTGTTGTTGCTTTATTTTTTGGGGGGAAAGTCTTCAATCTTTAGATATTGGTGCTGAGTTTGAAAGTGTTGAGACACCCTGGTGAATACATCCTAAAAAAAAAAGGGAACAGTCACTAAAAACTAATTAAAAGTATTGAAAATAATACCAAGAGTACCAAAGTTGTGGTAAACTAAATGTAAGCATCTGGAGCAGTATTCTGAAACACTTGAGTAATCTCAAATGCATGCTCCTTTGGGGAGGGTGTGTGGGGTTATCAGCCTATTCTGATTGCAGGGCAGAAGAGAAGAGCAATGATGATAAAATTCAACTTTTTTCTCTACTTATGTGATAGGGTCCCCAGCACAGTTGGCAACAGGGATAGCTCACACATACGGAGCGACAGGTTCAGCCAGTAGCTCACTGTCCCAATTGCTTTTCTATGGATGCTGTCAAATTCTAAAAAATCCCAAACAGTTAAAAACACTAAGTTACATGACAGAACTAGAAAAATATTTTTAAAAATCCAGGCTTCACTAGGAATGTAAGGATTTTTGGCACTCCATTGGACACTTAAAGACAAATCTTTTGGGGGCTATTGAGAGAATGATTGTATGCAGTTTTGAATTTAACAGAGAAAGATGAGAACATTTGTACTGAGAGATGTTACAGAATACCCACTAGGAACCAATCTATTAAAACCATGATTGTGTATTTAGAAAAACTGAGAGTTAAGGTGAGGATTCTACATGCATTCAGTAATTTTTTATCTTTGAAAACAAGATTTTTTCCAGCTGTGAGACAGAAAAGTAAGAAAAGAAGTAGAATTTGTGTAAAGTTTTGTTGAACTTAATTTGCAAGCATCGGATTTAAACTCAATGAATCTGCAAATATTGCATAAGAATAAAACATTTTGTGGAATGCTGGTTCAGAGAGACAACTTCTGACAAAAATTAGTGCTGTAAATATCATCAAGCACTCAGTGATTAACTCCAAAGAGAATGGATATGGCTAAGAGACAATGTTGGATGTTACTATTTATTCTCGGGTACTTGCAATATTTTATTTTGTATAAAACATGCAATTGAGAGATGACTTTACTGTAGTACAATGTACTCTTTATGTTTAAATCACAGTTAAAACAAACCCTTGTTTACTTCTTTAGTCTTCTTTTTGGCAGACACTAGAGAATTGGTCAAACTTCTTGGGGTTACTGTCATTTTTGGAAAACCTACTCTCTATTCCCAGACAACAGATAGACAACGAAAACTGGTTGAGTGGTATTTTACTATTGTCATCAATTATTTGTATTACTGTAGTGTTTAGAGCTTTAGTCATAGACCAGAACTCTACTGTCCTAGGTGCTGTACAATCACAAAACAAAAAACCAGTCCCTGCCCCAAAGATCTTATAATCTAAGTATAAGACAAGAGACAACAGATGGATAAAAAACAGACCGATGGAGGAGTACAAGGAAACAATGAGACAATATTGGTCCGTACAATAGCCAGTAATCTCAGCACACCAGCAGTGTCATCATTTTTTTTAGGCAGAAAATGATACAGAGGCATTTGAAGGCTGTAGCTAATCACCTTATATAATCATTTTATTGTGTTATCTATTGTTGTGGTTAATTCATATGTAATCAATGTGTGATAAACAGATTTAAGTTGTAGGTATAGGTATAGAAATAAGTAGGATAGTATTACAGGGGTATAAGGTTGACAAATATTTATGAGTGAAGAGTGTGTATTTGGCATATAAACAAAGTAAGGCTATAAAGCAAGGCCTACGGGCTGAGGCCTGTAAGATGTTACCTTAGCCACATTAGGCTTTAAGCCTAAAGAAGGGTTGACATAAGTAGGTGACCCAGGAATAACCCTGTACCAGTAAAGTTACAAGAAAACTACTGGTGAGACTGCTTTGGGGGCCTAAGGCAGCTGGACCATATGGTCCCACTTTTGACACTGTAAACAAGAAGCGGGCAGCATTATCTTCTGCAAATGTAAACAAACTTGTTTGTCTGAGCGATTGCCTGAACACGGACTTGTAGGTTCCAAAGTTTTACATTGTTTTATTTTTAAATGCAGGTTTTTATTGTACATAATTCCACATTTGTAAGTTCAACTTTCATGATAAAGAGATTGCACTACAGTACTCGTAGTAGGTGAATTGAAAAATACTATTTCTTTTGTTTTTTAAAGTGCAAATATTTGTAATCAAAAATAAATACAGTACACTTTGCATGCTGTGTTGTAATTAAAATCAATATATTTGAAAATGTAGAAAACATCCAAAAATATTTAAATAAATGGTATTCTATTATTGTTTAATCGTGCGATTAATCGCAATTAACTTTTTTAATCACGTGATTAATCGTGATTAAAAAAATTAATCGCTTGACAGCCCTAGTTTGAACGCATTAGCCTTGAGGTTTACATTTCTTTATTTCCATTGGGTATTTGCTGTGTAGATTGGGACGAGTGTGTAAGGCAGTGTTATTCCTAGCCCAGCAAGGAAGCAATTAATTATGCACTCCTCTCAGCTTGTTTTGCTCAAATACTGAGTTGATTTAATTTAATTGGATTTCTAGCAGGACCACCTTACTTTTTTGCGAATACATTTTTCATCTTTTTACACACTGTATTAAATATACAGATATTAGATTTGATCTGCACATTGCACTCAAAATCTTTGATTGCAACTCAATCAGTTGTTGTTTTTTTCCTAATTTTTTGAAAGTACTGGGTGCCTGCAGCAATAATCCAAGTCACACAGTTGTGTTCCAATTTCTGTAGGTTATTTAAAAAAGAAAAATGAATCATATAATGTTCATTTCTCTGTATTTTCCTGATATTCATAGATTCATAGATTCTAGGACTGGAAGGGACCTCGAGAGGTCATTGAGTCCAGTCCCATGCCTGCATGGCAGGACCAAATACTGTCTAGACCATCCCTGATAGACATTTAACCTACTCTTAAATATCTCCAGAGATGGAGATTTCACAACCTCCCTAGGCAATTTATTCCAGTGTTTAACCACCCGGACAGTTAGGAACTTTTTCTTAATGTCCAACCTAGACCTCCCTTGCTGCAGTTTAAGCCCATTGCTTCTTGTTCTATCCTTAGAGGCTAAGGTGAACAAGTTTTCTCCCTCCTCCTTATGACACCCTTTTAGATACCTTCCTTCACAGGTCATGTTCTCAAGACCTTTAATCATTCTTGTTGCTCTTCTCTGGACCCTTTCCAATTTCTCCACATCTTTCTTGAAATGCGGTGCCCAGAACTGGACACAATACTCCAGCTGAGGCCTAACCAGAGCAGAGTAGAGTGGATGAATGACTTCTTGTGTCTTGCTCACAACACACTTGTTAATACATCCCAGAATCACGTTTGCTTTTTTTGCAACAGCATCACACTGTTGACTCATATTTAGCTTGTGGTCCACTATAACCCCTAGATCCCTTTCTGCCGTACTCCTTCCTAGACCGTCTCTTCCCAGTCTGTATGTGTGAAACTGATTTTTCCTTCCTAAGTGGAGCACTTTGCATTTGTCTTTGTTAAACTTCATCCTGTTTAACTCAGACCATTTCTCCAATTTGTCCAGATTATTTTGAATTATGACCCTGTCCTCCAAAGCAGTTGCAATCCCTCCCAGTTTGGTATCATCCGCAAACTTAATAAGCGTACTTTCTATGCCAATACCTAAGTCGTTAATGAAGATATTGAACAGAGCCAGTCCCAAAACAGACCCCTGCGGAACCCCACTCGTTATGCCTTTCCAGCAGGATTGGGAACCATTAATAACAACTCTCTGAGTACGGTTATCCAGCCAGTTATGCACCCACCTTATAGTAGCCCCATCTAAATTGCATTTGCCTAGTTTATCGATAAGAATATCATGCGAGACTGTATCAAATGCCTTACTAAAGTCTAGGTATACCACATCCACAGCTTCTCCCTTATCCACAAGACTCGTTATCCTATCGAAGAAAGCTATCAGATTGGTTTGACCTGATTTGTTCTTTACAAATCCATGCTGGCTGTTCCCTATCACCATACCACCTTCCAAGTGTTTGCAGATGATTTCCTTAATTACTTGCTCCATTATCTTCCCTGGCACAGAAGTTAAACTAACTGGTCTGTAGTTTCCTGGGTTGTTTTTATTTCCCTTTTTATAGATGGGCACTATATTTGCCCTTTTCCAGTCTTCTGGAATCTCTCCCGTCTCCCATGATTTTCCAAAGATAATAGCTAGAGGCTCAGATACCTCCTCTATTAGCTCCTTGAGTATTCTAGGATGCATTTCATCAGGCCCTGGTGACTTGCAGGCATCTAACTTTTCTATGTGATTTTTAACTTGTTCTTTTTTTATTTTATCTGCTAAACCTACCCCCTTCCCATTAGCATTCACTATGTTAGGCATTCCTTCAGACTTCTCAGTGAAGACCGAAACAAAGAAGTCATTAAGCATCTCTGCCATTTCCAAGTTTCCTGTTACAGTTTCTCCCTCTTCACTAAGCAGTGGGCCTACCCTGTCTTTGGTCTTCCTCTTGCTTCTAATGTATTGATAAAAAGTTTTCTTGTTTCCCTTTATTCCCGTAGCTAGTTTGAGCTCATTTTGTGCCTTTGCCTTTCTAATCTTGCCCCTGCATTCCTGTGTTGTTTGCCTATATTCATCCTTTGTAATCTGTCCTAGTTTCCATTTTTTATATGACTCCTTTTTATTTTTTAGATCATGCAAGATCTCGTGGTTAAGCCAAGGCGGTCTTTTGCCACATTTTCTATCTTTCCTAACCGGCGGAATAGCTTGCTTTTGGGCCCTTAATAGTGTCCCTTTGAAAAACTGCCAACTCTCCTCAGTTGTTTTTCCCCTCAGTCTTGATTCCCATGGGACCTTACCTATCAGCTCTCTGAGCTTACCAAAATCTGCCTTCCTGAAATCCATTGTCTCTATTTTGCTGTTCTCCCTTCTACCCTTCCTTAGAATTGCAAACTATATGATTTCATGATCACTTTCACCCAAGCTGCCTTCTACTTTCAAATTCTCAACGAGTTCCTCCCTATTTGTTAATATCAAGTCCAGAACAGCTTCCCCCCCTAGTAGCTTTTTCAACCTTCTGAAATAAAAAGTTGTCTGCAATGCAGTCCAAGAATTTGTTGGATAGTCTGTGCCCCGCTGTGTTATTTTCCCAACATATATCCGGATAGTTGAAGTCCCCCATCACCACCAAATCTTGGGCTTTGGATGATTTTGTTAGTTGTTTAAAAAAAGCTTCATCCACCTGGTTAGGTGGCCTGTAGTAGACTCCTAGCATGACATCGTCCTTGTTTTTTACCTCTTTTAGCCTAACCCAGAGACTCTCAACACTTCCATCTCCTATGTCCATCTCTATCTCAGTCCAAGTGTGTACATTTTTAATATACAAAGCAACACCTCTTCCCTTTCCCCCTGTCTATCCTTCCTGAGCAAGCTGTATCCATCCACACCAACATTCCAATCATGTGTATTATCCCACCAAGTTTCAGTGATGCCAACAATGTCATAGTTGTATTTATTTATTAGCACTTCCAGTTCTTCCTGCTTATTACCCATACTTCTCGCATTTGTATATAGGCATCTAAGATACTGGTTTGATCTTTCCTCCCAGTTTTGTCCTGACCCTCCTTTCTCTCTGCCAATATAGCCCACACTCCCTCTCGTTTCCAACCCATCTCCCAGGTCTCTATGTTCCCCACTTACCTGTGGGCTTTGCTCACCTGTCCCCGTCAAACCTAGTTTAAAGCCCGCTTCACTAGGTTCGACGGGGACAACTCTTAAAGTAATATAAATAGGAGTAACTATTGTTGCATAGTGTAGCTTAAATCACTTTTAAGTGGTGGTTGGCCCAAACAGTATCATTGCTATTTATAACGGCTACAGTGAATGTGATCCTGCTCTCAGTTAAATTAATTTTTTTTAATGTTTTGTTGTATACATCCATTGGTGAGACAGACCACCCCAGAAGCAGAAGAGGATACATTTTTTGTTAACTCTGTGGCGAACAAGTCTATCTGAGCTGTCCTGCATTGACTGAATACGTAGTGTAATATGCTGGGGTCTATTTCCCACTCATGTTCTTGGAAGAAATTCCAAAGCTTGACAGCCTCAGTGCAGAGAGAGGAGGATCTGGCTCCTCCCTGACAATTGACGTATGCATGCACAATATATTGTCCACCATGACCTTTGCCATATGGGGACCTTTGGGTGGCTTATCTCCAACAATTTTCCATAACGTCGAGCACCATAGAGAAGGGCAACCTGCATCACCTGCTCCACCCAGGAGACCTGACCCTCAAGAGGAATCCTTCGAGGAGCAGGAAGCTAGAGCCGATGAAGAAGTCTCACTCACGGCCAATATTTTGTCTTTGGATGAAGCTGTCCTGCCTCCGCCTCCATTTTTGGCAGATGAAGTTAAGCACTTCCAGGATCTAGTCAAGAGAACTGCAGTCTCCTTGTGGATCTCTCTCAAGGAGGCTAAAGAGCCTAATCATATGCTTGATATCCTCCATTCACCCTCATCTGCCTGCATAGCTTTGCCTGTCAACAAAGCCCTTCTGAACCCAGCAAAGATCATCTGGCGCACTCCAGCTACCCATGCGGAACCCCACTGAAGTTAAAGAGACTCCATGCAAATCTACCTATAGGATTTGTTATTAGTCGTAGTAGTATACCTTAGTGCTTACAAATCCAGATTTGGATCAGGACCCCATTGTGCTAGGTGCCGTACAACAGATGGATACTGACAGAATAATAGAAAAGTACAAGCAATCAGTGAGACAGCACTCATCAGCATGATAGGCTGTGGCCTTAGCACATTAGTAGCCTAATTATTGTAGGCATCATGGAAAACAAGAGTTTTGAGAAGGAATTTGAAGGAGGGTAATGAGTTCATTTTGCAGATGTTTACAGGCAACTCCTCCCACTTGTGAGGGGCTACATGGGAGAAAGCAAGAAGGTGCTTGTTTGAAAATTTAACAAGTGAGTGATGGAGGCTGGCTCATGGGCTGATCAGCAGTGAGAATTGACATTTCAAAAGTGAATGAGAAATGTTAAGTAGGATAGAGACAGGCCATGAAAGGCCATCAAACATAAGTTACTTGTCTTCACTTTTAAGCAGCAAAAAAAGGGGAGCCAGTGGAGAAATGTAAAGAGAAGGGTGGTCAAAGAAGCTGGCTAGGAAAATCATCTTTGCAGTAGCATACTGAATGGATATGAGCAAGACAAGTTTGCATTTGTCAAGGCCAGAGAAAAGGATGATGCAGTGATTGAGATGTGTGATGATCAGGGTCTGGATGAGAGTTTTAGTTGTGCATATAGATACCAAAGGCCATATCTTGGAGATATTATGCAGAAAGAATCTGCACAGTTTAGACGGAGCCTGGATGTGCGGACCTAGTGAGAGGCCCTGAGTGGTCTATGATGCCATGGTAACAGGCCTGAGTGACAGGCAGAATGGTGAGGTTGTCCAGTGAATGAGAAAGGATGTGGCAGGGAGAATTGGAAGGGTTTAAGAGCACCGTTTTACCTATGTGAACCTATGAAGAGATCCTGATTGGATGGAGCAGAGGGAAAGGAATTCATGAGGAAAGATGTAAGGAAGTATTTTTTTTTCCCCAGAGGAAAGATGTGCTGTTACAAACTTTTGAATAAAAGGATTCTTTATCCATGTCTGCACATGTTCAGATTAAGTGTACAGTAACGTATTGGTTTGTTGGGACTGCCCAACACAATTCAATACCAACTTTGTTTTTGTTTGTTTTGCTTTTATTAGCCCCATCGAACAAAGTATTTACAATAGAAGAACTTCAAGAAACCATGTGTTCACACTGAACACAGAAAGCTAAATGTAAAGTTAAGTTAATTTGGGAGTCAAAAATTTGACTTCTATTTAACATCTACATGTTTAGTCACATGCAAAGCTTCAGGTTATGTAAGGTCATATTAGAATGATAGCATAGTATGTAAAGATGACTTCCTCTTCAATCCTGTTGGCTCAGCAATTTTTCTCATTAAAACTGTAGCTTAGAATGTTAGCCATTTAAAGATTTATTGTAGCCAATTGTGAGTGTTGCAAATGTTTAGTGCATAAACCTCTAAGAGACAGTCCTACATCATACAAAATAAAATACATTTTAACTAAAATGATTTCTTATTTCACTACTGTACAATCAGCATTAAAAAGCACCAGTAAAGTAGAATAGGGAAGAAAAAGCATCTCAGCTGTAGATAAAGTAAGTATTTAGTACACAATGGTCTCATTACAAAATGAATTCCATGCACATTAAAATACAGGGCCATGCATTAAAATAAGGAATTGTTTAAAAAATAACTCTATAGATGTAAACTTCAGCAAAAATAATTTGTGCTGAAAGTGAAGGCTGGCTAATTTAAAATTCACAAGCAGATATGAACAGTTGCCATCGAACACACAATGCATTAGCAACCAATCAATGCTGTGTAACTTTCAATTGTACATTCTTTTCAGATAATTTCTAAGCTTATGCTCCCCTGATAAAGCTTTATTTGTCTGACATATGCCAAAAATAAAATATTGCTGTAAGTAACTTCATACGATAAAGGAAGAGGGAAGCCTACAACTAAAATACCTTTCATTTTTGTGAGCAAGATGAACTAAAAAATGAATCACGATTCATAGAAATAAATGATGGAAAACACCTGTTAGACCCATCTGTCTATTCCCTGCCAAAGCCTGATTCTCAAGTTCTAAAATCCAGTTTTATACTATAACTTGTTTTGCTTTTTTAGGGACTAGAAAATATGTGATATTTTGTGGTTTCAATGGCTGTGACAATGTTTCTTTACAGTTTTACTTATACACTTCTATATCATATTGGGAATGTTCTTAGCTCTGGCATGGTCCCTCATTCATTGGGATAAGTTTATTTTTAAACTGCATATGCAAAGCCAACAATTTAATGTGCAAACATATAGAGAAAACCAAAAAATTTGCTGGTTTGTCCATTTGCATAACAAATGAAGGAGCTCTAAGTGTTCAGTAGCTTGTTTCGGCAACTAATTTTAAAAAGCTGACCCTTTGGTTTTTGAAGTCTTTCCCTTTTACACATTACCAAAAGAAAACCTGGAGGCCGATAATGGCTCTGAATATTATGGCACAAAACACTTATTTTTATAAGAACATAAGAATGGCCATATTGAATCAGACCAAAGGTCCATCTAGCCCAGTATCCTGTCTTCCGACAGTGGCCAATGCCAGGTGTTTTAGAGGGAATGAACAGAACAGGTAATCAATCATCAAGTGATCCATCCCCTGTCACCTATTTCCAGCTTCTGGCAAACAGAGGCTAGGGATACTATTCCTGTGCATAAAAATTGTGGAAAAAATTGTCAGCAGTGAAAACAGATAAATTTTCCAATAATTCCTCACACAGAGGATGGAATTTTCAAAAGCACTAAGTGTGTAACTAAATTCCCACTAAAGTCAATGGTAGTTTTACCATTGAGTTCAGTGGGAATAAAGTTATATTCATGATGGGCATTTTTGATGATCCTACAAAAATGTTTTAATGAAAAAAAAGAGAAAAAATAACATCACACCAGAACAATTATTCACTTGTATCTGTAACAGTTGTTCATCAAGATATGAACCACATGCATACTTCATTCAGGCATATGTGCACCCAGCATGCCAGAGTGCTTTCTGTAGCAGTACCAATAGGGGCAGCGCTCATACCCTCTGCTTTCTCATGGCTCCTTCCATGGCTATGAGGGCAGTGGCTCCCAACCCCCCTCAGTTCTTTCACACCAGAATTTGTGGCTCAAGATTCCAGTGCAGAGAGTACAAAGGATGGGTTGTGGAATACTCATGTGAGCGATATCTCAAAGAACAACAGTTACAATGGAGAAAAGTTTTTCTTCTTTGCGTGGTTACACATCTGTATACCACTCAGGTGACTCACAAGCAATTAGGCTCAGAGTCCACCTAATGAGAGACTGAAGAATCACTTTTTCAAAAACTGAATCAGATCTTGAAACAGATGTGATGGCTTAATATTGAGTTACATGGCAGAGGACAAAGTAGCAGCCCTACAAATGTCAATATGGGAATGTCCCTCAAAAATGCCACTGAGGTAGTTTGAGCCCTTGTTGAATGGGCTGAAAGTCTCTATGGAGGAGTGGTGTTTGCTACCTTGTTCACCATTGTAATGCTGGAAGTAATCCATCTGGAAACTGTTTGCACAGAAATTGTCAGCATTCTTTCTGTCAGCATAAAAGACAGAGAGCTGAGAAGATAACCTGAAGGGCCCAGTCCTAGCCAGACAGAAGGCCAAAGTTCACCTTACATCCAAAGTACAAAGCCAATTGTCGTTTCTATTTGAGTGTGACTTCAGAGAATAAAAGTCAGGCCCGAAGAGCAGGCCGTCGATCTTGTCTCCTTCAACTTTTCCAGCAACTCATCCATCTTTTTCTTGCTTTAAGGGAACTGTGTTTTGGCTTCTGGGTAACAAGTAAGATATTGCAGAAACAGTTTTGAGGCTAGCTTGGTGGATCTAAGTACTGGAATGACCACAAGATTTGGGGATTGTCTGCCCCATTCTTTGCAGTTTGCCCTAATTAAGTAACCTCACTGTGGCTCCCTGGGACCCTGATCACACATCTCCTCAGCTGAACGGCAAGAGCCAGTGGTCTGGCAGAAGAGTCCGAGGCATCAAACAAAGCCCTGGGAGCGTGCTTTGCCGCATTTTGACCCTCCAATAGAATCACATTTTCCTTTTGTCATCTGCCAGATACTGCACAAACATTCCCATCTTTTCCATAAGTGGAATTGATGCCGGGCCATAACAGCTTGATAATTTGTCACTGTGATGGGGTTCACTCACCACTGTGGCGCCTCCTATTGGTTGTTTTGGAAATTAGCTCTGTATGGTAGTACGCCTTCTTCAGGTGGTGCCTCACTGCCGTCACTTTCATTCCAGGACCTGTGCCACTCCCAGCACTATGGCGTCCTCTTCAGTGACGCTGCCCTCCGGCAGTGCCATACTCTGTGTTTCCCCCCTTCTGGGGGACCTGCAATCTCTATCCAGCCACTTCCCTCAGTGGCAACTGCAGTCCATTATCCCAGGGCTGCTTCCCATGCAGCTCCAGCACCCTCTTCTTCACTTACCTCAGGGTCTTAGCCCGCAGGCCCTAGCAGCCAGCCAGGAGCTCTCTCTAGCTTCCCCAGTGTTTGCAGCACTGCTCTGTCCAGGGTTCTGGCAGTTCTCTGAGCCCTCCAGAAACACAGTCCTTCCTTCCTGAGGTCCCAGCAGTTAACTGACCTCCTCTGTCCTGCAGCTTCCTTTTTATATGGTCCTGCTTGGCTGCTCCCTTCAGCACTTCTCTGATTGGCTGCCTCCCTAGGGCTGCTTTTAATCCCTTTTCTGCCAGTGCGGGGCAGCCACCCCACCACAATCACCTTAATTCCAAGAGAGAAAGAAGAGAACATCTTTCTCCCTAGGGAAGCAGTCTTCTTCCCTTTTCCAGCAGCTGGAGTAGAATGTGCTTGTCCAGATCTCAACCTGCTACTGGCAGTAGCCATCATCATCATCATCATCAAATTAAATACAGGGTGTGTGTGAAAATATGAAAAACCTTCCAAGGATATCTGATATAATTTGTCTGCCTTCTTGGAAATAGGTTGGCAAGAGGTAGAAGTGGATCAAACAGTCTTAGCAGGGTGCAGCTAAGCAAGAATTAATAACATCCTACTCTTCAAGATAGCCCCACAAATGCTGATCATCAGATGAGAGGATTCCTCCATGGCTACTGAAGGTAAATAAGTTCAACATGGACGCCATGCAATCCACCAGATTGTGGAACTGCAGAGTGTCCTCACAAGGGGAAGAAAAAGCAGCCACTCCAACATGCTCACTTGATAGATCTGGATCATAATCTGTATCAGTTTTCAAAAAGAGGAGCTATTTCCTTTTCAGACAGAGTATCAGGCACCACTGTTTGAGATGCAGATGGATCCGGTGGAACCAAATCCAAGGACTTGATCATTGCCAAATCCTTTACAGACGAAACATCACCTCTCCATTCATAAGGAGGACAACTGAAAATTTCCTGTAGTGGTGACACTCAGGAAAGCCATGAAGCCCAGAACTGCCAATCTCCCCAGCAATTGGAATCTGATAACATTGCAGGAGGAGGAGAAAAAGGAGGCAAGAACTGGGAGCAAAAAGGTTTCTTTATTCTTTTTCTTTTCTCCTCTAATCACAGATGTGGCCTCAAATCTGGGATGAAGCATGCCTGAGACAGCATGGGACCCAGACAGTGGAGAGAAAAATAAATGGACAGAAAGTTCTTTGCGGAGACCCTGCAGGAGTCTTAGGAAGAGGCGGTATAGATGAATCAGGAGAAACACTAAATCTCCTCTGCTCTTCTCCTTTTTTCAGGTGAAGCCAACACAGATCTCTGAAACTGGTGAAACCTGTGTCTTCCTCCAGGCTCTCTGTATCTCAGTCAGAGCAGAGGAACGCTTAGAAGCCAAATGATGTACATCAGCCACCAAAGTAAAAGCCCTCTTTGGATCCAAAGATGGACCTGGAACCAAAGCAGAGATTGAAGCCAGAGCCAAAAACCTGGATGGCACAGGATCCGATGAAATACTCAAGTCCTTGAAGCTGAAACTGTAACACGGCTAAGTTTCAGAGACACATAGACCCTGTCAGAATCAGACTGATCTCACAAACCTGATGTATAAGATCTCACATTGGTCTTCCTTGCCTTCTTTTCCAGAACGAATACAGCTAGAGCAGACAATGAGGTTCTTGGTTCCATAGCAAGCAGTAACTTTTTCAATCAACAGTGTCTTTGAAGCCCTGAATCTGAGTAGCAGAATCCGGGAAGCGGACCAAACAAAGGTCCTGATATCCTTGGACCTTTAAGCTGCTTTGACTTGCTGGAGGAAGTCACTGGACCCAAGACTGGTCTCTTAGACTTTGGATCCAACAAGTGCCTGGAACCCACAAGTTTAGCCTCAAATGCCTCCTTAAGGAGAAGCAGCTGCAATCTGCTCTGCTCTCCTTGCAAGCTCTAGGCTTGAAAGTCCAGCAGATGGAACACTCAGATAGAAAGTGGCCCTCTTCCATGCACTTTGGGTACCTAATATGGTCTTCCAATGCCAGGAGGACAGCTGGGCATGAAACATGTCTTTTGAATCCCAGCTTCTTTTTTGTCTTCAGTTCAGCCATAACCCGAAATCGAGCTACTAACTAACTTAACTATATTTATCATTAAACTATAAACTATTCTAAATTACCAAGACAACGAGAATGGAGAAAAACCCAGATCCAAATAGCCTGGAGCAGTTCACTTCCATCTGACACAATGGTTGGAAAGAACTGAGGCAGTAGAGGGCACAGCACCCCTTATATAGGATCACACTTAGAATGTTTGGTGATGCGGGCGTGGGGGTGCAAGTGCTCTAACAAACACTGCTTGGAGAAAGTGTACCATGAGACACACAGAGTCTGAACTTTCTGAAGAAACACTGACTCATGAAGAGGGTCCCTGAAAAGGATCAGGGAAAGTGGGTGGGAGAAGAGGATGGACAGGAATTGGATATAGTATCCCAGTCACATAGTGCTTGGGAGCTACTTGTCTGTTGTTATGGATTCCCAGTCTTTGAAGAAGTGGAACAATCTGTCCCCAGAAGGATGAGAGATAGCAGAAAGATTGCTGATGACTGCATTGATATGCTCAAGGGAAATGTCAAATATATTGCTTTCCCACAACTGAGGGCAGGCTGGTTGATTTGAGTTGGAGCTAAAGGACCACCTTCTCTGTGACTTGTGCCTCCTCCTAAAAGTCATTCTACCCCAAAGGGTTTTCAGGCTGCTGAGAGTATTGTTGTTGCAGGGTCTTGTACTGCTCTCTCTCAGGGGCAGGGATAAAGGCCTTCAACAAACAGAGCATAGCATGGGAGTTTTTAAATGAGTGCAAAGTTTCATCAGTTTTGTCAGAGAAGAAAAATTGACCATCAAAAGGGAGGTCATCTATGGTTCGTTAGATGTTAGGGGCTATGCTGGAGTTTTGTAATCACAAGGTTTTCCTCATTGTTATTGCAGGGGTCATTATCCTGGAAGAAGCATCTGTGACAGAGTGCTGACTGGAGCGATATGTGGCCACAAGATGGTGTTCTGCAAGGAAAGCTCTAAACTCCTCCCTTACCCCCTACAAGAAACCTACTCCCTTTCTTCAGGAAGCTTGTCAGTAAACTTGGACATTGCACCCCAGTTTACAAAGTTATATTTGGATAACAACACCCACCAGTTAGCTATGCACATGCTGCATTTTTCTCCTCAATAAAGTCAAGCACTTGAACTCTCTCTTTGGGATTTGATCTGATGCTCCTTTGGTGTGATTTCTCACTGGCAGCAGTGACCATGAAGAAGTTGGGGGCAAAGGGGAATAAAAGCACTCAAAGCCTTGATCGGGACATTATATTTTCGGTCTGTGTACTTGGCTATCAGCACTAAGGAGGCTGGCATGTGCCACAAGGTCTTTGCCAGTTCTAAAACAGTCTCATATATAGGGAGAGCTAGCCTCCCAGGGACTGTCACCTGAAGAACGTCCAAAAAGCTTGAGAATGTTCTCTTGTACAAACTCAGCTTGACTGCCCAATGCTGCTGACACCCTCCTCAGTAGGTCTCGATAAAATTTAAAATCCTCCAAAACTGGAGACGAGGAATCTGAGGCAATGGAATTAACTGGTGAGGGCAACGACAAAATAACAGGGGCCAGTGTGTCCTCTTGTAGTAGAATGCACTCCTTTGGCAATGGTTCATCCTGCAGAACTGGTTTCTCGGGGTGACCAGTATCTCCATGGGCCTCCAAGATATGAGAACAGCCTGGTGACCTTCTGCTCAAGTGTGCCAGTGATCAAGACCTGGAAGAGTGGGAGATACACCAAGAGTTACAAAAAGGCCACTAAGGAAACATGCAGGGAATAGGCAACCAGTAGGAACCAGGCCAGGATGATCTATCTCTGATATATGAAAGGTCCTGTTCTTGGTACCAATGCTTTCCTTCAGGAGCTGGTCAAAGACTCGCTAGACCGACTGCACCTAAGAAAGGATGGTGAAGAGGAGGGAGAATCTGAACTCAATTCCCAAGCAGCATCCGAACGGTTAGTAGGGAATAGGGATGCTAGCCCTGAAATGGTCACTTGGCATTCTGATTTATCTGTGGCCCATTGAGAAGAGGTCAATATTGGTGCTGATGCCAAAATAGTAGCTAGTACTGCAAACGCACCTCAAGATGTGGAGGGACTTGGTACCAAGAAATACATTGTTGTTGGTGCAAAAATGTAAGTCACAGTCAGTACCCAGCATAAGGATTGCGGCAATACTGAAGCCACAAATAGTCTTCAGTCCTGAAAACTGAATCAAAGTCACATCTTTGCAGTGTTTCTTAGCTGGACTCGACAATGGCGCTGTTGAGAGTGTCTCTACCAGATCCATAGATTTGGATGAGCCAAGAACAGGAGGAGGTGCCTCTAGTACAAAGGACTCCAGCACCCCAGGGGAGACAAGGGTACAGAGACAAAGCAAATCCTTTGCTGTCTCATAAGCCTGTGGGGTCATTGGTGGTAATAATGCCGGTGCCAGAACCATGTTCCTTGGTATTGGACTCAATGTCCATCCCAGAGACAGTACCATAATCAATGGTAAGGTACCAATATGTTCCTGCGACAATATTGGGGAGACATGGTCAACTGCCAGTTCCACCTTAAGTGACTGAGGAGTTCCAGTGATGTTCTGTGTCCTTCTTCAAAGAAGGAGAGTCCTTTTTCAAACTGAACTAGCTCCAGTCTTTTTTATGGGTCCCCTTTCAGGTCATTTCTTTCTCCAAAGAGGAGAGTCCAAGTCCAGGGTCTGTCAGAAATCACTGAATCCTCTGTAGCAGCCCAAGAAATAGGGAGAGCAGTTGAGGTGGGAGGGGCTGAGGTGGATGTCATCACCTGCTCCATGAGGGATTGCTTACGGTGCAGACCTCTGAAAATCTTCATCCTTTTCCTTGAAAGGACAGCAGATACCTCTCTTTAACAGGTCCTTCACTAAGACACAAAAGGCAATGCAGAGTAGGTACCTCACACGGTAAGCCGTGCTTAAAGCCAGGTGAGTGCATGCCACCAGAGCTTCACACTGAAAACTAATTAAAGCAGTAAGATAAACTAGCTATTGTGTACTAAGCATTACCTAACTATTAACAGGAAAAGGAGGCAGAGAAGTAACTCATTGACTGCACAGTCTAAAACAACCATGAGGTAAATCACCTGAGGAACTCTGACTCGGGCCATTGGTGGTGCAAAGGAAGTGAGGAGGGTAGGGATGGTACCACCCTTATGTAGACTCACAAGGGGCCATGTGCATCACCGAGACAGGCACTGTTACAAAAAGCTCTGTGGCTTCAGCGCATTTGGCGCTCACACACCTGACTGGAATACACGTTCACAGCCACTCGAAGAACTATAAATATTACACATATCAATTTACAGCATACCACCAATGTCCTAGTCACACAATAGAGACATTTTAACAGATGTGTTTTCTAATTCTCTTCTTCCAAATATGATTTAACCCTTATATACATACATATGCACAATTATTAACTTCTTTTTCAAATACAATTTGCATTGAAACGCAACAAGATATGAAATAGCTTCTGATTGTCCTGATGTTAATAAAAGCCAAAAGCTCATTTTACAGATATCCACATAAATAAAAGGTACATGGCAGTAATATATTCATTTTTAAAGTCATCATAAAATGTCACACTTCTGTCTATGAAGTGTCATGCTTTCCTGTGGCACTATATATTAAGGGGGGGGGGGGGGTAGAAGAAACCGTACACTTCACCGGCTATGTGAATCCCCTTCTTGTGGCTATTTCCTCCAAGAGACAAATTACCCCTTCCAAACAAGGCAGAAAAGTAGCTGAGTCACCTAAAAAAAGGCAAGGACTGATTCTGTGGCTAAAATGAAAAACATAAGAAGAAAAGCTAGGAGTGAAAATTAAGAAAAGGTAGGAGCTCAGTTAGGAACACTATCTCCTGTTCTCCTTATACAGGAAGCAGGATGATTTGACTACTTGTTACTGGATGAGTCCAAAGGGCCATACTACTGGTTCACAGTTTAGAGCTGCCTCCAAAATCCATTCACCAGTGGACTCATTCACCAGTGATGGATTACAAGATGTGTTCTTCCTGGATAATACAAATCAGAAAATAAGTTAATGCTCTGGGTGACATAATTTTGAATTTGCTGACTTTTGTACATGAAGAATCTGAATAATAATTTTACATTAAATCATATAAAAGAATCTACAAGAGAAAAAGTGTTTTTGGTAACAGCTATGGAACTTTTTTCTGTAGCTGTTCTTGTAAAGGCAACATCACATACTTTGCTCAAAATAAATGTTTACATTTCCTTTGTGAAATTGTACATTTTCCTATCAATATGGTATTGAAATGAAAAGAAATTATTTTATTTCAGTTTTTCCATTTTCACCCATCAATACAGATCTGAAGAAGTTTGAATATTACAAATATAATTCTCTTAACTTTATGGATGAATAAATTTATGTTTCTTATTCATGTTACCTGAGGTGATTAAGCAAAGGCTGCAGTCTCTCATCAGATTGTACAGCAGGCAGTGATCGTGCTGTCAGCTAGAAGAAAACAAGATTTCAGTTAACAAAATCTCATAATTAGAGAATGTGATAATATAGCAGCAATGATATAAGAAATTGTTTCAATTATATATTTTTCCTTAGGGTGGCATGGGACAAGACACACTTTCTCCATATATCTGATAACATATGACAAAATACAGTATTTCTAAAACTGTAGTAAACTGAAATATTTATCCATAAATTAATGGAGTTACATATTTAAAAATGCGTTTGATTTTAATTTTATTTTAATTAAATAGCAAGCCTAGTGTCTGAGAGTTTTATGCTTACTTTTAACAAAGCATATTTAAATTAGAGGGCAGTAATGTTCAACATAGATGCCCTGTGGAATATAAATAACAACAAAACAAAATATAAATAAAAATAGACTTGTAGCCAATCTCAGATTTATATAAATATTGTGTGGTTCTTCACAAATGTATATGAAGATTGATACTAGCATGCCTCTGTTTAAACCATGGCATGTTACTTTGTCCTGTAAACTTTCCATCTTATCTGTTTAGCATAACTATTTAAGGATGCATAATTATTTAAGGATCTAACTCCTTTTAGGAGGATTATCAGTTTATCTCTGCAAATTCTACAAGTACCTGTCTCATTGGAAGACTGGAAAAATGTACATTAGTAAACTAATATGATGTGGTTTGAGCATTGGCCTGCTAAACCCAGAGTTGTGAGTTCAATCCTTGAGGGGGCCATTTAGGGATCTGGGGCAAAAATCTGTCTGGGGATTGGTCCTGCTTTGAGCAGGGGGTTGGACTAGATGACCTCCTGAGGTCCCTTCCAACCTTGATATTCTATGATTCTATTTCCATTTTAATATATACAGTGTGGATTGGAAGCATTCTAGCAGTTTTCAAAGACTTACAGAGTCCACCCAGGATATCTACTGTAACCCAAAGACTCACATCCGAGGAGTCTAACTGCTTCCAAATACAGTCTGCATTTGGATGGCACAGTGGAAGGGTGTATGTAGTAGAGTCCTGGAGCTAGCACACAAAAAGGATGCTCTCTAACATTGTATCTGCTGAAACAGGAAAGCAGGGAGGGAAGAAGTCTAATATGATTGCCCTTGAAACATGCTGCTTATAACACCTGACAGACAAAGCAGAAAAACTTTAAATGCAAGAATTGATACAAAGAAAATAGGGGTTATCTGGTGGCAGAATAATTTATTATGTTCTTCCTTTAAATGTAAATCAAATTCTATTCTTAGAGTCAAACTTTATGGGCTGTGGTCGTTAGCTGTGACACAGAATCCAAACAAATTAAAGATTTCTACATATTTCACTTTATGAAATGTATAATATTAAGTTAATTTTAAAAATATTTAAAATCTGTACACACACAACAATTCTACAACTCACAAAAACAAAAACAAAAGCAATTTGGCGTGACTTTCTATAATGCTGGCACCAGGGGTCAATAACAACGTTTGACCATTTTAGCAATAGCAGCACGATGAACAATACAACATCATCATCATCACTGAAATATTTATCAGATAAAAGGACATTTTATCAGTGTTTATCACTGAAAATGCAACTCTAAATCTAAACAGACTGATTATAACTTCAGTAGTATAACTTTCACCTTCATTCGTAACTTAGAGAAAACCTAATAATTTCTGTTGACAATATTCCATAAAACTGGTAAAAATTTATTTGCAAACTGTATTCTTACTTTATGTACAGAAAAATAAATCACCATGCCCTATTAATCTTAAATAACCCTACATACACATTTAAGGTGCTGCATTTATTTGCCACTATTTCAGAAAAATCCTGTGGCTCTTGTATTTTACTAGGCTAAATTCAGATTTAAACGGTGGTTTATTATACTATGCATTAATTTACAAATTTCTTCAGGCAGAAAATCCAAACATTTTGTCTTCATAGCATCAAACAGGAAAGTGTTTTACAAAGCAGTCATTTTATACTAGTGCCATCCCTTTAATTTACATTAACTAATACTTCTGATAATTATAATATTTTTATTTTAGAAAGCAGAAATTATATTCATGAAGAGAACTGAACCTTTTAGAATGTTAATAAAATGAATTATTAAATAAACTAACTGATTTTGATTTTGTAACACCTACTTCTCTTTATATTTAATATTTAAAAGATACAAAAAATAACATTATAATCAAAAACAATTTTATAGAAAATGCTAGAGAAGTTTGGTACTGTTTATTTTAAATGACTCGTACATCTTCATATGAAAGCAACTGCCAGTAAATCTATATAATACGTTTGCTCATATCCTCAAAAATTGTGTTCCATTTGTTCAGAAATACTTCAGTAACAGGTATAGTGGTTTAGTGAAGCCAAATTACATAATGCAAAGCAGCAAAATTAGAAAGATGCACCAATGTGTTTGATATAATGCAAAATTGTAATAAATATTATGTATTCATGCAAACATGTATGAACACAAATATACTTGCGCTCCTAACATGAACAAATTAGTTGAACTTGTCCTTCTGGTTTTATGAAATTCCTTAAGCAGAGTGCACTCTTCTCCAGCTTTGTACTCCAACATCATCTTGGTTAACATATGACATACAACAGACATGCTAAACGTTTGTATGACATTTTTCAGGTAAAAAATTTCTCTCTGTTGCACAGCTTCACTCCTCATTTATCGTTAACGGGAAGTAGCAAGCAAGCAATTACAGACAGAGGGGAAAGTTTTTGCAAAGTGTTGATTTTTATTGTAGTAGAATAGGCAGGAAAGGAAGTTCCTTCAATATAAAGCAAGGATTTATGGGGGAACCAACCCATTATACCTTCCTAACAATGCCAGTGTAGAGGAATGAAAACTTACTTTTTCATCAATTATTCTGTGAACAGTTTCCCAGATGTCTAGCACGCCATCTGGTGCAGTATTTTAACACCTTCCCTGCAGCAACATTGACACTCTAAGACCTTGGCATTTTGGATAGGAAGAGATGAACAGGGTACAATTGGCATGGTACTCCATCTGTTTTAACTATATCTTTAGAGCACTAGGAATGTCCATTTACATTAAAACCTTCCATAGGAATGCTAAGGGATAAAACAAAATTATGGGAGAAATATTTCCCAGGAATTATGGAAAAAGGAACTTTCTGGAGCTATAAGAGTAGCTTTTTCCTCACAAAAGCAGCAGTGTCATTCTTGTATCGATAGGGGAACTGCTTCCAAAACCTGCCTTTCAGAGATAATGGATACTAGAAATACCTGCCAAAGGCTTGTCCTCTCTGTCATCCTGATTAAACTTGCATCTGATGATATGCAAATAGAGAGTTCTATATACCCACTGTGACAGACCCAGACTAGTGGGGTACAGGAGTCTGGTAGAGGGCAAATATACTGGTCACTGGATGAGTAGTTTTCTGTTCCCTAAGTGACCAGAGCAGGGGCTGCACTAGAGTAATCAGGAACCTGCTAGAACCAGTTAAGGCAGGCAGGCTAATTAGGACATCTGGAGCCAATTAAGAAGAAGCTTCTAGAATCAATTAAGGCAGGCTAATCAGGGCACCTGGGTTTTAAAAAGGAGCTCACTTCAGTTTGTGGGGGGAGTGTGAGGAGCTGGGAGCAAGAGGTGCAAGGAGCTGAGAGTGTGTGCTGCTGGAGGACTGAGGAGCACAAGCGTTATCAGACACCAGGAGGAAGGTCCTGTGGTGAGAATAAGGAAGGTGTTTGGAGGAGGCCATGGGGACGTAGTTCAGGAAGTTGTAGCTGTCATGCAGCTGTTACAGGAGGTACTACAGACAGCTGCAGTCCACAGGGTCCTGGGCTGGAACCCGAAGTAGAGGGTGGGCCCGGGTTCCCCCCAAACCTCCCATTTGACCTGGACTGTGGGTTCTTCCAGAGGGGAAGATCTCTGGGCTGTTCCCCAACCCACATGGTGAATCTCTGAGGCAAGAAAATCCGCCAATAAGCGCAGGACCCACCAAAATAGAGGAGGGACTTTGTCACACCACCTACTGAATGCTCATAAGGCTGATACCCTTTGCAAATCTTTACCATTGTAGTAAAATTATGGCCAGAGCCATGCCAATTTTGATCCATGGGTGAGCAATTCTCTGCATTAGGTTCAAACACTCTTCATGGTTTTGAACAAGTGATGGGTATGAATTCTTTCCAGCAGTTGTCCAGTATTAATGGGTATGTTTCTCTAGATGGAGCAATGGCTGGCATGTTGTCTAGATGTGTAAATTGTGGAGCCCTGCATTGCTGTTACTACCTGCCATTTCTTAAGACTCTCGGTATGGAGGGTGGATCTTTTGTCTTTATCATGCTGAGGATTTTGTTGCTTTGGGGTAAATTTTACCTAGGTTTCTTTGGAAGCTTCTGCTTCTGATTCTTCCCTCTGTTAATATTATAGTTCCTTTGAAATAGCCTAGGTTGGCATGGTGGCTTTAACAGTAAGGATTAAGGCCTCTCAGCAATCCCAGCTACTAACTTGTCTAATATTTCCCCAAATAGCTCTAATATTTCACCAAAAATTTTGTCAATCTGGATGCACAAGATATCTCCTTCAGATGAATAATTGCTATTCATGGGTGTTACATGGACTGTCTGTAGGTACAAAGTTAAAAGCTGCTGCTCTTGTTACAGATCACATCAAGGGTTTGATCAGGACAGAAATATCTCACTTTAAACAAGGATCTTACCTCCAAGACAAGACACTTGGTAGCTACTAAGTAGGCTTTCCTTACATAAAACCTTTGTTCTGAATGGCTCTAGCAAAGGCTTTAAAATTGCTGTGCAGTATCATCCCCGTGTGACTGTATTTCACTATGAAGGTGGAGCTACTGCTTCAGCAACTTTAAGCTCCCAAAACATATGAAAACTCTGTTTTGATAGACAATTTAAATTTAATATTTGGTTTTAATAAAAAAATCCTCATTTGGATCTTCTGATGTTCTCACAGGAGGTGACCATAGGAAACTGTCTATCCAGTAGTACCTGAAGGAAAGCTATTTTATTAATATTAGTCAATTCCTTGTGAACCACTGACATCCTCTCTTGGAAAAGTCCTCCAGCTTTTAAAGGTTTTTTTTGGGGGGAGGTTTATGTGTGGCACTTTCCAAGGCAGTTTGAAGGGGAGAGGTAACATGCTGGCTGGGGACCACTTAACCGAGGAATACTGAGACAAATACTTCAGTTGTGGAAACAGCTTGCTAAGTGACCCTGGGAGTAAGCTGACCAGATGTCCCGATTTTATAGGGACAGTCCTGATATTTGGGGCTTTTTCTTATATAGGCGCCTATTACCCCCCACTCCCGTCCCGATTTTTCACACTTGCCATCTGGTCACCCTACCTGGAAGCCTAATAGATGACTGTCTGCTCCCGCAGGCTGGCTAGTGCGCAAGTACTGCAGGAACAACCTAGTACCACTCAAGGCTTTTCTACAGTAAATCTAGAGTCATTTTGAAAACATTCCTTAGGTTGAAAGCCAGATTGGCATAATTCCAATTCCACTACTATCTGAGGTAGGGCTTCCCAGGAGTGACAGGCTTCTCTGCATGCCCAGAAATGATGCAGTGCTGGGAAAGGAGCAGTGAACTAATACAGAGTGCTGTCAGAGCCTCTGTACAGGAGAGAACCTCCAGCAAACATTCCTGTGGCTGGAGCGGGGGGGAAAAGTAGGGACCGGGGGCAAAGCAGAAGGGGCTTAAACCAAACTTGTTCATTAACATTAATTGCTGTGTTGCGAAGAGGATGCCTTTTTAGGACCTGAAAGTCTCAGGGGTTTGCAAGAGTTACCCTTAAGTATCAGAATGGAATGCTAAGATGTATTATACTCTTCAGCCACTAGGTGGCACTATGTGTAAAATACCTTATTTAAGCTAACCTCAGCCATTCCTAACAGTACATTAAAGGATCTTCTGATGAACACATCTGGTGTATATCTTGCTCAGAAGAAAGCTCTGTAGACAGTCTGTTTGATACAGGAGCATGGCATGGTGTCAGAAGTAAACTAGTGCAAGAACAGAAACGGAAGGATCAAAGCAACAAAGTTTGCAGGATCTCATCAACAAGGCACTCTTCCATGCCCCACAGAACATCAGCTTTGACAAACCTTCACAATGGACAAACTGAAAGCAGTATTTTGCAAGATTATGAATTGCAAACAAGCTCCACAAAGAAACTTGAGATGTACAGGTACCATCTTTTTTATGCTATGAGGAAGCAAGTGGAACATATCTTTAAATCATTTGACTTTACTGAAGACAGTCACAAAGATGATTATGAAAAGATACCGGTTACGTTTGATGCATACTTTATAGCTCAGAGAAATGTGTTTAATGAAAGAGCATGTTTCCACCACTGAATTTATAAGAGCTCTTCATGAAATGGCTGAAAACAGTGATTTTGGGATTGTAAAACATAAACAAAACAAAAAAAGAGACAGAATTTGGTTGTTGGGTTAACAGATAAAAATCTTTCCCAGCAGCTACAATTGATACTCCTGGTGGAATTCTGTGCCAAAATATTAAAAATTCTGCAACAAACAATTAAAAATTCTGCACTCAATATTTTCAAAATCTGCAAAATTCTGCATATTTTATTTGTCAAAATAACACAATATAATCATACCAGTTTCAATTATTTTTTTGGTCATTTATTTCAAAATACCTGTCAGCAAGTATGTCTGTAACAATACAGACAACAAAAAAGATTCAGGAAATGTTTTTTGACAAAGATTCCTTACTAGGCATATTAATACAGAACTCTAAGTAATAATTAATTTAAACTACAATACAGAACCATATTTTCCAGACCCATCAGAAGCAGTGCAAAGGCTTAGGGGAGTCAGGGGGTAACGGAGGAGAGGGAGATGAAAGTAAATTGCTGGGAAGGCTCCTGCGTGTGAACTTGGAGGGTTGTTGGGTATGGGTGGGAAAAGTATGGAAGGGGTTTTTTTGGGACGGGGGGGCGGGGATGGATTGTTAGGGAGCTTCCCCCATGCAGACCCTGGCTGACCCCTAGCCTCTCCTATTCAGTCAGGCAAATCTGTCCCTGTCCCCATGAGTCTCTGCACCCTCACCCAGCCACTCCTCTGTCCCTACGTCCCTGTACCCACTCCCCCCTGTGTCTGTGCTCAGGGGTGCTTGAACAATTTTTATAGTGGGGGTGCTGAGAGCCATAGAATCAAACTTTAAAGCCTATATAATGGAAACCACTTCAAGCCAGGGGGTGCAGCAGCATCCTCAGCACGCCTAGTTCCCAGCACCTATGTCTGTGGCCTCACCCAGCCACTCCCCTGTCCCTCTGTAACTCTGCACCTCCTCCCCCATCCTCATGCGTCTCTGCACCTCCCTCCCCCGGAGGCCCTGTGCCTCCACTCCCATTCAGCCCCTGCCCCAATCTGGCAGGCTCTCTCCCTTAGCTGGCTGTGAGCTGTAGCTTTCTTCTATCAGCACAGTGCCCTCTGGTGGACATAAGGTGGAACTGCAGAAGTTATTTTCTGCTGGGAGCTGCTGCTGTTCTTGTGCCACAGTGTCCTCTGGTGGGCAAAAGGCAGAACCGCAGCAACATTTTGACAGAAGGTTTTTTTTCTGTGCAACAATTTAGTAATCTGCAGGGCTCATTATGCACATGCATAGTAGCACAGAATTCCTCCAGGAGTAAACTGAAGACAGACTTAACCCTCGACACAGATATTCAAGTAGGAAAGCAGTCTGAGCGGGCAAAACCAAGAAAAACTTGCTAAACTTGAGAAACAAGAAGCTAGCTTAGAAGCAGTAAAGAGATTCAGCATGACTATTAAAAGTCATCATCATCATAAGATCCCTGAGGCTAACAGAAAAATTCCAGGCTACATGCACAAATTATGGAAAAAGTCGTATCTCAAGGGATGATTCATATTTACCCAGAAGTGCACAGTATTATAAATGCACAAAATACGGACATTTTGCAGCTGTTTGCCACAGTCAGGGAGCTGACATATTACAGACTATCAAGAACCACTGTTTCTGGGATTTATCACTTGTGATGGCTCAGAACCTGCCTAGAGTGTGAAAATGAATGTTCATGGCAAGATTGACTTTAAAATTGACTCGGGAGCTAATGTTAGTGTCATCTCAGAAGGAATTCACATTCACCTTCAACCCCTCCCAAAGCTGAAGTCACCTGACACAGCTCTGACTAGCCCCGGAAGTTACACATTCGGTGTGTATATGATCAAAGGACCACAGACTAACATCCTTCTCAGCTGCAGCATGACAGCCATGATGGGCACAGCGAAAAATGTGGAAGATCTCAATGGACTATTTGGTGATATTGTACTTTTGAAAGGAGACCCAGTACAAATAATTTTATGAGACAATGCTGAAGCATATGGTATATATACACCTCACAGGATTCCTATCCCATTATTTCATAAAGTGGAAACTGAGTTAAAGAGAATGGAACAGATTGGCATAATTGAGAAAATCTGTTAGCAAACAGTATGGTGTGCCCCAGTGGTACCAGTTATAAAGAAAAATGGGAAAATCTGAACCTGTGTGGATCTTAAAAGATTTAATGAAGCAGTTGTGAAAGAAAAATATATCCTCCCAACACTGGATGACTTTCTCCCCAAAGTGACTGCATTATTTTCCAAACTGGATGCCTCAAGTGGATTCTGGCAAATTCCTCTGGCAAAAGAAAGTGCTAAACTGACTATATTTATCACACCTTTTGGGAGATTTTTCTTCCAAAGATTACCTTGTTGGATTATCAGTACAGCTGAAATTTTCCAAAGACAGATGGCAGAACTGTTCACAAACAAAAAGGAGTTGTAGTTTAATATATGGCTCTTTGATGGAAAAAAAAAAACAACAAAATCCTTAATGAAGTCCTAAGCCTAATCAGTCAGTGTGAACTGACACTAAACAAGGAAAAGTGTGTTTTCTGCCTATCCCAAACTGAGTTTTTGGAACAGACAAACAAATATGCCCTGAGAAAATAAAAGCAATTTGAGAATTGAATGCACCAGTGAATGTATCAGAACAGAGATGCATATTGGAGATAGTAAGTTACCTTGGTTGATATCTACAAGACCTTTCTACAGTGACAAAACCACTGAATGAACCATTGAAGTCCCACATATCTTGGCTATGGGGATGGAATCAAGAGCAAATTCTACAGATGGTGTATGAAAAACAAAATGACAACTCCTCAAGATAGTAGACAGCTAGTCACTGCAACTAATGGACAGCCAGATGACCAAGCTGTTATACATTCAGATCTTGTAATTAGAAAACTAGTACAATTCACAGACACTTAACAGACGAATAGGTACTGAACTTCAAAGACAGCGTGATAGTGTAAATATTGTAAATGCAGGAATGTGGAACTTAAAGTGGGAGATGTAATGGAATGCTAAACTGCATTATACAGTTAAGCCACTAGGTGACACTGTGTCTAAAATATCTTATTTAAGCTAACCTCAGCCATACCTGGCAGTACATTAAATAATTTTATGATTAACTCATCTGATTGAATCTTGCTCAGAATTAATCTCTATAGTCAGCCTGTATGTGATACAGGAGCACAACTGCTGATTTACAGTGGGGAGAAGGGGAATGGTGTAGGAGCCATGTTTGTTGTGCAGTGAGCTGAGGAGACACTCCAGTATCTGAAGGAAGAGAGACACTTTGGACCTTTTCAGAGGTTCTTTCCCCCCTGGCCCACATTTGTTGTGGAACTCACTGTACAAGCTGGCTGGATAGTGTTATCCTGAACCTTAGAGACTCTCCCTAAAATACTCAGAAGTTCCTGATCAGGCTTTTTTTTTTTTTTTTTTGCATGGGAGCCACGACTCTTCAGGGCAGGATGGGGACTTGACATGCTGGTCTGACTCTGAGCTCTGTGGTCACAGCACTATGAGGGTTGCCTGGCTGTGAATAGACAGGGTAGCATTTGCCTTCTCTAAAGCCTATAAACGCCACCTCCTATAGGGAATACTGCTTAGATTTAGCCTTATGTTTGCAGGACAACTTTTCCATGCCTGATAGAGGCAGAGGAGTCCCGGAGAGGAGGCTCTACAGTGGTGGATCCAGGAGGTTGAAACCACCACTGGTGACAGATACCAAATCTAAGAGAAGAGAAGGAAGGAAGAAAGATAGTAGGTCACTACCATGCAAAAGTGAATAAAACCTAGAATTATAAAACAAAATGGTCAATGGGAGCTGCGGAGCCAGCACGTGGGATGGGGGCAGCACACAGTGCCGCCTAGCCGTGCCTCCACCTAGAAGCAGTAGGGACATGTCGTTGCTTGCAGGGAGCCGGCCAAGGTGAACACCGCCGGATGCGGCACCCTGAAACCCCTCCCGCGCCCAACCCCCTGCCACGAGCCCCTTCCTGCACCCAAACTCCCTCTCAGAGCTCACACCCTGCACCCCCTCCCGCACTCCAAACCCCTCGTGGTCATTCCTCCCATAGGAGCAGCAGGGACATGTCACCAATTACAGGGAGCCACAGAGGGAGCCTGCAGGCCCCGCACCAACTGGACTATAAACCAGACTTTCAATGAAGATCAGAAATGCCGGTTTATACAGCTTTCCGGTTGGTAAAGTGCCGGATAACCCAGCTTTTATTGAATGCAAATTAAAGCATTTTAAAAAGGAGTAAGTAAATGTCAAAAAGACAAGTAAATGTCAATTGGAATAACAGGTACATACCAATTAACAAGTGGCAAGGGAATGCTTCTCACTTCCTTTTCAAGCAACTTTGGAGGTGTTGAACTGTAAAATATTTTATAAGACACTCTTGATTGCCCCCTCAAGCACAATTATATTGAACAAACTTACGTTTGTCAGATTTTACTGGTTTTAGAAACATTTGATTATATATAAATTAGGAATGCCACTGGACCCAGTACAAGTTGTCAAAAGAAACAAATTTTTAAGTTTGTCCTCTTGTGGTCAGAGAAATTACTATATATAATGGCATTCTTCTTACTCTTGCACCTGTTTGTATTCCATAATAAATACACTTATTTTACTGACTAAATTAAGTTATTTAAAATTACTTATTTCTGTTACCACTGCAAAGCCAATATATCAATAGATGAATGGACAGGAACCCATCTTGCTCACACATTCACAGAAGCGTTAGCTTCATTTTGACTGCAGGACCTTAGAATCTTTATTGCTGGTGCTGCTTTAATAACCAGAAATAACAGTGTGACATTCAGTTCTAGGATGGGTTTGCAGGGCTGGCAATCAGGAAGGAGACACACCAATTCTCACTTGCAAATAGAGCAAATTTCACTTAAAAGTCACTGAGACACAAAAATGAAACTCAATGTTACTAACTTTCTCAATTTTATCAGAAGTCTCATTACATTTGATGTTTTATTTAAAGCACTGGCTCCTGGCATTCTGTGATTAGATAAGAATCTCAGCTAATAGGTTGATAGCCAAGATCTGTCCTTTGATGCTATACTCTCCACCTCTCTAGGGAAAACTGAATATTGTAACCACTAATCTCTCTTCCTAACAATGTCCGTAAGTCATCCACCATGGCTTGGAGAGAAGCTTTGGCCATCAATCTACCCTTATCCACTAAGGCCTGGAAGCTAGACCTATCCTCCTTATGGAGCTAGTCCTTGAATTCCAAAACTTCTTATAATTAGTAAAATCATGTTTGGCTTAGAAGGCCTGACAATTTGAGATCCTGAATTGGATGGATACCATCTTTCACTGGCTCCACAATGCCTCATTGATGGGGAAGGCCATAGACTGGGACCGAGCTGCAGAATGTCTAATAAACTGTGCTGAGGCTGCTGGACTTCCTTAAGATGCATCTGTAGCTCTGAAGCCACTCTGTGCATGAGCTCTTGATATGTTTAAAGTTGTCTGGTGGAAACAGAGAAGATGGAGTAACCACTTCATCTGGTGAAGATAACAAAATTGCTCCTGAAACCAGTGGAGCCAGCTCCTCTTCCCATTCCAAATATTCCTACAGGGTGGGCTGTGGGGAAATAAGACTCCTGCACTGATCCTGGTTATCTAGAGCAGGGCTTCCATGGTCCCCAATATTGTCAGTTGGATGGATCATCTGGCAGAGGACTATCCCACATCACAGGGTATCAATTGTCTTTTGGCCAATCATACCTGGGCGGTAACTGGAACCCCAATATTCTGGGGCTCCTTTCTTATGCCACCTCCAACAAACGCTTCAGAGCCTTCCACAGGGCCTCAGACTCATCCAAAGAGAAAGCCAGATCCCTTATCTCCAGTGGAACTGCCAGTGCCGATGGCTAGTCCTCAAGGCTGGCAGGTAGGATGGGAAAACAACTCTGTCTCATCGGAATAGTATCTTCCTCCGGTGTATCAATGTACTGGAACAGACAGTCCCATAGGAGAAGTGAATGTGGCAAGGGAAGAGCAAAGATGTCCTCTGGGGAAACGTAGGTCTCTCATCAACCTGAGGTATGAGGAGAGTCCATTGGCATAGCCAGGGCTTCCCTGTTCACCATGGTAGTCAGCTCCTTTCAGGGCCTTGTTGCTACCAGTACCGCATCATTTCTATAAATGGATGGACGCACCAGAAGCTGTTTATCCCAAGCCTTCACCATCAGAGCCAATGTCACATCGGATCCATACTCCTGCATACGTCCTTCTGCTGTCATGAAGCTTTACTCAAGCCTAAGTCTTTAGCTCTCACACACACCAGCTCTCCTGACTTTGAGGAGGTCAGAGAGAAATCCCTTCTCTTCAGGACAGTTTTAGATGAAGATGGCATGTCCTTATGTCTAGGAGAGTGCCTTTGCTCTCATGCAAAGCCTTTTCCTTAGGCTTAACAGTTAGCCTCCATTCCCAAGTTCATGGTAGGAGGGACGCTGCACACTTGGCAAGACTGATGTATTGGGGGACAGATCCCCGGCCTGGATCTGATTGGGGTTTCATCGCCTTTTCTAGGAGATGTTTTCTGAGTCTCAGTTCCTGACCCTCACAAGTTCTGAGGGGAAAGTGAAGCAGATGAAGCACTTGGCAGAAATATTAGCCTCACCTAGGCAGTAGATACAGCGCTGATGTTAATCACCCATTGAAAAGGAGCAAAAACAGGAAACACAGTTTCTGAATCTTGAGATGCTGGGCATAATCCCAGACTTTCGGGACATAAAAAATCCCTGAGTAGAGAAGAAAAATAGGGAAAACCACTATCTAACTATAATATGTATGTAGACTATGCTATAAAGACTACTAAAACTAACTGTATACAATATCTTGCAGAAATGACTCCGTAAAAAAGGAGTTGAAGACACACAAGATTCTGACACAGACTATGCGGCGGTAAGAAGGAACTAGAGAGGTGTCAGCCCGCGCCACTTTTATGGCCTCAGTTCGGAGCACAAGGAGAGGCTATGGCGCACGTGTGGGCCGATAGACACTGCTTGCAAAAAATTCTGGATTCAAGCACATGGTGCACATGCATATCCCACATGTGGAATACACTTAGGGACCATCACTCAAAAAATGAATGACTGGAAATTAGACAGTAAATATTGCTCAGTTCTGTTGCTCTGGTTTGGCCCAGCTGTCCCGCCATCATGACGGGGAGGGGAGTGGAAGGGATGGGAGGAGAGGCCAGGCCATATTTGAGCGAGCAGCACTGCAACCCTGTGTGCCAAGTCACAACAACCAAAGTTGGCAGCCGGGCCCAGAGCAAGACAGGAACCTCAGAAGCTGCCATGGGGGGGGAGGAGGGTGTATGTGTTTTTGTTTTATAGATTGGTTTTTGTGCTATTTCATGTTATTTCACATTTGCAAAAAATATGGTGCTCTGCATAGTCTCTGTTCAAAGCTAAAGCATTGTCTTGTTAATGTTAAAATATAAAATATAGTTTGTAAAATGTAAGCTACAAACTTTATCAGTTAAAACAGGAAAGTACCCACATAATCCTCTGCCCTCCTGACATAGTGTAAGATCCCACAACCAATTACCAGGTGCAACTTGATCTTTCCCTCATCCCTCTTACTGGCAATGGTGTCCTCCTGCCCCCACACTTTTGCAGATGACAAAGATATTTGATTTGTTTATTTTTATTATTTTAAAATGTCTGGGTTGTGTCAAAGTAGCAGGACACCGCAATTTAATTTTATTGTAGCTACGAGGCCAATGCTTGCATACCTGTAGTCCATAAAAATATTTTCTTACCACGGCTTTTAATAAGATCAACTACACTTTTTAAAAAATTGATCTTACAGAATAAAGGGTAGAATTTTAATGAGCAAGGTCAGTCCTTAGGACTATATCTTTTATTACTAGAACTAAGCCAGATGTCAAATAAAATTAACTTTTACGAACAGCTGCTGGGCTAATGTCACTGATTACAAACAACTAAGAACCCCATGTCTTTTTGAACTACATTTTTTGAACAAAAGATGCTGATCCCAATTATAGATCCTAAACTGTCAGATGCTACAGTCTGCCCCTCTCACTTTGAAACCAAGTTTATCCTTGCTTTCATATTCCACACTTGCACAAGCTGGACTAAAATACATTATCACTACAATGTTGACTTCATCTACACAATGTACTGAACATGAAGATTACCTTATCAGAGAAAAGCAAACATACCATCCAATATGTAAGATATGTAAAAAAACACCATAACCTTGTCAAGCAAGAAGCATGGCTTCAATCGAGCTCTAGCTGTGCTGAAGTAGTTTCATTTACAGGGAATATTAGACATTGCAGAGTTAAGATATTTCCAGTTCAGAGGTCTGGATGATGTGAAGAACTGACAGAGTAAATCTCAAACAGCCCATGCAGACATCCCAGAGCTGATTTCAGATAATGAAAACTGTGGTATGCAAAGTAACTTACTATGCAGAAACCTGGTTAAGCTCTATATTATCAATATTATACAGCATTTAAAATGGAGAAGGAAGGGAGAAACGTTTAGTAGGAAAGGAGAAGTGACAAAGAAACAGAAGGGTCAGACAACAATATGGGACAGATTTTGAAAACAGGACCACCACATTTTAAAGATAAGTAGAAATTCCACAAGTTCAGTTCCACATTCATGCACTGCTATAGCAGCCACCTCATCTACACAATTAGGATTGTGAGCAGCAATGAAAGAAAACTAGAAAGTGAAAATCAAATTGCCTTTTTGATGCAACTGTGACTGGAGTTTCCAAGAGCAAATTGTCTAATATACTGACAGAATTCACTAATCTTTTCTTGCAGAAGGTGACAACAGGCAAAGGAAGCTATTCTACTGAATTCTGTGCAACAACCAGTATTTCTAAGGCAGATTGCACATAATGATATCAGAAAAGGTGACTGATGTCATGTTACTAGTCAATGGCTTGCTGTAAACAACAACATGACATGATTTTCACAGGGCATTCTAAAAGAATGACATGGAGTCTGAGTAACAGGCCACTATCAGAATTAATTAAGATCTGGCACTGTTGATGCAAGTGCCTCTAAATATGAAAATAGTAATAAGCCAGCTTTAGACAGGACAAGGAAGACAAAGGATAGAAACAAGATGACAACTCATCTATGGATGCCTAAAAATTAGTCTTGACTCAGATTTTTAATTCGTGAAACTGCCCAGTCTACTTTGTAACTATTGGAATTTGCATATTTAATAAAACACATTGGAGATTTAAAACGTCAAAATACTGAATGTAGCCCAATGAATAATATGTTAATTTTCCAAGAAACTGAAGTGCAAAGCAATTAATTTTCTTGTGCCACATCATAACATAGATTTGTTAAGATTTTAATCAAATGGTAACACCCACCCTCTCTGGTTTTGTGCAACTTCTTAGTAGCAGACACAGCTGTTAAGGTGTATCTGCAGCTTTCAGAACCTTATCAGTTAATCAAAAGTTTTCCTTTTGGACAAACTTCATATGCTTGAACTTAACTTGAAGGAGTGGGGGGTTGTTTTGTTTAGTTTTTTTTAAAACTCTTTCTCAAAACTCAGCAGTACCTATTTTGCTGGATATATACATTAATCTAAATAAATACAAGCAGATTTTTCCTATCCTGCCTTTATATTTCATACAATTCTATTGAAAATTAGTTGATTTGTGTTTTTTTTCAAAATCTTTGGGTAGTAGCATAATTTCATGGGACCACAAATACAGCAAAAATAAAAAACTTCAACCTGACATCGTCTCTCGGATTTCATAGACTCTGCCTGCTCAAATGCCTTCTATTTGTTTACTTTTGTTTCAGCTATAGGACAGATCATTTACTTGCTTCTTAAATCTTATTTTTGTGAGGTCTAAACAGTTCTAATTTTGGCATATTTTTAAAGTAAATGTACTGTTTTCTCAAAGTTTCTTTTCTATTCTAATTCAACTCATTTTGCATTGTTTTACAAGTGTGTACCAAAGCTACATTAATTTATATTTGTCATCATACGTTTTCCTGAATCACATATGTTATCTGTTTTCCTGTGCGCAACCAAATTCTTTGCTGCCATACCATAAAGCTTAAGCAACACCTTATCATGTGGAACTTTCTCATTATGCCATCTAAATGGGCACATAAATTCTATATACACTAATGTTACCAGCTATGTCTGTAGTCTTTTAATAAAAATCAAAGAAGTTACTGTGACAGAACCTTAGCCTTCTAAATCCATACTGCTTATCTCTTTTTATCATAATATTGTCCATTTGCCCTTCTAGCTCACTGCAAAGTCAGTTTCCATGTTATTAATATGAAACGCATGGGCCAACATTTTCCAGTAACCACCGTATCTGACTTTTTGAATAGTAGTACCATTTTCTCTCACTACCACTCTTTAAAAATCTTAATTGGTTTTCCATGATGACCATCAGCCCACATATTTCTGGCTGCCCTATTATACTAACTGAGTCTCATTAAATTGTATGCAGTAAATCTTCCTAGATTCTCATAGTTATGGTTCTGTTTTACCTTAGTTGAAGACATGGATTTATTTCCTTTTTTTTATTAAACTAGGCATTATGCCATGCATTACTGGAGGGGGGCGGGAAGGAAGGTGGTAACATATTTTTTGTTCTTCATTGCATCATTTATTTACACACTACTAAATCTGTCTGTGTTAGTAATCATACTGTATGCAATGACATGATATGGGACCAGGCAACAACACTTCAGAAGCTTGTATATCTATTTCAAACTGCTTGTATATCTATTTCAAACTAAACCCTTAGCTGAAAATTTCTAATTTTGATACAGAATTTCCTAGATGTTTGACAACTTATCTTGAATGTTTATGCCAAACAGTTAAGTGTTCACTTAACAGTCAAACTATTTTCCTGTTCTCCCAGACCAACCTTCATTTTCCCTGTTATTCCATAACATTTGGATTTCTTCATAAAAAGATATTATTTGGTTAGTGTATACATGTGTTCATTGACCATATTTAGTTTGAATTTTGTAATTATTTTATGCTGTTCTTGTGCATTGCGAGATTAGTTCAAAATTATCTTGTAAGCATTTTTTCCTCTTTTTTTATTAATTTCATTGGTATATTTTAGCATATTACTCTTGTAAGAGTAATAGAAATCAGTTTCTCTCTCTCATCTCTTGAAGAATGGGACCCCTAAAGTCAAGTTGAATTAAACTTATTATCCAGATAATATCATTTTTGTGCAATCTTTTTTTAATTATAGCAATAATTTCAAATGTGTCCATTTCCTTCTAGGTTGTTCAGAACAATTTAAATATAAATAACTAATAATTTTGCTTGGATACAGATGAAGAAAAATAAAGTCAATCACCATTAAAATGTAAAAGGAAAACCCTATATTGGCATATCATTTGCAGGGATTTTACACATTTAAACTTAACCTCAATATAACCTTTATCCCCGGCATATCCACCAAAGACAACTGCAGAAGATCCTCACAATTTTAATATTGGTAAAAAAAAAAAAAAAAAAACACAACCCCCCAAACTAATACCTCTATATTCAATTTCTTAGGTAAACTTTAAAGAAAATTCAGCCAGGTTTTAAAGGTTTCAAATGTCACAACATCTCAATCAGCTCGACACTCTTTCCAATTTCACAAACTGCAGCTTTATTATCTCAAGAAACAGGCCTTCCCATTTTTAGTCACCGCAGTTTCCATTACCACAGTGATATTTTTGTTGCCTTAATGCAGAACTCACTCTCAGGGATTACCATGTATTGGCCATAACAAGCAAAACAAGATAGGAAATTGAGTTCATAATGATTCTGACCAACACAGTGCACTGAAGAGGATTTACTACTGATTTTTTTAAAAAAAATGCTTCAAAAATACCCATTTTTTTTTCTTGGTCTATTAAATGTATTGTATATAGGAACTCATTTCCCTCCAATAAAAAGCTTATCAACTTTCAATTAACAAGGATTTTGCACATGGTAGATTGATTGATTTAAATCAAAGCAATTTAAATAACTGATTCTAATCATCATTTAAATCAGCAAGCAGGAAATATTGATTTAAATCATGATTTTCATCTTGTTTTGCATTTGTACTTTAATTATTTTCCTAAAGGAAGGTTGATTCTCATTGGTGGGTAACCATTAAAACATGTTAATCTTCAACAAACTACAGCTTTTACATTAAAGTTGGTGGCACGTTTTACTAACCAGGCAGATACTCTATGCGTTTTTGTAAGCAATTCAATAGCTTGTTACATTTATTAAGATTCTTAATGTTTGGGTTTTTTTATTATGTCTCATGATGAATTATGCATTTATAATTTACTAGATTATTAATGTTTACTTGTCATTTGTGTAAAGCTCTATTAGGATAGAAAATGGAATTCAATTAAAATGTACAAAAATCAGCATTAAAAAAATTCTGATTTTCACACCCATGATTTTTATTCATAGATTACAAAAGGAAAGTAAGCGTTCCTGTTCTTTTAACTCCCAACTTCAACTCTGAATGGATTAATCACTGACCTGAACTACTTGAATAAACTAAAATATCCTTTCTGCACCTGAAATAACTACTGTTATCAAAAGCTGATTTAGCAATTGAAAAGCTCTTGTTCTAGTTGCTCAGCCCGTGACTTCCACCAGTTCAGTGGTTTGACTTTCTTTAAAACTTTGGCAGACATGTGCTGCTTAATATTATTTTATTTAAATAATTTTAAAGTGATTAAGTTTAGGACTTAACACAGGTTGTCAATTTCAATTTTAATTTTAAATAGGTTAATTTTAAAAAATTAACCCGTATTTAATTTAAATTAAAAAAATCCAATTTAAATTTTAAAAATTAGATTTTTTTTGTAAAGCAAATAATGTATTTTATCCACCCTCATTTTGTACCATTTTTATTAATTTCAATATAGCTTTATCATACATGAACATAGATCTGCTTATGGCTAATGAAAAATTTACTGAAATATTTCATAGACTCATGGAACCATAGCATTAGAAGGGACCACCAAGGTCATCTAGTCTAACCCCCCTGCTTAGATGCAAGATTTGTTGTCTTTAAACCATTCAAGATAGATGGCTATCCATCCTCTTTTTCAAAACCTCCTTATGAATGAGATTCTACAACTGTAGTTTGTTCCATACTCGTACTGTTCTTACAGTTAGGAAGGAGACTCTTGCCTACATGCTCGGGGTCTTACTGATCGCCATATTTGGGGTCGGGAAGGAATTTTCCTCCAGGGTAGATTGGCTGAGCCTCTGGAGGTTTTTCGCCTTCCTCCGCAGCATGGGGCAGGGATCACTAGCAGGAGGGTCTCTGCCAATTGAAGTCACTGAAACACAGGATTGGGGACTTCGACAGCAGAGTCCAGGGCAGGGTTTTGTGGCCTGCAGCATGCCGGGGGTCAGACCAGATGATCATAATGGTCCCTTCTGACCTTAAAGTCTATGAGTCTATGAAGTATTTGACTCTGTACATCAGTGTAACATCTTATTTTATCCACTCTGACAGAAAAGGCTATATTGTATTACTAATACAGCCAACCTTTGGAGGACTGGAAAAAACTAAATTTGTTTGGCCAAAAGCTATGCCAGATTCAAAGGATCTAAAGAATATTATGCAATGAACATTATGTGAACCTTTATAAAACCTGGAAACTGATGCCCTTTTGGGTTTTGAAGGGGGGGTTTTGTGCGGAGGTGGGAGTGTGGTTGGGGGCAAAGAGTAAGCAATAGTAATGCAGACATCCCTGCTACTGCTCCAGCATTTCAAAAACTTGACCTCGGCAGACTGCCTCTAGAAGTACAAAGTTTAATCCCTTTGCCCATTTCAAAGCTCTTAGCTGAGAATTAAAATGAAGATACCACCTTTAATTACTAACCTGCTATAGCACTAACGGTCAAATTTTTAGCCAACCTCCAGAAATACCGTATTTTCCGGCGTATAAGACGACTGGGCGTATAAGACGACCCCCAACTTTTCCAGTTAAAATATAGAGTTTGGGATATACTCGCCGTATAAGACTACCCCTCTTCCAACTCACACCAAAAAAAAATTAAAAAAACATCAGATTTGATTTCAATATGGTAATTTTAATTCAAATGCTTATGACATGCAGGTACTTAGCAGGAAAACTGTCACTTATAAACATAAGGCTGTTTGTCATCAAACATGTAAACATAAAACAGTGCAAGTGGATTAAACTTTTCCTAATTCACTCTAAAGCTGAAAGGAAGGATAAGACAATAAACCCATGGGAGCTGCCATGCTGTTTGTTTTCTAAGCTGTCAACCAAACTGGAACTGATGATGATAGGAGGAAGATAACAAACAAGAGAGAGAGAGCAAGTGCCGGGCAAGTCCCTGGCGAGTTAGCAACGCCCATCATAACTGCAAGCTACGGTATTTTTACAGGTTTTGCTGGCATGACAGTTTCCCTTTAAAAGCCTTCAAAATCCTCCTGTTCGTCATCTGATATCATAAGTACATCAATGACATCTTGTGATACATTTGTAAGGCAGTCATCGTATGGATCGAATTCCGTATCAGATGGTGTGGTCTCAGCTTCGGCTTCCTCTTCATCTTGCCACAAGTAGTCGTCCTCCATACCATCTAATGAATTTGATATGCCACACTTCTTGAAAGACTTGATTACTGTTTCTGCATCAATATCATTCCAGGCTTTTATGACAAACTTGCACAAAACATCCAACTGTGGAGCACGCATGTTTCCTCCTTTTGTGAATGACTTTTCGCCGCTAACCATCCATTCATTCCACTGTTCTCGAATGCGATCTTTAAATGGCTTGTTTAGGCACACATCCAGTGGCTGAACCAACGATGTCAATCCTGCAGGAATAACTGCCGCATCTGTGTTTAGTCTTGCAAGCATTTGCTTGGTGCTGGGAGTTAAATGAGCCCTGAACATATCCCACACCAGTAGACTACATTTTTGAATAAGTCCACCTGGTCGCCTGCTCCATACATTATCAAGCCATAGCTTTACCCCTTCTTCATGCATCCAGCCTTTTTCATTCACATGTACAAAACAACCAACAGGGAACTTGAATTTCGGCATTGTTTTTCTTTTAAAAATAATCATTGGTCTCAGTTTGGCGCCATCAGCTGTGCATCCTAGTACCACTGTAAAACTGGACTTCTCATGTCCTGTTGTTTTAATTAAAATTGTTTTTTCACCTTTTTGATGGACAGTTTTATTTCCAACCATATCAAAATTCATTGGAGTTTCATCCATATTTCCAATACTACTTAACGCATAGCCATGTTTAGTGCGCTGTTGTATTATGTATCGATGGAAACTATTTACTTTGCTATCAAGATCTGCAGGTAATTTTGGGGCAATTTTCATCTTTTGCCTCCGTACCATATTATGCCTTCCCATGAATCTAGTACACCAGGATACAGTGGCCTTAAATCTGTTGCTGTGATCTGGGTTAGATTTGGCCCACTGAAGTGCAAACAAATGTATTTTATTTCGTGTCACTACATAACCGTTTTGGCGATGCTCATTCACCATGTCTGCTACATGTTTTTCGAGTTCTGGCCAATGTGGAGTGCCTCTTCTTAATGCACACTTACCCCTTGGCATACTCTTTAATGCTTTTTCATTTGCTTTCCAGTCCCGAACCATCTTTTCTGTTACTCCATATTGTCTTGCAGCAGCGCAGTTATTATGTTCCATGGCAAAGTTTACAACTTTAAGTTTGAAACTGGCTTCATATTTCTTTCTTCTTGCTGGTGGAGCCATGATGGGGTTTTGACTGTTGGACATTTGTATACTGTACTGTATGTACTGGTGCTATACTGTATGAACAGGTACAGATACTGGTGCTATACTGTATGTGGTACCCAGTATACAACAACCAGCCAATCACGGCAAGCGATGTACCTTACCGGCGATTGGCTGGTTGTTGTATACAAAGCCTGCTTGGATTGGTCAGCTCTCCCTGCCTGCCCAGCCCTCCCTGTCTCCAAGACTATCAGAGCGGTAGCGCAAACACGCCTCTTTCACCCGTCTGGCCCGCCCTTGTATCCTATTACCTCCTTCTCTGCCTCTCAGATCTCGCACATGCGCGCCTGCGCCGCTTCACTGCAGTCCTCAGGAGCGAGATCTGAGAGGCAGAGAAGGAGGTACGGTAATAGGATACACGGGCGGGCCAGACGGGTGAAAGAGGCGTGTTTTTCTGGGCACAGCGCCGCTCTATCTCTTTTTTCCATAGCCCGGGCGTCCCGGACGCCTGCAGCTTGCTCCGCCCTTCACTTACACCTTCCCGGTGAGGCGCCCCCTCACCTCGTCATCGGGCGGGGATGCGGCCGCGGCCGTTTTTGAGCTCCCCCCACCATATGCGGCGACCGCAGATTCTCCAGTCCGGCTCGGAAGTTTCAGCACCCGCCCTATAAGACGACACCCGGCGTATAAGACGACCCCCGACTTTTGAGAAGATTTTCCTGGGTTAAAAAGTAGTCTTATACGCCAGAAAATACAGTATGTCCACAATATCTGCAGGCACATCTACTGAACATGTCCCAAAACATCATTTATGTATGCAATACAGGCTACTGCATATGCAAATGCTGATTTGTGCACACAATTCTGCATCTGCTTACAATTATCCAATTTGTACTTGCAACTGCGTGTTTGTATGGGTGCATTTTTGTTGGCTGAGCGAAAAGATGGTGTGACGGGCTGGGTCACAGAAACCACCTTGGGATTGCCACCTGATGTGCTGAGACTACCTCTAAGGCCGTTTTCCCTGGCAACTTGGGACTTCAGTACCCTGCCTGGTTGTGCCAGACACACTAGCCTAAAACAAACACAGACCCAGGTCTGAACCACATCCCCCAAAAGCTGCAGGTTTAACTGAAAAACAGCTTAAGAAGTGCTCCTGTCTCCAACACACAGATACCCAGTTCCTAAATAAATCCGTTTTACTCTGTATAAAGCTTATACAGGGTAAACTCATAAATTGTTCGCCCTCTATAACACTGATAGAGAGATATGCACAACTGTTTGCTCCTCCAGGTATTAATACTTGCTCTGAGTTAATTAATAAGTAAAAAGTGATTTTATTAAATATAAAAATAGGATTTAAGTGGTTCCAAGTAATAACAGACAGAAGTAAATTACCAAGCAAAATTAAACAAAAACACTCAAGTCTAAGCCTAATACAGTAGGAAACTAAATGCAAGTAAATCTCACCCTCAGAGATGTTCCAATATTTCTATACAGCATTATGGGGTGCAACATCACAGATGGCCATAAATATTTAAGAGCAGTAAAAGTATATCATGGGCACCAGCACCAGTGCAAGCTTCTACAACTACATCACCAGTGTGCTTAAATTTCATTTTGGAGGGATTACATCCAGGGATAGTTCATTCTCTATGACCATTCAATACTTAGTTGCTCTGAATAAACTAACAAGGAGCACATGAACACAACTAGTTTCAAACTCTGATTGACACAACACAGACAAGATTACTTTACCAAAAAAGACTCCCCACAGATACAAACATTTTGGTATCGGGTATAAAAATTAACAGAAAATCTTGGTGTAAACCCAGCTTCACTGAGGCAGTGTGGCCTCCCTTTGAGCCAGAGGAGGAGGAACCGCTATCTGTGCCTATGTGGGTGGAGTCAGGCTGGACTAACCCCTCCCACCGAAAGTTGAGAGGCAAGCAGGAAGTACAAAAGGCGGAGCCTCCAGCTCAGTTAGAGCCCAGCCAGGGCAAGAGACAGACTTGCTTGGCTCACTGCAGGCCTCTGTCGCTGCTGCCCAGCCAGGCAGCGCCCTGACTCAAAAGGAGACCGAGTCCGCCGGGGAGCTGCCAAGGGAGACAGATTTCTCCCTTGCTGTTGGAGAGGGACACCAAGAAGGACCTCTGCTGCCCTGAGTCCCTGATGACTCACCCAAGCTTCCAGAGCCACCAGCCAACCCAGACACAGAGGAGCTGCTGGAATTACCACTGGCTGTATATCCCAGAGAGACAGAGGACAACCCCAGTATTCAGGTACAACTTGAGGGGAGGGGAGAAAGAAGCCCAGGGATAGACGACTATAGTCCGGCTACATTGCTGCCTGTACCCAGGTCAGCATGTTGCGGCTGGATTCCCTGCTAATCTAATGGCAGAACACTCCGCCACTGTTAGGGCCATAGGCTGGGACCTGATAGAGTCAGGTAGGCTCTGGTCCCCGTACCTCCCCTGCTGCCAACCCCACCCCTCCAGTGGCAGCCTTCCAACCACAAGCCAAAGGGCCAGCATTGACTTCCAGACTGCTTATTTGTTCTGCCCCTGCCTGAGGGCCAGAGCCTATAAACTGCTTGCTTGTTTGCTCTACCCCTGCCTGAGGGCCAGAACCCATAGAATATCTGTTTGCTCTGCCCTGCCTGAGGGTCAGGGCCTATAAACTGCTTGCTCATTTGCTCTGCCCCTGCCTGAGGGCCAGGGCCCGTAGACTGCTTGGGTGTTCTGACCTACTTAAAGGTGAGGCCCCCCAACTGCTTAATTGCTCTGACCTGACAGAGGGCCTGAGACTATAGACAATTTGTTAGCTCCGCCCTGCCTCCAGGCCTGAGCGCATAGACTGTTCGTTACAGATTGCTCATTAGTTCTGTCCTGCCTGAGGGCCAGATCCCACAGACTGTTTGGTGTCCTGCCCAACAAGAGGGTCAGATGCTAACAACTGGCTTTCTAATTCCCCCTGATACTTGACAGTGATCTGGTGATGTAATAAGGCGATGTGGCCTCCCTCAGACCCAGAGGGGGAGGAACAACTGCCACCGCACTACACCAGTCTACTATGTTCTAGGAGACATATTCTCCTCCTTCTTTCAAAAAATTACAAAAGAACTAAAATATATCCATTCCGAATACTAACAGCAGTAAAGAAATGTGTCATTGCAATATGATTCACAAGAAGAAAAACAAAAATTACAAGGTGCTCAAACAAATTAAAAGAAATGAGACACTGAGTACATCAGTCCTGTGCTGCAATCCCTTCACTGGCTCCCATATGCTTCTGTTGTCTTACTTACTGTTTAAATATCTACATGGGGAACAAATATTTGATAATGGGCACTTCAATCTAGCTGAAAAAGTATAACACAAGCTGGAAGTTAAAGCTAGACAAATTCAGACTAGAAATAAGGCGTAAATGTTTAACAGCAAGGGTAATTAGCCACTGGAACAATTTACCCAGGGTCATTGTGGATTCTCCATCTCAAGCAATTTTTAAATCAAGATTGGAATTTTTTTCTGAAAGATATGCTCTAGGAATAATTTTAAGGAAGTTCTGTGGCCTGTATTATACAAGAGGTCAGAGTAGATGATCACAATTGTCCATTCTGCACTTGGAATCTAGGAATCAATGAAAGTCCAGGAAGAAGCATGAGATAGCTAGAAATAAAGTATTTGCTGTGCAAAAGTTTTGGTAGCGGCACAAGCTTTCCAGTGAGATCAGGCTAATTCAAAATCTGACCACTTTCAGAGAATACTGCCAGATGCTCCTTTGGCAAAGCAATTCCCCTGTAACCAGCATGAAAATGATTTTTAAGAAAATATTCCTCTCGCAAAGCCTCCTTTAACAAAGGAGAGGAGAAGAGCAGAATACTCAATTAAGTCCACTTAAGACTTCACCGTGCAGATTTAGTCTACTTGGAAAATGTTTATATACTAGAGCAATGGGCACTATAGAAAACCATAAGAAAAATAAGAAACAGAATGAACCCTCACATGCTTATTTGAGAATAACATTCTGCATTAAATATGCTATATAGCACTCAATACACCTATCAACAATATAAGGTTGAAACAGTGGTTTGTATAACATCAAGTTCAAGAAAGGTAAAAAGTTAAGCAATTGCTCCAGTTAATTCATTACACATTTTAGCATAACATGTACTTAATAGAAATATACTTTACTCTCAAGCACTCACTTTTACACAGGGAATATGACAGGTGGAGGGGGAAAATGCAGCACAAAGAGATATATAAACAATACACAGGCTTACAATTTGACTTTGCATACAACTGCACATCCATTAATAATTACCATGACTGGCAGAAACTCCTAAAAAACACCTTGACACACATTTGAGTTTGAGTTTGTTCTCTGCAGGCAGAGAGCCCATGCTTGTTGAACATTGAGGAAATGGAGTCTTCCCTCCTCATTAGAGGTATGGGGCTTTGGGAAAAACCAACTAGTCAATTCACTTCCTGTATGTGAAATTCCAAAACTATCTTAGGAATGAATTGTGAGTGTAATCGTAGCAAGATCTTATCCATATGGAATATTGTGTATGGTGGATTGGCCATTAAGGCCCCAAATTCACTTACCCTTCTGGCTGAGGTGATGGCAATAAGGAAGGAGATGACCTTCACTGATAAGTGACACATGGAACACGTAAATAGTGATTCAAAGTGTGGCTCAGTGAGTGCTGAAAGCACTAAATTAAGATACTGGTGAGGGGTTGGTTCTGATCAGGCCCTTCAAGAATCTGGATATTAGTAGATGGGTAAAATTCAAGTAACTGTCCATTGGTGGGTGACGTGCTAATTGCTGCCAGATGACCTCATAGTGATCTAAGGGAAAGGCCCATAGTTTTGAGGGTAAGAAGATAGTCTAAAATACCAAGAACATCTAATGTCTCTGGAGATATATGAAATTGCTGGGCCCAAACATAGAAATGTTTTCACTTGGCTCAGCAACATTTTCTGGTGGAGTCATATCTGCTAATACTAAGAATGCCTTGGACAGCTTCAAAGCAGGAATGTTCTATGCCCATCCAAATACCAATGCATGAGATGAAGAGCATCAGGGTTGGGATGCAGACCCTGCCATTTTTCTGGATTAAGAGATCTGGAAAGATCCAGAAATGTCTGAATGCTGATAGGTGGATGGGATAACATTTGCAGGATGCTTGGAAACCAGAATTCTCTAGGCTATCTGGAGGCAAGGAGGATGATTTTCGCCTGTCCAGCTGAATTTTCCATAGAACCCAAGGTAGTATCAGGAAGGCAGGGAAGGCAAAGCTAAAGTGATCTGTTCACAGCAGTAAGAGAGTATCATTCTTGGAGTACTGACCTTGAGCTCCCCTGGAGCAGTACATGTTGCACTTCCCATTTGTTTGAGGGGCAAAATAGGCCCACGTGGGCAAAGATGCTGTTCACTATTGAATTGTGTAACTCCCACTCATGATTGGTGGTGAAATGCCTGCTGAGGATGTCCACCGGTGAATTCTGGGTGTCCAAGAGGTTCACTGCCAATAGGGTGATGTGGTTCTGAATATACCAGTTCCATAAGTTGACCGCTTCTATACAGGTGACAGAGCTGGCCCCTCCCTGCTTATTTATAAAACGGTAGTCCCATTGTCCAATATTATCAGGATATGAGGGAATGTATGAATGATAGGAATGCTTTGCAAGTTTCTCATACTGCTCTCAGTTCCAGAAAACTGATGTGCATTCTGGTTCTCTCAGGTAACCAAGTGTCTTGTCCAGTGTGATCGTCCATATGGGCTCCTTAGTCTATGAGGGATGCATCTGTAAGTATCATTTTGTCAGATGAGGGGGGCAGAAAGAGAACTCCCATACACACGTCCAGGGTCCCTTCACATACGAGAGAGGCCCTCATCTTCGAAGGAATTGTTACTATGGTATTCATGCTGTGCTTGCTCGGAGCCAAGCTTGCAACAGAGGTTGAGTCTGGCAAATGGCATCATGTAACTACAGGACAACATATGGCCCACAAGAGTAAGGCATATCAGAACTCATGTTCGACAGCTGCATGTAACTAGATAAGAGCATCCACAGTGGGAAATCTGTCCATGGGGAGGTAAGTCTTCACCCTCATTGAATCCAAGGTCATTCCTATACATTTCACAGTCTGTGTCAGAGTCAAAGTACACTTCTCCACATTTAGAGATTCTCAGGGATACTAAAAGGTGGAACAGCAACAAGGCTGACATTAAGACTTTCAGGCAAGACCTGCTGGCAAGTAGACAGTTATCCAACTATGGGACAGTGGAGCTGCCACTACTGGGAATACTTTATTTAAGACTGTGGAAGCTGTAGCTAACCCAAACGGGAGCAACCTGTATTGACAGTGGTGGGGGCCCAGCACAAACCTGAGGAATTGTCAGTGAAAGGGGTGAATATCCACATGAAAGCATGTGTCTTTCATATCAAGACCCATGACCCACATGCCTTTTTCTAGGGGTGGTATTATCAATGTCAATGTAACCATGCACAATTTCAGCTTGTGAATAAAAACCTTAAGTTGATTCAGGTCAAGAATAGGTCTCCAGCCTCAGTTCTTCTTGGGGACTAGGAAATATTTCAAACTTAACCTTTCTCCCCAGTAACAAGGGAGTACCTACTGTATTGCTCCTGAAGGAGATTCTCCTTGTGAGAGTGGCCACTGAAAAGAGAGGCAGGAAAGGGGTTTTGGAGGAGGCGGATAGAGATACTTGATGGCATAGCCAGAATTGATTATATCCGGCATCCACTTGAGTGTAGATGTAGAGAGCTGCCAAACAATGTCAAATATATCTCTTGACTGCAGAGTGAGGTTGGGTAGCTGGAGCTGAAATGGAAGGGGCAGGATATCATGACCTCTACGGTTTCTGTCATTTGAGAGGTGGCACATAGAAGTGCTGAAGAGTTGTAATAAGGACTTTGGTTCATAGTGCTGTGTATGATATTTTCTCTTCAGAACAGGTGTATATGTACTCAGTGAGTGGAGGGTTTCCCTAGAGCCTTTCAACGAGTGGAAAGGCTTGGCCATTTTCTCATTGAAAAGATTTGTCTCATGAAAGGGCAAGTCAACAGTGTGTCCCAGTTTCCCTGGAAAACTCCAAATAGTGTAGCAAGGGGATGTATAGCTACAATTCCTATTGCATCACAATGACAGTTGTCGTAGATCTTGATGTTGTAACAGCTGCAACAACTGCAGCTTGTAAAGAGATTCTGGCCACTAGTTTTCCCTCATCGGTACAGGCTGGAAACTGAGCCGTGTCCTCCAGAGACAACTTGTCCCTAAAGTCCAGGAACTTAAAGTAATTCAGAAAAATCGTATTTGGCAAGATGGGCCTAATAGTTTGAGATTCTAAACTGCAGGCTGGTAGATGGAAACACATTCCTTTCCATACGGTTGGATGCTTGGCCTCATTCTCTGCAGGGATTGCCCTCAAGTGTTGTTTTCTGGATCTTTCTGTGGTTGCCTGGACTACCAAGGACATTGAGGCAGGGTGAATGAACACTCTCTTAGCTGGGACAAAGTACCGCTTCTCTGAGGGTAAGGCCACAGGCAGCTGGTGTCTGCCATAAAGCCCTTTCTGGTTCTAGTATGGGTATATTTACCGGGAGTGCAATCTGACTGGAGCCCATAGGCTGCAGGACACCCTGGAACTTATGCTGAGGTTCCTGGACCTCCACTAAAAAGATTTGGAGCTCTTCCACCACCCTCTAATAACAACTCTTGAAACGGTTTATGACTGTCCAGGGAAGACTGAGAGGCTGGAGCAACTGCCTCCTCGAGTGACAAGGACAATAGCCCTGTTGGAACTGACAGCTCCAGCTCGTCTTCCGATTCTTCCATGGGCTCAGCGGATTCTGACTGATGCCTTGGAGGGGAGGTATGGTAAGATTCCCTGTTGGAACAGACAGATTCTGGGTAACGTGCTTAAGGGTCCCAATAACCCAGTAAAGCCAGGATGAGAAGTCAATGGCAGGTTGCGGTGGTCCCCGAGGAATTGGGTACCACGGGTCCCGAAGAGAAACTCCTGTCTGTGTGGCTGGTTCCAGAACATTATTGATCCCCAAATACACGGAATGCCCTAGATGGAGGAGAAGCTGGTTCCACCAGTACATCATATTCTCCCAAAGATTAAAAGGTTAGATCCGCCTCCATTGGTGGTGCCAGCAGTTCCACTAAAGGGAAACCACAGCTAGTGGACAACACATGGGATAGACTTTTTCCAGAGTTCCAGATTCCTGCAGGCATTTGTATCTCCTTGTTAAGGATCGATCCCAAAAATAATGAAGATTGTGGGTCCGGGAAGAAGAGAATGCTGTCCCAAATGGTATAAGTCACTGGCACCTTTGGAGGTTTCGTTGTCTCACTCCATACCACCAAAGCAGGGATGGTAGTTCCTCATGGAGCCATGACTACCACCAGTGAACGAGTCTCCAGCCTCCCAGTATTTGGCAATACCAGCAATTCCCATCCTTTGGGTTCCAGTGTTTCATTTAAGATGGCATCACAGTTGATGTTGAAGTCAATGAAGAGGCTGGTACCATAGAAGCCTTGCTCCTACAAGTCTTTTGAGCTTGCCACCAACAAAGTTTAGGAAAGCCTAAGTAAGTCCTTATGGCTTCAGCATGAAGGCTCACCTGACTTGGATGGAGTTGGGGAGGGACCTCTCCTCTTGGAGGGTCTAGGAGAGGACCTGTATTTGTTTGTGAGAGTGCCCCTTACTATCACGAGGGGGCCTAGCAAAGGGTCCTTCCCTCTGCCCCTCTCTGCTCTGGAGTCAGAATATGATACTAGGGAGTGTGCTCCTTGCCAACTCTGGTCAATGTACAGAGGGGTCTCCTGAGCCTGGGCCTGACTGGGAGCCTCATTGTACACTCCATTAGGTGTTTCCAAAGCCAATGTTCTCATGCCTGCCACATACAGCTGGGAAGAGCATGGCAGATACTGCACTTAGCAGGGATATGAGCTTCTCTGAGGCAGTAGAGGCAGTGCTGGTAGTTGTTACTCACCAAAAAGAAATGGAGGTGGGAGATGTAGTTTCTGAAGCCTGATATCCTATGCATAATTTAAGTCCTGTGCCTGGAAACTGGAAGGGTTTCCTGGGGTGTGGATTCTAACACTAACTGGGGAACTAAGAAACACTAACAAACAATAAAAAACTGAGAATAATACAAGTTGAATATTTGCAGGAGAACAGAAGGATCAGCTCTGGAAGCTTGAGGATTCCGACTCAGGCCATGTGCCAGTAAGAAGGTACTGGAGAGGGAATCAGTCCACCCTGCCCCTTTTACTTTCAGTGCGGAGCATGTGGAAAGGGGTGATCCAATGGATATAGTGTACTTAGATTTTCTGAAAACCGTTGACAGGTTCCCTCCCCAAAGGCTCTTAACCAAAGTAAGCTGTCATGGGATAAGCTGTCATAGATCAGTAACTAGTTAAAAGATAGGAATAAATGGTCCATTTTCAAAATGGAGAGAGGTAAATAGCAGGGTCCCCCACGGGTCTGTACTGGAACCAGGACTGTTCAACATACACAAATGATCTGGGAAAAGAGGTAAATGGTGAGGTGACAAAATTTGCAGACAAAACAAAACTACTCAAGATAGTTAAGTCCAAAGCGGACTATGAAGATTTACAAAGGGATCTCACAAAGCTGGGTGACTGGACAACAAAATGGCAGATGAAATTCAATGTTGATAAATAGAAAGTAATGCACATTGGAAAACGTAATCCCAACTATACATATAAAATGATGGGGTCTAAATTAGCTGTTACCACTCAAGAAAGAGATCTTGGAGTCGTGGATAGTTCTCTGCAAACATCCACTGAACGTGCAGTGGCAGTCAAAAAAGTGAACAGAATATTAGGAATCACTGACAAAGGGATAGATAGTAAGATAGAAAATATCACATTGCTGCTATATAAATCCATGGTACACTCCCATTTTGAATTCTGCGTGCGGATGTGGTTGCTCCATCTCAAAAAAGATACATTGGAATTGGAAAAGGTACAGAAAAAGGGAACAAAAATTATTAGGGGTATGGAACAGCTTCCATATGAGGAGAGATTAATAAGACTGGAACTTTACAGCTTGGAAAAGAGACGACTAAGGGGAGATATGATAGAGGTCTATAAAATCATGATGGGTGTGGAGAAAGTAAATAAGGAAGTGTTATTTACTTCTTCACCTAACACAAGAACTAGGGGTCACCAAATGAAATTCATAGGCAGCAGGTTTAAAACAAACCAAAGGAAGTACTTCTTAACACAAATGCACAATCAACCTGTGGAACTCTTTGCTAGAGGATGTTGTGAAGGTCAAGACTATAGTTCAAGAAAGAACTAGATAAAATCCATGGAGGATAGGTCCATCAATGGCTATTAACCAGATGAGCAGGGATGCAACACCATGCGCTGAAGTGTCCCTAGCCTCTGTTTGCCAGAAGCTGGGAATAGGAGACAGGGGATGGATGGATCACTTATATTAAGAGAGCAGGGGTGCAGGTGCAGACCACCAGACACTACTTTCAAGAATTCTCAGATCTCTGGTGCATAGAGCAGATGTGTAGCCAAATGGAATATACATAGGGACCATCACTCAAAGAAATTCATGTTTTATTATATATTCTGCAACAAAACGCAAGATACAAATACAGAACATTAGGAAAAGAACGCTGCTCTTTGGATCCTTCACACCCAGGGGAAAAAATGATCTCTATCACTTAAGTCAGTCTGATGCATCTAAACATTTCACAGAGGTCAAACACATAATTTTCACTGAACCTTATGAAGCATAAACAGTTTTTAGTTGATAAGGTCTTATTTCTTGATTAAAACTTAGTATTTTTGGTAACAAGAAAATCAGTGTATTAAATGTACAAAGAAACCATTGAAGATTAATTTGTGCACTAATTTTAAGACTTTAGAGCTGACATTTGATCCTGCCTTCTGTGTTTTCATTTCTTAACCAAATGTATCAAAGAAAATCAAGCACAGCACATTTTGTTTAGCAGTGATATAAATGCAGCATACAGCATCTTCCTTATAAAGGTTAGTAACTATGTTAGATGCCAATTGATAAGCAGTAGGTAAGTTTTAAAAAGTCCAGTTTGAATTTTGGATCAGTCAACTCAGACAACCACAGAAAGTAGAGATAAATTATAATAACGAAGGGAGATAAAACAGCATGTTTCAGATTGTAAGCAAATCACTAACCATTAGTGACTAGGACAAGACCTTCAGGAGGGGGCCGATTATTCCACATCTGCCTACTGTGGTGTTTTTCTTGCATTTTCCTCTGAAGCATCTGGTACTGGCCATTGTCAGAGACAGGATACTGGACTACATGGACAATGGTTTGATCCAGTATGGCAATTCACGTGTTAAAAGCCCTAGGGATATATGGAGACATTGCTCCTAGCCCAAAAAAAGGGTGGCGTATAACTCTGCAACCCCAGAAACTATTCCTCCCACTTTCCCACATGGAATGGGTATAGAGAAAAAATAACCTGCTATTTTGAAGAAACAAAAAAATTATTAACCTTGCACCCTCTCCCCTGCTCCCCATAGCCTTGTCATATCCCTGGGGATGCACACCTCACAGTCTGAAAACCAATGGACTAGATAATCTGGTGATCCCTTCTGGCCTTAAACTGTATGACTAATATATGTAGACTGCACAGGCGAGTAATGGCGCACCTTGTGCCCCATGTAGGAATGAAAACCTTGCTCTTAATCAGATCCTGTAGTCTATTCCTATGGCAGTGCAATAATTGTTTCCAATTGTTTTTGGTGATGTCAGTGCCTTAAATGATGTTTCCACCATTTCCCTTGGAAAACTACTCCATTGTCTGACAGGACTCACCATTACCATGTTTTTCCTTTTCATAATTTCAACCCATTTTTCCTGCTTACATTTTACCTCCCCTCACTTTGTGTTACTCCAAATCATTTGTCAGTCATCGTTTTAATGTACACAGTTATGTCCCCAAATTAGTTACCACTTGTAAAAATGGTGCGCAGGCACAATACAGCAAGTAAACAGAATTTCAGTTTTAGCTTCTGAATTTCTCTCCATGTAAGCTTAAATGAAACCTTTAATGTTTCATTGGTATTTTTGATGTGATATTATACATATCAAGAAAAAAAAAGGCAAATGTTACCCAGGTAACATCAACACTTTATTTGACATGTTGTCCAGCACTAGAACTCTTCTTAAATTCTTCTGTAATGGTGTTATATGAACTGAAGGATAGCTGTCATTTCAAAGATGAACTTGAGAAAGTTACTATGAACTTGATTAAAGGTAAATCATATCAAATCTATCCTAATTCAGTGAGTAAGTATCTGTATCTTAGCTCTAAAATACTGAACATTTTAGCTATTTGTCAGTTATATCATAGCAGAATGTGTGCTTCATTAGACTATATGCCTTGATTTTTTCCTTTTTGTTAGCAAATTTTGTGGCTATTAGTCCTCAGAAAGATTAGAACTTCTGACATGGATTAGAAGCTACATATAATGGAGTCACACCTTATTCAAGCTTCTCCAACAATTCTGCTGTACCTCTATCAAAATACATTCATCATAGCAAACTATGTGATGACTTTGTAATGTAGACTAATATTCACAAGGTAATTAATACCCGACAACTCTTTCATTTGTGACTGACCCCAGATCTGAGCTAACCCAAATCACTACCTAGTCCCATATTATTTTCAAACACGTTTTAAGATTGCTAATAAGATCCAGATATGAATGATTTCTCACTATTCAAAACTAAATACAAAAGTAATATACACTAGACTGATTTTTATTAAACATTTAGAATCTTTGTATCTAGCAAACATCTCACTTTACTGCAAATACTGAACCGTATGTTTCATTCTCAGTCCTTCCTTCCATCTGCCACATTGTGTAACTGCAGTACCAATCCTCAGCACCATCCAATTCTCAGCTCTCTACTCTACATTAAACAAGAAGCCTAAGTGCTGCACTTGAGACTCTCAACAATTCTCAGAGTCCAGAACAGTTATTTGCTTTAGGATAGTTCTGAACTTGAGTTACTATTACTTTGGTTAACAAGCAGTAACAACACAATATTTGAGCAAAATTAAATTTGTGAACATAAAATGCAGTTGAAAATCATTGTCATGTGAGGCTAATGGAAACAGAAAATCCTCTTTGTTAAATCTTTGACTGCAGCCTATTCATTTCTACTAAATATATGCCACACCTAAGTAAATCCCAGAAGCTAGGAATGGATGACAGGGGATGGATCACTTAATGATTACCTGTTCTGTTCATTCCCTCTGGGGCACCTGGCATTGGCCACTGACAGGATACTGGGCTAGGTGAACCTTTGGTCTGACCCAGTATGGCTATTCTTATGTAAACACCAGTTGAGTTCAAACCTGCATACTGAGTGATTGTGAAGGAGTTAAATAAAAACAGAAGCAAAGATCTCTGGAGACCAGCAATGCGGCCTTGCATGGGTTACTTGATATTTAGTGTGAAGTAATTGTATGCAATTTTGAAATCTTAAAGTTATCTTATATAAAATATTTTAAAAGCAGAATGCATTTTGTAGGACACCAGAATTAACACTTTCCTCTGCAAGATTAAGCAGCTCCTAGATACTCATATCTGCCTAAACTTATAACTTAGCTACTCTAAATTATTTTCTTGGGGAGTTAACTTAGAGAAAAATGAAATTAAATGTATTTTAAAAATGCAAGACCATAACATTATTCTTTGATTAAGACTTGCACTCTGACACTAACAAAAAATACACAGCAGGTGGGCTCTATATCTCAGCATATTAGATGGATCAAAGAAACACAGAAATATCATTAACTGTTTCAAATTAACATTAATGATACTAAATTCCAAATATAATGGAATGTTCTGTAATCATATTCTAGAAATATTCAATAGTTTTTGTCAAACAAATAAATTCAGCCAATTTTCTAACAAAAGATAAAACATACAGCTGGAACAATATATTTCAGGGTTTATCTATTTTTCCATTTGTTTGTACTCCTTTCCTGTCCAGGTTTAATAATCATACATACATAATTTATTTTCAGAAAGAGATCATGCTTGAAAACGGTGAATCAAAACCATTATGCACACCAAGAAATACCATTAGCCAAGTGCTTATTCCAGTTAAATTTTAATATTAAACAAGCTTATTAGAAGATATGTCCTTGTAGTGATATCTAGGGGAATAGTTAGAATACTTTTCTAAATTGCTTTTCAGATATGACTATACATGTAAAAACTAGAGTATCAAATTTTACATAATTAAAGACACTGAAATATTTTGTCACTAACACCACAATCAGTGGATGCAAAATGCTCCATAATCATGTGCAAAAGTGTTTTTTTTTTGAACACTACAAAAAGATTACATGTATAATTTAAATTTTGAAAAAAGAACAGGAGTACTTGTGGCACCTTAGAGACTAACAAATTTATTTGAGCATAAGCTTTCGTGGGCTACAGCCTACTTCATTGGATGCAAGTAGTGGAAAATACAGTAGGAATATATATATATATACACACATATATATATATATATATATATATATATATATACACACACACACACAGAACATGAAACAATGGGTATTACTATACACACTATAAGGAGAGTGATCAGTTAAGTTAAGCTTTTATCAGCAGGAGAGGAAAAAAACTGTTTGTAGTGGTAATGAAAATCACCCATTTCCAGCAACTGACAAGGAGATATGAGGAACTGGGTGGGGAAATAGTTTTACTTTGTGTAATGGCCCATCCACTCCCAGTCTTTGTTCAAGCCTAATTTAATGGTGTCCAATTTGCAAATTAATTCCAATTCAGCAGTCTCTCGTTGGAGTCTGTTTTTGAAGTTTTTTTGTTGTAATATTGTGACTTTTAGGTCTGTTATCGAGTGGCCAAGGAGACTGAAGTGTTCTCCAACTGGTTTTTGAATGTTATAATTCTTGACGTCTGATTTGTATCCATTTATTCTTTTACGTAGAGACTGCCTGGTTTGGTCAATGTACATGGCAGAGGGGCATTGCTGGTACGTGATGGCATATATCACATTGGTAGATGTGCAGATGAACGAACCTCTGATAGTATGGCTGATGTGATTAGGTCCTATGATGGTGTCCCCTGAATAGATATGTGGACAGAGTTGGCAACGGGCTTTGTTGCAAGGATAGGTTCCTGGGTTAGTGTTTTTGTTCTGTGGTTGCTGGTGAGTATTTGCTTCAAGTTTGGGGGCTGACTGTAAGCAAAGACTGGCCCGTCTCCCAAGTTTTTTTTCTCTCCTGCTGATAAAAGCTCAACTTAACCGATCACTCTCCTTATAGTGTGTATAGTAACACCCATTGTTTCATGTTCTCTGTGTATATATATATATATATCTTCCTACTGTATTTTCCACTACATGCATCCGATGAAGTAGGCTGTAGCCCACAAAAGCTTATGCTCAAATAAATTTGTTAAGTCTCTAAGGTGCCACAAATACTCCTGTTCTTTTTGCGGATACAGACTAACACGGCTGCTACTCTGAAACCTTAAATTTTGAAAGGGTTGCTACAGTGAAGTCTACTACTTCAATATTCCCTTACAGTTTATAACCCTCTGTTAAAATATTGTATCAGACTTTTTTTAGTCTTCCAACTTAATACAAGGCATTTCTTGTGTACTAGCCTAATATTCATGTACTTTATAAAAATAGTTAAAATATTTTAGTATTTAAAAACACAAAAGGGGCAAATTCCACAAAGATGACACAGAAGAGGAAGTTACTCACCTTGTGCAGTAATAAGGGTTCTTCAAGATGTGTATCCCTGCAGGTGCTCCACTTTAGGTGTTAGTGCGTATCTGCACCACAGATCAGAGATTTTTGGTAGCAGTGCTCGGTCAGGGCGCATGTGCGCAGTAGTCATCTCACGGTGCCATTGGCGCCTCATGTAGCGTGCACACAACCCAACCTATAGTCTTGGAGATTTCCAGAAGGGTTGGTTCTAAGTAAAACACTATGGCTCGTCTGAATGTAGGATGGCCTCTTGGGAGTTCCCATATGGTTTTGGGTAAAATGTGAGAAGGTGTATGGGTTGGTTTAAATGGAAGAATGTCGATATGTTAGGCAAAAATTTTAGATGTAGTCACAATGTGACCTTGTCTTCAGTGAACATAGTGTAAGGGGGCTCCACCATCACTGCCCCGATTTCGCTGTCCCGTCTAGCTGAGGTACTCACTACCAACAACACGACTTTCATAGACATATGAAGGAGGGAACAGGTTGCTAAGGGTTCAAAAAGTGTTGTGGTAAGGCATAGGAGTACAAAATTCAAGTCCCATAGGGGTGTAGGCTGTCAGACTTCCAGGTACATGTTTTGTACACCAGTAAGGAAGCATTTAGTGATTGGGTGAGCAAAGACTGACATTCCCTCCACCCTGTGGTGAAAGCCTGTAATAGCCACTAGGTGTACTTTGATTGAGTTTATGGATAACCCTGATTATTTGAGTTCCAGTATGTAGTCCAGTATGGCTGGTAGAGGCACCATGACTGCATTTACCTGTTTTTGTTGGCATCATAGTGAGAATCTCTTCCATTTTTGGAGGTAGGTATTGCAAGTGGTGGATCGCCTGCTATTTAATAATACATGTTTCATTAGTTCCGAACAGGCTAATTCGACATGTTGGAACCATATAGGAGCCATGCTTTGAGGTGGAGTTTCTCCAGATTTGGGTGGAGAGTCCGGCCTCTGTTCTGTGAGAGGAGATCTGCCCACAAGGGAAGAGCTCATGGAGCATACATTGCCAGGCGCAACAGGTAAGGGAACCAAGTCTGTCTGGGCCACGTTGGAACAATCAGTATGATATGGGCCTTGTCAGTCCGTACTTTGTTAATGACTCGCAAGATTAGAGATATCAGTGGGAAGGCATACATAAGTGATGTGTCCCACAAGATGCGGAAGACATCCCCTAGTAACTTGGGGTGCTAGTCCCGCCCTGGAGCAGAAAAGTTCGCACTTGTGGTTTGTTGCTGACGCAAACAGGTCTAAAGATGGATAGCCCCATTTTTGGAATATTGATTGGAGAACGCTGTCGTGTATTTCCCATTTGTGTTCCTCAGAGAAATGTCTGCTTAGCATGTCGTTGTATTCCGACACCCCGGGAGGTAAGATGTTGAGATGGTTACGTTGTGGTGAAAGCACGAGTTCCAGAATTTCAGGACCTCAGTGCAGAGTGAATGGGAGCGAGCTCCTCCTTGGCAATTGATATAGAACATGCGTGCTATGTTGTCCATTAGTATGCAGATTGATTCATTCTGTATGATCGGGAGGAAGTGCCTGCATGCACTCTATACTGCTCAGAGCTCCAGGAGATTGATGCGGAGCTGAGTTTCCATCGCTGACCACTTGTCTGATATGATATGCTGGTCTAAGTGAGTACCCCAGGCTATCAGCAACACATCAGTCGTGATTATTAGTGATGGCAGATCCTGTTGGAAAGGGATCCCTATGCAGACATTTTCCGGTTTCGTCCACCACTTTAGTGATGCAATGATCTTTGAGGGTACTGTCACTCTGTGTTTGCTGGGAGTGTACAGAGTGCTCAGCCAGCCCTGTAGGCAACGCATATGTAATCTCGTGTGTCTCATGCTGAATGTCATGCTGAATCTGTGACTGGGCAACAGTGCACTGGCTTGTGTGGAATCAAGATAGGACCCGATGAATTCCAGTTGTTGCATTGGGGTCAGTGTAGATTTCTGTATATTTATCTGCAACCCTAGTATCGAAAACCGATTGATGGTGGTCTGCACTATCTGTGTCGCTTCTTTCCGAGTTGTACCTTTCAATAGACAATCATCTAGGTAGGGGAAGATCATCACTCCTCTCCTTCATAAGTGGGCCGCCACTACCACGAGGGTTTTCGAAAAAATTCGAGGGGCAGTGGAAAGGCCAAAATGTAGTACCCTGTATTAGAAATGGTTGAGCCCTACCATGCATCTTAAAAATAGTCTGTGAAACGGGTGTATGGTAATATGAAAATAAGCATCTTGGAGGTCGAGAACTGAAAACCAGTCCCCCTTGTCTAGCGCTGGAATAATTGTGGCCAGTATGACCACTGTGAATTTGTGGTTCTGCACAAGTCTGTAGAGCTTCCGAAGGTCTAAGATGGGCCTCCATCCGCCATTTTTCTTTTTGGTGAGAAAATAATGCTAGTAAAAAAAAAAAAACCTTCCCTTTGGATTGAGTTGGAACTTGCTCCACGGCACCCAATTGTAGGAGATGGTTCACTTCCTGTTGTAAAAAGTGCTAGTGAGAAAGGTCCCTGAAGAGGGATGGGAAAGGAGGGAGGGTGAGAGGATGGAGATGGCATAACCCAATTTTATAATCTCCAGTATCCATTGGTCTGTTGTTATTGCTGCCCAAGCATGGTAGAACGGGCACAGGCGATGGCCAAAAGGTTGGGTAGGAGTATCTGACAGTGCTGTATTGAGGGGAGGTCATTCAGACCTTCAACCAAGACTTCAAAACTGTGACTTGGTGGTAGATGGTTGTGAAGACCAGGACTGAGTTTGAGGAGCCCTACGTCTTTGTGAGAGTTATTTCTATTCTGATTGAATTACCATTGTTGTGAACAATGGAAAAAGATGTCTCTTTCCTTTTGGTACGGTGTGTACCAGTGTCGCTTATTAGGCGGCATGTATATGCCTAAAATGCACAGGGTGGCCTGAGAATCCTTCACCGCGTGAAGGACATTGTCTGTTTTTGCAGAGAAGAGCTTCTCCCAATTGAAAGGGAGATCTTCCACCTTGAGTTGGAGGTCTTTTGGAATACCAGACGACTGCAATCATGAAGTCATGTGCATTACGATAGCTGTGGCCGTCGTTCTCACAGCAGTGTCCGCTACATCCATCAAAGCCTGTACAGCCATACAGGCAATTAGTTGTCCCTTGTTCATGTCAGTGAACTGGGAGCGTTTTTCCGCCAGTAGAACCTCAAGGGCTGAGTAACTTTGCTAAAAATCATGGTCTCATTGTTTGTGTTCTTTATCCTGTGAGGTGGACTGTAATTGGGATGTTTGCTGCAATGGTTGGCAGCTTCCACCACCAGGGAGTTGGGTTGTGAGTAGAAGAAGAGAAAGTACATCCCTTTAGCTGGTACGAAGTACTTTCTGTCTGCTCTTTTACTGAAACAGTTACAGGGGTCTGCCAAATATTTTCCAGCGGCTCCATTATGGTATCGTTGATAGGGGGTGCAATTTTGGATGAAGTTGATGTCTGTAGGATTTGTAGCAACTTGTGCTGGGTTTCTTGCACCTCCTCAAGCGGAATGTCTTGGCTGGCAGCTACTCTTTTAAAGAGTTCCTCAAATTGTTTCAGATCATCTACTGTAGTTGGAGGCGATGGTATGACGGCCTCATCAGGAGAGGAAGATGAGTTATGAGCTGGAGAAATGCCTTCCCGGTCCGAGCCTTCTTCCTCTTCACCTGTCATGCCTTCGGGTGCCTCCAACATGTCCCTACTCGAGAAGATGGAGGAGAGAAAATTTCCCCTCGAGCAGGAGTCGAGGGTCTAGTATAGTCCTATATCCCACCCAAGGGTTCCAGGGGGGCCACTGTACAGGGATAGGTTTCAGAGCAGCAGCCGTGTTAGTCTGTATCCGCAAAAAGAACAGGAGTACTTGTGGCACCTTAGAGACTAACAAATTTATTTGAGCATAAGCTTTCATGGGCTGGGCTGTAGCCCACGAAAGCTTATGCTCAAATAAATTTGTTAGTCTCTAAGGTGCCACAAGTACTCCTGTTCTTTTTGTATAGGGACAGGGCATCGGTGGGCAAATCCAGCGTTTCCCATTGTTGCATCTCTCAAGATTGGCAGGACTTGGTCTTAAGGGCCTCCCATGGAGATCTCCTCTCCATGGGTGAAGAGTGCTGGGAGGAGAACCAGCTCCCATTTATGTCCTCTTCTTCATCATCACTGGAGAGCAGTTGAAGTGGATAGCTGCTCCGCTAGTTGGCCTGACGATCCCTTGGTGCCGAGCAATGGCAACTGCGGTATCGAAGAGACCACTATGTCTTTCTGTGTAGAAACTGTTGAGGAGCCATGTGTTTCTGCAGTGGTGCAGTTGGTGCAGCTGCAGTCAGTGCCGCGACAATATTGCAGTCTGTCCATAGGTGCTGACCATTGAGTCGGTGTCAGTGGTGGTAGTATTGGCAGAGGCACTGGTCCCGGGGCCGACTCCTGCACCAGAGTGGTCGGTGCTGTAGAGGACAGTCTGACTTCCTGTATAAATCAGACCATCAAATTTCACCCAGTGAGCCCAATAACTTGTGTTTCACTAAAGCATATCTTCGAGAAAGGTATCTAGTCTTGATTGGAAGTCATCACGGGATGGGGAATCCACCACAGAATCATAGAAATGTGGGACTGGAAGGGACCAGGAGAAGTAATCAAGTTCAGCCCCCTGTGCTGAGGCAGGACCAAGTAATCCTACTGCATCTCTGAGAGGTGTTTGTCCGACCCATTCTTAAAAATCTCCTATGACGAGACTTCCACATCCTCCCTTGGAAGCCTATTCCAAAGCTGAACTACCCTTAGAGCTAGAAAGCTTTTCCTAATATCTAACCTAACTTTACCTTTCTGCAGATTAAGACCATTACTCCTTATCCTACTTTCAGTGGACATGGAGAACAAGTCCTCTTTATAACAGCCCTTAACATATCTGAAGACTTACCACGTCCCCCCTCAGTCTTCTTTTCTCAAGATTAAACATATGCTGGGGGGGGAGGGGGTTAACCTTTCCTCCTAGATCAGATTTTCTAAACCTTTTATCATTTTTTGTTGCTCTGCTCTGGACTTTCTAATTTGTCCGCATCGTTCCTGGAGTGTAGCACCCAGAAGTAGAAACAGTATTTCAACTGAGGTTCCAGCACTGCCAAATAAAGCAGGACAATTACCTCCCATGTTTTACATATAGCACTGTTGCTATACACCCCACAATGATATTAGCCTTTTTTGCAACTGTGGCTCAATCAATTTGTGATCCACTTTAACCCCCAGATCCTTTTCTGTAGAATTTTTCTGCATAGCCAGTTATTGCCTGTTTTGTATTTGGGTATTTGATTTTGCCTCTTACTATTTTTCCTACCTTCCCTTCACATTGGGATAGTTCACTGTTGTGCCTTTAATATTCTCTCCTTGTGAAACTGCCAGCTCTCCTGAACGCCTTTTTTCCTCCTTAGATTTTCTTCCCATTGGACCTTACCTGCTAGTTCTCCGTTTGCCTATGTCTTTTTTATTTATTTATTTTGAAGTCCATTGTCTTTACTCTGATGCTCTCACTCCTTTACTTAGAGCAGTGGTTCTCAGATTGTGAGTCGGGACCCCAAAGTGGATCACGACCCCCTTTGAATGAGGTCACTAGGGCTCGATTAGACTTGCTGTGGCCCGGGGCTGAAGCCTGAGCCCCACTGCCCAGGGCCGAAGCCAAAGCCTGAGGGCTTCAGCCCTGGGCAGCAGGGCTCAGGTTTCAGGCCCCCTGCCTGGGGCTGAAGCCCTTGAGCTTCAGCTTTGACCCCCCTGCTCAGAGCAGTGGAGCTCAGGCTTTGGCTCCCCACCCGGAGTAGTGGGACTTGAGTGGACTCAGGTTTCGGTCCCCCTCCTGGGGTCATGAAGTAAATTTTGTTGTCAGAAGGGGATCACAGTACAATGAAGTTTGAGAACCCCTGCCTTAGAGAATCTCTTTCCCTTGGGTGAAAGTGATCATGAAGCTATCATTTCATGATCACTTTAACCCAAACTGCTTCCGCCTTCAGGTTCGCTACCAATTCCTCTATGTTGGTCAGAATCAAATCTAAAATGGCTGTCCCCCTGGATACTTCCTTCACATTCTGAAACAAAAAGTTGCCCCCAATACATTCTAAGAATTTACTGGAAGTTTTATATTTTGCCGTATTGCTTTTCCAATGTCTGGGTAGTTACAGCCTCCATTATTATCAGGTGTTGTGTTTCGGATATTTATGTTTTAGAAATGCTACACCTACTTCCTCTTCCATTTCCCTCAGTAGTTTGTTTCAGTGATTAATCGCCCTTATTGTTAAAAATGTGTGCCTTATTTCCAATTGAAATTTGTCTGGCTTCAGCTTCCAACCATTGGTTCTTGTTATGCTTTTTTTTTCCACTGAAAAGCCCTTTAATAAAAAGCCTCTGACATCCAAATGGGTCATCTTTAATACAACTACATGCTGTCTAGAACCAACAAAAACTGACTGTCTAGAAACGTCAACTATCTTGCTAACATTGTAATAAAATGTCACAATGCAAATGCTATGCAGCTAGGGAACCTGAAATAAGAAAGCAGTGTTTGCATGCTGGTACACTGCCATTCATAGACAGTTGACATTTTAGTGCTGATCAATTTTCTGCTGAAAAGGTTTGATTTTAACCTTTTCAACATGTTGAAAATCCCAAGGTATATAAAAATTAATAAGTAATCTTCACCAAGGCTCTTTCTCCTATTAACATTTATTTCAACAGAATTCACACTGGAATATACTTGATAAAAATCTAAGTGCACTATTAAACATAGTATTTATTCCATGTGAAATATTTGCCTACAATACATTGGAAATGAGTTAACATTTTTCAAAACGAACAAATCTATTGTTTTAGGTCACTGAGCATTCTATGTAGTCATTTGTGATATGCCAACACAATTTAATACATAAGACATTTAAACTATTTATATGTTGCACCACTTTGAAACATCATGAAGAAATAGGAAAGAGAAATGCAGACTGGTGTTACTGGGAAGTACAGCTTTGGCAGTTAAACAATATTTTAAAGGCCATGAAAGAATTTCTCCATTCACTCAACTGGCTGAAATTCCTATTAATACACAGCTTGTCATGGTTATTTTAGTTTCATCCACTCAAGATCTCTCTCAAACAAGAAAATCAATTTCCTAAGATCAATACAAATATTGCATCACGAAAGTTACAGAGAATGTTACATAGGCTGACTGCAAATTTTATTTTAATTTACTTTAAATTAATGATCACTTTCAACATAATATGTAACAAAGAAAAGTATCAGCTACTGCATAGTTTAGCTACAGAGATCAAATAAGGAATCCTGACTTCATCTCTTCAAAGTGGCATTTTTTCCTGAATCTGAATCCTTCCCCTGCTGTCAGACATTGCTTAGAGTAGTGGTTCTCAAAGCCGGTCTGCCATTTGTTCAGGGAAAGCCTCTGGCGGGCCGGGCCGGTTTGTTTACCTGCCGCGTCCGCAAGTTCAGCCAATCGTGGCTCCCACATCCCTTGGCCTGCGCCGCTTCCTGCAGCCCCCAGTGGCCTGTGGGAGCTGCGATCGGCCAAACCTGCGGACGCGGCCGGTAAACAAATCGGCCCAGCCCGCCCGGGGCTTTCCCTGAACAAGCGGCAGACCGGCTTTGGGAACCACTGGCTTAGTGCATCAACAAGGCTCCGTCATCCCCAATGCCAACTCATATAGGAGCATCAGCAACAGAGATCAAACCTGGGACCTCTGGAACTAAATGCATGAGTTTCTACTGTCTGAGCTAAAAGACACAACTTTCTCAGCCAAGGCTGTAACAGGCTCATCAATCTCTAGTTGCCCCAGACATCGCTAGAGGAGGACAGAGTGCCACTCCAAGTAGGCAGGCGTTACTACATATCTAGCCTTGGCCACTGTCCACATACTGTCAGTGCCAGAGAGTAAATATTAACCCTTTTAGTTTTCTTTTTCTTGTTTATGAAATTAATTTATTTATGAACTATTCTCCCAAAATCTTAATGGTATTAGGAAAGAGTGTGTTTAAATTCTAAACAGATTTGTAACCAGTGAGTGACAGGAATCAGGAACTTCATGCAATCAAGTACTGGACTATACTTCATCTGTTCTTCACAAATCCATGCAGCCATTCCTTATAATCCTATTATCCTTTAGGTGCCTACAAACTGATTGTGTATTAAATTGTTCCAGCATCTTTCCAGGTATTGAAGTCAGACTGATTGGCCTATAATTCCCCAGGTCCTCTTTTTTCCCATCCTCCATGAGTTCTCCCTAATGGTCCCAAGATTGCTTCAGAAAGTTCCTTAAGCACCTTAGAGTAAATTTCAGGGCCTGCTGACTTGAATACATCTAGCTTATGTTTTTTCCCTATTCTGGCTTGCGTTCCTTCCCCTTGTTAATACTGTGTTAAATATCTGACCACAATTAATTTTTTTAGAAAAGACTGCAGCAAAATAGGCCCCTATTTGCAGCTCCGCTCCATCCCCAGCCCAGCTCACGCCACAGCTGCAACTTCGCTCCACCCCTCCCACTCCAACCCCAGCCCCACCCCCACAACCCAGCTCCGCCCCCAGTCACAGCTTCACTCCACCCCCCACCGAACTCCAACCCTAGCTCCGCTCTGCTCCACCCCCAACCCAGCTCCACCCCTAGTTGCAGCTTCGCTCCACTCCCCCAACCCAGCACTGCCCTCATTCCCTCTCCAACCCCAGCTCAGCTCTGCCTCTAGCCCCAGCTCCTCCCCCATCCCCAGTTCTGCCCCCAACTCTGCCTTCAGTCCAAGCTCCTGTGCTGAGCCAACTATGCGGTAATGGGGGTGGGGGAGGGCACCACTGCATTAAGCTACTAATAGCAAACAAAAACCCATAAAAAGTTAAGTTTTCAATATAAATAGTATTTCAATGCAAAAGTACTATAGGCAGTGTTAAGTAGTTTCTCAAAGTTAATCAAATCTCAAATCAATCAATCTTATATGTAAAAAAATATTCTTACATTACTATCAGGTTATTTATATTATGCTCGATATGACAGTATCTGAGAACCTAACATATGAGTCATCATTAACTGTTTTTTTTTATCTCCTCCCTTCTCAAGATAGATGAACATTTTGCACTAGTGATTAGCATTGAGGAAAAAGGTCTATAAAAATAATTTTAATTTTTGAAACTGGAAATACAAATTAGATTTCTGTAAGGCATTTGACTTGGTACTGTATGATATTTTGATTAAAAACTGGAATGATAAATTAATTTGGTTCACATTAAATAAATTAAAAACTGGCTAGCAGATAGGTCTCAAAATGTAATTGTAAACTGGGAATCCTCATTGAGAAGGTGTGTTTCTAGTGGAGACCCACAGAGATAGGTTCTTGGCCCTACTCTATTTAACATTTTTATTAGGGCTGTCAATTAATCGCAGTTAACTCATGCAATTAACTCAAAAAAATTAATCGCTATTAATCGCCATTTTAATCACACTGTTAAACAACAGAATACCAATTGAAATGTATTAAATGTTTTTCTACATTTTAAAATATATTGATTTCAATTGCAACACAGAATACAAAGTGTACAGTGCTCACTTTATATTATTTTTATTACAAATATTTGCTCTGTAAAAATGATAAAAGAAATAGTATTTTTCAATTCACCTCATACAAGTACTGTAGTGCAATCTATTTATCGTGAAAGTGCAACTTACAAATGTAGTTGTTTTCTGTTACATAACTGAACTCAAAAACAAAACAATGTAAAACTTTAGAGCCTACAAGTCCACTCAGTCCTACTTCTTGTTGAGCCCTCTCTGAACCCTCCCCCGTTTACGAACATCCTTCATGAATTGTGAGCATCAGAACTGGACACAGTATTCCAGCAGTGGTTCCACCAGTGCCAAATACAGAGGTAAAATAACCTCTCTATTCCCACTTGAGATTCCCCTATTTATGAATCCTAGGAATGCATTAATTCTTTTGGCCATCCGTCAGTTTAGCTGATTATCCACCATGACTCCCAAATCTTTTTCAGAGTCAGTGCTTCCCAGGATAGAATCCCCTAGCCTATAAGTAGGAGGGTTCAGAGAAGAGTCATAAGAAAGATTAAAGGATTAGAAAACATGCCTTACAGTAATAGACTCAAATAGCTTATCTTAACAAAGAGAAGATTAAGGGGTGACTTGATTACAGTCTGTAAGTACCTACATGAGGAACAAATATTTAATAATATGCTTGCTCTTCAAGGTAGTAGAGAAAGGTATAACATGATCCAATGTCTAGAAGTTAAAACTAGACAAATTCAGACTGGAAATAAGATATAAATAAGGTGAGGATAATTAACCATTGGAACAACTTACCAAGGGTCATGGTGGATTCTCCATCACTGACTATGTTTAAATCAAGATTGGATGTTTTTCTAAAAGATTTTCTCTAGGAATTATTTTGGGGTAATTCTATGCTCTGTTATAGAGGAGGTCAGACTAAACGATCACAAACGTTCCTTCTGGCCTTAAGCAACAGAGGGTCCTGTGGCACCTTTAAGACTAACAGAAGTATTGGGAGCATAAACTTTCGTGGGTAAGAACCTCACTTCTTCAGATGCATCCCACGAAAGCTTATGCTCCCAATACTTCTGTTAGTCTTAGAGGTGCCACAGGACCCACTGTTGCTTTTTACAGATTCAGACTAACACGGCTACCCCTCTGATACTTGACCTTCTGGCCTTGGAATCTATGAAAAATCTATGAAATAATAATATGCACTAATCATAATAATGTGCTTATTGCATGGTGTCAGTACAAGGCAGAGTTATGGTTGGTTGTGTACCTTCAATGTGCATGTCCATACCTTAATATATCTGAATTTATGTTATAGCTTTCTTTGTGAAATGCTGGCATTGTTTTCAGGAAACATTTTGTTTGAGCGAGAAAGAGACTGAGTGGTTGAAGCTAGAATAAGCATGACAAGGTCTGTACTAATACCATTTGGATCTTCTTTTAACATGACATATAATTACTGCAACTGATAACTTATACTCTTAACTGTGCCATAGTCTGTCTTTTTAAAAAAACTATCACCATGTTTAATACTTATGTAAAAAAGAACAGAATTGTTGTCAGTACAGATTATCATTAATAAAATATTAAGAATGACATACAATAAGCAATATATAGCTTATTTATTCCTTTACACTGCAGGAAGCATAGCATCACAAAAAATGTTTGCAAGATTATTATAAGAGTCTCCGCGGCACAAGAAGATAGTATATATTTATCATTTGACAAATCTCTGCTAAAACTAAATCAGTTCGCAAGCCCATGAAGGACATAAAGACAATCCAACTCTCATTCCACTGTGGGTTTATTATAAATCTTAAGAACAGATCCTTGATATTCCTCACAGGATATACCTACCTGGGAGTAACTGTTCTCACATCTCAGGGCCTTGTCGTCGTGCACCCAGAGATAAATTCTAAAATTTGTCAAAATCTGATCTTGTTTTTCCCCACAAAATTTGCCTACTACATCTTCTGCACAATTCTTTACCTCACATTGCTACATCTCTAACTTGTATCACACCAATAGAATTTCTATTACAAAATCGTTACTTATAACAAACAGAGCCTGGCTTGTGTAATAACACTTCCAAGAATGGCTTCAACTCTGAAACCATGTCCACTACCCCAACCCTCTTTTTAAGGAAAACAGTCTCACACTCAAATTCTATCAGATCTTCATAGAAGGAAAGCCCAACCAGAGCCCAGTTGCCTAACTATCGGGCGGGGGGGGGGGGGGAGAAAGAATCCAAACTTTTTGAACTGAAAACAGCATATGCAATACAAACTCTTATTCTCAAATTCCCAAATAATTTCTTACATTCTTATAAAGCAGCAAAACAACCACAGTTTACATACATTGTCAAAGAAGCCTCAAAAGTCTTGATCTTAATCAAAATGTAGTGAAATGTCTCAAATTTCTAAGGGGGGAAAAAGGATTCACAGTCAAAAATACTTAACTTGGTTCACTTGATGAAATAGTTTATCAAACCTTTTCCATAGGGAATGAGGCCAGAAAATGAAGTGATCTTCAGAAACAAGATGGCATATTACTTACTGAATAGGAATATCAGAAAAGCAAGGTAATTAACAAGAGATTCTTAATATGCAAGCCTTTTGGGGCAGGAGCTGTCTACTACTCTGCATAGTGCCTGGCACTATACTAGGAGACCCTAAGTTAGTACGTAGGTAATAACATAATAAAACTAATAATATAACAAAGAAAAAGCATCTTCCTACGTAGGCACCTTCTCTATTTTGGGAACTAGTCAAGTCTGACTGATATATGTTCTCTCTTTTTCCCCTTCTAGCAGAAGTCATCATATAATTTCAGACAAACTTGCTTGATCTTAGAGTTCCATACTGATTCCACAGGTCTTTGTTCCCATATCCAATGTACATATGATCAAAGAACCTTGGGAAAAGGCTAACTGATCACGACAGTCTATGTAACAGTATTCTCCTACTTTCATACCTCAAGAGACTGAACCTAACTGTAACTTGAATAGTTATCTTTCTCAAAATCTGGGTATTTTTAAGAGCTAACAAATGTCCTGCTAAGATCTAACACAGTGGTTCTCAAAAACTTTTTTTTTTTTTTTTTTTTTGAGGCCCACTTGAAAATTGCTGAGGGTCTCGGCAGACCACTTAATGATCTCTCCAAATGTTGTTTGTACCATTAGCTAACTGTTACAAAGCGCTTTCGATAAAACCACTATATAAAAACCCCCAATAATAATTAACATTTTTTGTTCTACAAATAAAAGCATACAACTCATATTTTAATATCCGTAGTCTTAACTTTCTAATGTGATGGATGTGCCCTCTCTCCCCCGAGGTTTCTCATTCTCTCCCCTGCCACAGCAGCCACAGAGCTGAGGCTGGGAAGGAGGGCCATCTCTCCCCAGCAGCCACAGATCTGGAGCTGGGGAAAGTCACCTCATTCTCTGGCCGCCGCAGCCCTGCACATCCCAAATTCCCCCCAACCCCTCTTCTCACCCCACTGCCCCCTCCCACCTATCCCTATTCCCCCCAAGGCCACCAGCTCACCTTACATGTGCATGAGCGGCTCCACTAATTAGGTGGGTGGCCCTTCATTATCTTGTGTGCAGCCGACCAAGCGTGCACCTTAAGATGGAACTATCCGCTGACCACCTAAATGGAACTCGCAGGCCACAGTTTGAGAACCTCTGATCTAAGAAATAATCCATCTCCCGTGTTTACAAAGGCATTTGGAGCACCTCTCATTGATGCATACCTCATAATATTGATATTTTACAGCTCCAAACTCATGCATTTCAGAGCTCCTCTTGACAGTTTTCAAAAAAGTCTTAAGCTCTACTTTCCTATTCATTCAAGTTTCGGCGATTAAATGTTTACCTTCAGTAAATGAGGCTGAAAACATCAGGCTAAATCTTCACTTTTCATGTTTCTTAAAAGAAGTATTGATTGAGGCTATTCATCAGAATTTCAAAAGTGTAACAAACCGAATTCTAGAAATAACAACAAATCCGCATTCCAAACTTTCAGTATTAATATTTACTTTGCAAAATAACTTGAGATTACTTTTCATTTCTAAGATATCACAAAATATCACGACACTGTAACTACATTGAGATAGAAGGTAACAAAAGTTTTCATGATACCAAAGTACCTCTGAATTTATGGACAAGTATTTTTCTCTTGACTAAATGATCTAATATAAGCAACTCTTATGATCAATGAAACAAAAACTATATAGTCTTTAATAAAAACTACAATTAACAGCCATTACAAATCATATAGTGTCATAGGTGCTGTAACAAGGAGTGCAGGGGGTGCTGCTGCAGCCCCTGGCTTGACCTGGTTTTCATTATATACAGGGTTCACAGTTTGGTTCCATGGCTCTCAGCACCCCCACTATAAAAATTGTTCCAGCACCCCGTATAGTGTAATGGAATGCAGTGCATGGAGCACAGTAATTCAGCAAAAATGGTATCCTACATATAATTGTCTTTCTTGAAGAAAACAAATTTGATCCAAAAGAGAGGCAAGGATAAATGGTGCAAATTGTCATGTCATATATCACCTGTTCCTGTCAGTTTCAGCAAGTAGAATTTACTTATGCATATCTTGGTTTTTCTTCTGACATCTTTATTCTAATCTAAATATGCTCCTCTCTCAAATCCTATCCTAATGCTGCAACTTTCTATAATTCATGTTAATATTCCACCTGCTACATATAATACCTAATTGCTTTCAGCATCCAACCTACTTTAGTTATGATCTGAAGGTTTTTTCAATTAAATTTTCAGTTTCAATCATTTTATTATTGTGTACTATATACATTTCCCAAATACCTCATAGCATACTCATGTAGCATGAAACATGTTCTATAATCTCTATGACATTTTTTTATTTTAAGTTTCCTCTCCCATCTTTGCTTTGTTCTTATATACCAAATTAATTAAGAGTTTGTTTTTTTTAAATCCAAATGCCTATAATTTCAGGAATAAAACATATTATTTGTAGCATTTCCCTTCCTTCCCTCTCTGCTTACTGAAAATGAGGTGAAAAACTTATCCCTCAATTTTACATACAAAGTAACTGGAAAACTAGCTCTTTTTGTACTATGTATGACCTCATCAAGTCATAGGCTGCACAACATTCAAGCAAGGAGAAAAATTATCTGGTGCAAGGACAATAAGGTTATCCAGGCTAGGAAGATAAAATTATTTTCAAATATTTGTTGGAGACAATTGAAGAGATAACGAGAAAGTGGAAAACAGCTTTGAAAAATGCCAGAGTAATCAAACACACCCCTACACATACTCAATATTGTTTTAGGACGCAAGGATTAATGGAAAATTATTTGTCCAAAAGATTATCTCTGTTCTTTAAGGTCAACTCAACAAGTTAAAATGGAAGGGCATGTCTACCAGGTCACTAACTCCAGCTGCTTTATTTTCTGCATCTAATGCCTTAGAAACTGAAAGATGAAACACTGAATGCACATTGCCCACACAAACAAACAAAAATATTTTTAGAGCTATCAATTAATCACAATTAACTTGAGTGATTAATTCAAAACAAATTAAATTAATTTGATTTTAAAAATTAATTGCAATTAATCGCCATTTTAATCACACTGTTAAACAATAATAGAATACCAACTTAAATTTATTATGAATATCTTTGGATGATTTTCTACATTTTCAAATATATTGATTTCTATTACAGATCAGAATATAAAGTGTACAGTGCTCGCTTTTTACTATTTTTATTATCAATTGTGACAGACCCCCAGACCAGTGGGGTACAGGAGTCTGGTGGATGAGTAGTTTTCTGTTCCCTGAGTGACCAGAGCAGGGGCTGCACTAGAGTAATCAGGAACCTGCTAGAACCAGTTAAGGCAGGCAGGCTAATTAGGACACCTGGAGCCAATTAAGAAGAAGCTGCTAGAATCAATTAAGGCAGGCTAATCAGGGCACCTGGGTTTTAAAAAGGAGCTCACTTTAGTTTGTGGTGCAAGTGTGAGGAGCTGGGAGCAAGAAGCGCAAGAAGCTGAGAGTGAGCTGCTGGAGGACTGAGGAGTACAAGCATTATCAGACACCAGGAGGAAGGTCCTGTGGTGAGAATAAGGAAGGTGTTTGGAGGAGGCCATCGGGAAGTAGCCCAGGGAGTTGTAGCTGTCATGCAGCTGTTACAGGAGGCACTCTAGACAGCTGCAGTCCACAGGACCCTGGGCTGGAACCTGGAGTAGAGGGCAGGCACGGGTTCTCCCCAAACCTCCCAATTGACCTGGACTGTGGGTTCTTCCAGAGGGGAAGGTCTCTGGGCTGTTCCCCAACCCACATGGTGAATCTCTGAGGCAAGAAAATCAGTCAATAAGCGCAGGACCCACCAAGATAGAGGAGGAACTTTGTCACACAATATAAACACTAAAAATGATAAACAAAAGAATTAGTATTTTTCAATTCACCTCATACAAGTATTGTAATGCAATCTCTTTATCGTGAAAGTGCAACTTACAAATGTAGAATTTTTTTTTACATAACTGCACTCAAAAACAAAACAATGTAAAACTTTAGAGTCTACAAGTCCATTCAGTCCTACTTCTTGTTCAGACAATCACTAAGAGAAACAAGTTTGTTTACATTTATGGGAGATAATGCTGCCTGTTTCATGTTTATGTCACCTGAAAGTGAGAACAAGCATTTGCATGGCACTGTTGTAGCTGGCGTTGCAAGGTATTTATGTGCCAGGTATGGAAAACATTCATATGCCCCTTCATGCTTCGACTTGTAGGTTGTTTTGTTTATCTTTTTTACAGTGCAAATATTTGTAATAAAAATGATCATATAAAGTGAGCACTCTACACTCTTTATTCGGCACTGTAATTGAAATCAATATATTTGAAAATATAAAAAAATCCAAAAATATTTATAATACATTTTAAATTGGTATTCTATTATTGTTTAACAGTCACATTAAAACTGTGATTAATCACGGATCATTTTTTTAATCGTTTGACAGCCCTAATTTTTTTTTAAAGGCAAGTGCTCTAAAACAGTAATCCGCCCCCAAAAATGTGATGTATAAAGAAATTTGTATAAAACACCCACCAAAAAGAACCAAAATGAAGGAATCTTACTGTGGTCAGATGAGCGAATACTGAGAAAACTACTGGCACATGGAAAGCTGTTATTGCTGCTACATGAACCATGATGAAACTCATAGAAAGGCCTGATTTTTTTTTTTTAAAAACTCCAGTAGGTAGTCCAGGATTGAGGAAAGAGGCAAGTGGGTTGGAGAAAAATGGTGTCAATTACACCACAGATTATATCTTCTCCAGTTCTGAAGGTAAGCATGTCCAGTAGATTCCTTTCTTTTATTTAAAAGTAACTTTGTACATCCAATGAACATGTGGTCTCTACTGCTGAGACCCATTGAGGAACCAACCCTGCAGTGGCAGGAAGCTCAGACTGGGGTAAAGTATCTGACCGCATCCTAAGACAACAGTCGAGGTATGATCAGGAGCCACTACAGAGGGTGAAAGCTGAGGAAAGGAAACCAAACAGTTTTGGCCAAGTTCATGCTTGGTTCTGTCTGATTTTGATAAAAATCATTAAGAGCAATGGAGTTGGAAGTTATGCATAAAAAAGACCTTTTGTCCATGTAACAAGGAAAGCATTTCCTAAAGATTGGGAATTGAGCCTCCCTCTGGAGAAGAATTTATTGCACTTTGTGTTGGTTGCCATGGCAAGAAGGTTGACCTCTAGAAATCCACAAGTTAGGAATATTTTGCTGAGGACTCAAGAGTCCAAGTTCCACTGTAATTTAGGGAGAAATGTCTGCTCAGGTTGTCTGCCATGGTGTTGTGCAACCCTGAGAGGTAAGACGCAGAGATGGACTTCTTCCTGATTAGGGGAAGAAACTGTAGGCAAGCATTTCTGACTGCTCTTAATTCCAAAAGACTGATTGCAAGCACTGTTCTTGTTGTGACCATTTGCTTTGGACTGCGCAAGGACCCAAATGTCCTCCCCATCACAAGAGGGAAGCATCCAATGTTAATAAGACTGTAGGGGGGTTCTGGTTGCACAGAATTCCTGCACAAACTTTGGATGGATTCATCCACCAGGTGAGTGACTGTAGGACATGACTGGATACAGATGCCTGCTTGTTCAGACTGTGTGTGTTGGATGTATAAACAGTCCTAAGCCACCCCTGGAGATATTGAAGATATAATCTGGTGTCACAAAACTGCACCCATTCAGCACCTGCCCAAGTCTTCCCCCCCACTAGCCCTTCTGAATCCCAGTCTGTGACCTCTCAGCAGCCCCATGTACCCCACTTTGTCAGTCACCCTATATCCCATGCCTCCTTACTTGGCCCATGGGCAGGGCGCTGTGAGGAATGCAGCCTCTTCTCCTCCCTATGTGCAGAGGGCTGCTCCCACCTGGGAGCGGCTGTCCTCTGTTCTGGTGCCACAGCACCCCTGGTGGGTGAAAGACGTAACTGCAGTGCCTCTCTGGCAGAATGTATTTTCTTCAGAGGAAAAAAAATTCTGCCGGGGACATGAATTCTGTGTGTGCACTGTGGTGCAGAATTCCACCAGGAGTAAATTTGCCTTTCAGTGACCAGAAGTTTTTGGAGATTCCATGGAGAACTCACTTCACACCCTACTAGATTCTAGGGGAATACTAATGTTTTTAGGAATACCCACACCTTTGAATAAGAGAAAATTTAGCAGGTCCCAGTTGACACAGACGTCTCACCCTGGTCAATTTTCCAGCTTCTGTAGACCACCGGAACCACCAGCTAGGAGGACAACATTTTCAAAGAAAATCCTCATAGACTTTAAGGTCAGAAGGGACCATTATGATCATCTAGTCTGACCTCCCGCATAATGCAGGCCACAAAAGCTGACCCACCCCCTTTCCCTTAACTCAGCTGTTGAAGTCCCCAAATCCTGTGATTTAAAGACTTCAAGTCGCAGAGTATCCCCCTGCCGCTACCTCCATTGTATCATCCCAGCCTTCAAAACTGGTGTTTGAACAATTTTGATATCTTGGTCAAGAATGCAGACCACTCAATGATCAGCTGCACAACACAACCCTTCTTCCTCAGTTTGGGTACTGCCTCTCTCTATTTTGTCAAGTATGAGAGCTAGAACATGGGAAAAATGGGTATTGGGGCCATTTCTTTGGGTTATATTACCCAATTTACCTCCATCCCACCTTTCCAACCCTCTTTTTCCTCTCTTCAGGGACCCCTCTCATGATCAGTTGCTTACACAGTCGATCTCATCACTCATACGTCTAGGAGCCATAGAACCAGTCCCACTTCAACACAGAGGAAAAGGATTTTATTCAAGACACTTTTTGATACCCAAGAAAAATGGGGCTTGGAGGATGATACTAGATCTCACATAATTGAACAAGCATGTCAGACATCTGCTTGAAGTCTAGGCCAGCAAATAAATCTTGAGAAATTGATCTTGACCTCCTCGTCAACAAATTCGCTTTATAGGAGTGTTTCTGGATTTGGTAATGGTCAGAGCTTATCTCCTTCTTGACAGTTTTGTTGCTTTAAGGCAGTGGCTCTCAACCTTTCCAGACTACTGTACCCCTTTCAGGAGTCAGATTTGTCTTGCGAACCTGCAAGTTTCACCTGACAAACTCCTTGCTTACAAAATCAGGCATAAAAATACAAAAGTGTCACAACACGCTATTACTGAAAAATTGCTTACTTACTCATTTTTAACATATAATTATAAAAATCAATCAAGTGAAATCTAAGTATTGTACTTACATTTCAGTGTGTAGTATACAGAGCGGTATAAACAAGTCCCTGTATGAAATTTTAGTTTGTACGGGCTTCTGTCTCAGAGTGGAGTGATTTTTGCTTAATCAGAATGGAGATCAGAAATGCAAAGTAGAGACTGGAGAGTTTTCTCTGGTAATACCCTGAGGTCCCCCTGCCTCCTCCCCTCTGCCTCCTCCCCTGACGCTTTCCCGCCCACTCTTCTATGCATCCTCCCCCGAGATGGAGAGGAGTGAATGGTGGGCAGGAGGGGCCTCCAGGGAAGAGGTGGAGTGAGGGCAGGGCCTCAATGGAAGAGGCTGATGAAGGGGCATCAGTGCAGAGCACAGGCAGGGCCACAGTCTGGGCATCAGTGGCTCCCCACACTTCTAGGGAGCTTCGCTTCCGGCACTCCAAAAGTGGCTGGCCGGTGTGTCTCCAAAGGGAGGTGATCCATGCCGCATCCATGGTATTTGATCTCCTGCCTGGCCTGCCTTTTTTGGGGAGGCTTAGCCTTCCTCATGTATGTGCTGCCCATGGGGACAGTGGCATCATGAGTCCGCCTCTCTCTCCTTCCCCACCTACCCTGAAGGCAACAAGCATGTTTGGAAGCTGGAAACCCTGAGCATGCTCAGTAAGAACTTAAGATTTCTTTAAAAAAAAAAAAAAATTTAAAGGACGCTCTGGCAGAAAGGCCAGAATTTCCGAGATGGGGAGTTGGCAAAAAGCCAAGTTTGTGTAGGGGTCGGCAGAGTCCTAACTTAAAGTAAACAACAGTGAGCATGTGCAAGGAAGGAAGGGATAAGAGAGGGGTCATCCATTTAAGCCTCTAGCTGGTCAGAACCCATTCATACTAGTCAGAACTTGTTTTAAAGGTCAGACTTATCAATCAGAATTCTGAGTTAATGGTCAAGACTGAGCTAGTGCAAGTGAAGTAACTGTAGCCAAAAATAGTGTGACACTGCACCCATATTCTTCACAGTGATATGATATATGATTATGACATCATCATAATGTATTTTATGCAAGATAAGTCACAAGGTATCATTGGAAAGGTTATGATTTGCTGAATATGATTATCCTATTTATATGCATGCATTTTTGTATCTGAAGTTATGAATATTGACTATGTATCTGTATTTCAAATGTGTTTACACCTGGGTAACGCCCACTAGACAAGATGTTTTCATCTAGACAGTGGGTGGGGACGGCTTATTCAGTGCAATGGCCCATTATGAGAATAGGCCTTAGGAGAAGCTTATCTCCCACCCAGGGAGCCTTCCTGAGGATGCTACAGACAGCTTCCGAGAATTCATAGAATCATAGATTCATAGATTCATAGACTTTAAGGTCAGAAGGGACCATTATGATCATCTGGTCTGACCCCCTGCACGCTGCAGGCCATAAAACCGTCCCCGCCCCTTCCCTGGACTCTGCTGCTGAAGTCCCCAATCCTGTTATTAGTGACCTCAATCGGCAGAGACCCTCCTGCTAGAGATCCCTGCCCCATGCTGCGGAGGAAGGCGAAAAACCTCCAGAGGCTCAGCCAATCTGCCCTGGAGGAAAATTCCTTCCCGACCCCAAATATGGCGATCAGTAAGACCCCGAGCATATAGGCAAGAGTCTCCATCCTGACCCCTTTTAGCCATTATGCTATTTACCTACCATTGCTTGGTTTTCCTTGACAACTATGTTTTACCATTAAACCATTCCCTCCATAAACTTATCTAACTTAATCTTAAAGCCAGACAAGTCCCTCGCCCCCACCGTTTCCCTCGGAAGGCCGTTCCAATATTTCACCCCTCTAACGGTCAGAAACCTTCGTCTAATTTCAAGCCTGAACTTCCCCACGGCCAGTTTATATCCATTCGTTCTCGTATCCACGTTAGTACTAAGCTGGAATAATTCATCTCCCTCCCTTGTATTAATCCCTCTAATATATTTAAAGATAGCAATCATATCCCCCCTCAGCCTTCGCTTTGTCAGACTAAACAACCCAAGCTCCTCTAGTCTCCTTTCATACGACAGGTTTTCCATTCCTCTGATCATCCTAGTGGCCCTTCTCTGCACCCGTTCCAGTTTGAGTTCATCTTTTTTAAACATGGGAGACCAGAACTGCACACAGTACTCCAAATGAGGTCTCACCAGCGCCTTGTACAACGGAAGCAGGACCTCCTTATCCCTACTAGATATACCTCGCCTAATGCATCCCAAGACAGCATTGGCTTTTTTCACCGCCACGTCACACTGTCGACTCATAGTCATCCTGCGGTCCACAAGGACCCCTAGGTCCTTCTCCTCTTCCGTTACTTCTAACCAATGCGTCCCCATTTTGTAACTAAAATTGTTATTGGTCATCCCCAAATGCATCACCTTACACTTTTCACTATTAAATTTCATCCTATTTCTGACACTCCAATTCACAAGCTCATTCAAGTCTCCCTGCAGGATATCCCTATCCTCTTCCGAATTAACAACCCCTCCCACCTTCGTATCATCCGCAAACTTTACCAGCCTACTCCTGCAATCGGTTCCGAGGTCAGTTATAAATAGATTAAATAAAATAGGTCCCAAAACCGAACCTTGGGGAACTCCACTGGTAACCTCCCTCCAACCTGACAGTTCACCCTTCAATACGACTGGAAGAGACCTCGAGAGGTCATCTAGTCCAGTCCCCTACTGTGACTCTACAGGGACATGTGACCAGGTCACTTGGTGATGGACTCCATCTTGGGATGTCAGTATTTTTCACTGACTGGCATGGGAACCAAGCTTTGAAACAAAGGCTTCCTGCTATATGCAAAAGCTATATAATGCAGGTGAGTGATATCATCGTGGTTCTTCACTGACTCCCCACCCAAGTAGACTTGTGGAAACACCTAAGGAACAAAAGACTGAACTGTGAAAATGCTGGACCCTGGGGATTCCAAGCTGTAAGCAAGTGCAGCTTGCCCCTTAAGAATCTGCAACCTGCTTATATCATCACTTAGGGCAGGGCTCAGCAACCTTTGGCACGCGGGCCGAGGGATATGCTGGCCGCCGCTTCCCGCTGCCCCGATTGGCCTGGAGCGGCGAACTGTGGCCAGTGGGCGCCGCGTTCGGCCAAACCTGCTGACGCAGCAGGTAAACAAACCGGTCCGGCCCTCTGGTGAGCCACATGCCAAAGATTGCCGATCCCTGACTTAAGGTGAGAATTTGCTATTCATATCTGATCTATGTAGTATATTAACCTTAGTTTGCATTTTTGTTTATTTGCTAAGTCATCTGCTTTGATCTGTTTGCTATCCCTTATAATCACTTAAAATCCATCTTTTGTAGTTAAAAACTTGTTTTTGCTCTGTCTAAAACCAGTGTGTGGGAGTCATAACTCAGGGCAGAAAGCTGTTGTATATTCCTCTCCCCATTGAGGGAGGGAGCGAATTTCATGAGCTTATGTTGTACAGTTCCCTGTGCAGTGCAAGACAGTATAATTTTGGGTTTACTCTCCAGAAGGGGTACGTGCCTGAGTAGCTGAGAAATACCCTCCCTGGAGCCATCCCATACAGGGGCTGGTCAGAGCGTCTGCATGTAAGTGCAGCTGGGTGTGTCCCGACCTGTATGTATGCTGGTGAAAATGCAGGCTGGAGCCCGGAGAGGGGTTAGCAGCTTGTCACAGCAGTATAATGTAGAAGGAACTCAAGGTGGGTGAGGCTGGGGGGAGGGCTCAGTGGTACCCCAGTTCTAGGTGGCACCCTGGGGGGAACTAGTCACAAATAGGAAGCTATATAAAGACAGGGATACAATGTAGCATAAAAGGCCAGCTACCCGTAACGTTTTCAGAAGTCTGAAGGCTGCATCTGAGAAGGCAAGAGCTGTGCAGGGAGCCTGGAAAGCCAGCAAAAGAAGCCAAAGCCAAATTGCTGCAGAGAGAGAAAAGAAAGCTAGTGCAGAGCAGAACGAACAGATCAGGAGCCAAACATCAGTAGCAGCAATTTGATTTTAAAAGAAAGCAGCAACGGACTTGTAGAGTAAGCTTAATATTCTCTTAATAGTTTTAGTATTAGTTTAGGATAGTTTTTATAGTATTTAAGATGTTTATGCTTGAGATGTGTGTGTATGTTTTAACTGTATTTTATCTATGTGAACTTTAAAGCAACTTAATATCTGCTGACTGCAATTTGTTGCAAACTGGCCACTTGCAATAAATTGCTTCACTTAGTGTCACTTGAACTACCGTATATACTCGATTATAAGCCAGTTCGTTTATAAGCCGACCCCCTGTCCCAAGATTGATAAGTAAAAATGGAAAATTTTTATGACCCGTTCATAAGCCGACCCTATAATTCAGGGATCAGCAAACTCTGGCTCCAGGGCCATCAGGATAAGCGGCTGATAGGCCGAGATGGTTTGTTTACCTGGCATCTGCAGGCACGGAGGTAAACTTAAGTAAACAAAGTGTCCCGGTGCGCCAGCCGCTTACCCTGATGGGCCACGACAGCAACTGGTGGGGAAAATTTTTTGGGGGGGGAGGGAGAAGCTGGGAGTCAGGGGAGTAACCCCTGTGACCACCCCCCACATGACCCCACACCTAGCCCAGGACACCCCCCCCCCCACTCTCCCCATCCCATCCCTTCCCACCTTATCTGGGGAGGGCCAGGGGAGGATGTCTCTGGCCTGGCTGGAGCTGCTCAGGCAGGCTGGGCAGCGCAGCTCCAGCAGGCCAGACTGGGCGGCACGGCCACAGCCTGCTCCAGTGGGCTGGGCCAGGCAGCACAGCCGCAGCGTGCTCCGGTGGGCTGGGCCGGGTGGCGTGGCCGCAGCCTGCTCTGGGGGGCAGGGTCGAGCGGCACCGCTGCAGCCTGCCAGCCCTGGAGCTGCAGCTGCTTCGGAGGCTGTGGGGAGAGCAGTGTGGCCAGAAGCAGAGAGACTCTTGCCCCGCCTCTTCTCTTCTGGCTCTGCTGCAGGAAGGGGCTGTGTCCCACCTCTCCCTCTCTATACCCGTTCATAAGCTGACCCCCTTCTCCGGTACTTACTTTTTTTACTAAAAAAATTCGGCTTATGAACGAATATATACGGTATATACTATTGTAGTTTAAGTGCTCTTTAACTTTCAATAAGGGATTTGTGTCTCAGGGATTTTTGTGCTTTATTTAGGATTTTTACAATACACTGTACTGGGGTTTATTAGTTATTTTAATAAAAGATACTTTGTTTTGGAAAGATTACTGCCTGTGTCAATTACTTTGTCAGAAAGTTACAGCCGTGTCCTCTGAGTGTTTCCTTAGCAACCCCAGGAACTTATACCTTGAGAAAAACAAATTAAGAGGGCAATAGGCAGGTTAGCATAGCAGAGCCCCAAAACTCATTTTTGTGGTAACAGGGGAAGGAGGCACAACAGGGACGGAAGAGGTGGAGCCAGGGCGGGGTCTTGGGGGAAGAAACAGAGAGGGGGTGGGGCCACGGTCCAGGCACAGTGCCCTCTCCCACACACACACTTCTAAGGATCTTCCGGCGCTCGCATGTAAGCTTCCCCAAACAGAAGACTCACATGCCGCCGATGACTCTCCCTTATTTTATACTCTCAATTCATGTGCCTGGAAAAATAATCCTCAAACAGTCACATGTCCTGATACTCTGCTGAGTCACGGAGTTAAGCAATCCCCATTGTGTAGCGCTTGAGTAACTGTCTCTTACTGAATTGTAAATCTCTTGTTTACAATTCCAGTGCTGGTCAATGGCTGGTGATGGTTGCTTAACATCCATCTGGGTGTGGGTCACCCTCTTTGTTCCCACTAGAGAGATAGCTGTGGGCATCTCCTAGACTCAACATATTTCAACAACAACCATATAGCAAAATCTCATAACTCCATACACAATGATGATATTCATATTTTGACAGAACAATGAGTTTTAGCTAATCATGACTTTTCATATGATACCTAACAAGGCATTCTTTGTAAAATATATAACAACAATATGCAAGTGGTGAATTTGGGGGTTACAGGGTGCTATTTTGAGGTATAGCATCTCACAGGGTGTCAAGGGTTGAAGCGAGACAAATTCAGACTGGAAATAAAGTGTACATTTTTAACCCAGAGTAATTAACCATTGCAATAACTACTAAAGTTTGTGATAGATTCTGCTTCACTGGCAGAAGATCAAGACTGGATGTTTTGCTAAAACATATGCTCTAGGATTATTTGAGGGATGTTCTCTGGCCCATTTATACTAAATGATCACAATGGTCCCTTCTGGCTTTGGAATCTATGAATGGATACAAGTGGGGCAAGACTGCATTTCTCAACACCAGAGAAACGGATGTGGCAATAGTTAAAATGCAGGATTATGATAGTCTGGTTGAGCATTTTAACTTTTATGCAGGAAGAATGGGCAATATTTAGATAAAGCCTGGATGCGGGGTATCCAGAAAGAGTTGAGTCAAAGATGATGCCCCGGTTATGGATCTGAGTGGCAGGGAAGATAGAGGTGTTGTCTGCAGTGACAGATAAAGGAGGGAATGGCTTATGGGGAAAAAGATCAAGAGCTCACTTTTGTCCACCCTGAGCTTAAGCTGATGGCTGGGCATCCACAAGGAGATATCAGAAACACAAACTGTGATTTTAGTTTGGACAGACAGAAAAACAAGTCTGGACTGGAGAGGTAGATCTGTGAATCATCAGCACAGAGATGACAGTTGAATTTGCATTTGTGAAGAAGACTGCCCAGAGTCAAGATGTACAGGAAGAAGAGGAGGAGACCAGGAACAGAACCTGCTGATACTGCCACAGTACGCTGAGAAGGAGGAAACAATAAGGAGGATCCTCCTAATGACACACTGCTGGAGTGATTAGTGAAAAAAGAAGTAGAACCAGTAGAGTACCAACTCATGAAAACCAAAGGAAAAGATTTTAAGATGAGTATCCTCATCAACGTTGAAGTCAACTGACAGGTTGAGGAGGATGAGAATGGAATTCTGGTTTTGAGCTAAGGCCAGGATGAGGATGGAGCGGTGACAGCCATTTCAACAAAGTGCAGGGACTGGAGAAGGGCTAGCATAGAAATGGAGGAGAGCAATTCTAGACAGCATATTCAATGACCTTACAGATGAAAGGGAGAAGGGGCATGGGGCAGCAATTGGAGAAGCAAGTGGGATCAAGGCGGGGATTAGATGAGAGAGAGACATTCAAAATGAAGGGAAAACCTGAGGAGATAAGATGTAAAGGAGAATGGTAAGGGAAGAGATGAGAGTATGTACAAGGAAGGTCAGGAGATCGTATGAGACAGGGTCACTGGAACAGGTAGCAAGTTTAGAGGAGACCAGACAAAAGCTGTGTGAATAGGAAAAGGAAGAGAAGGTGATACAAGTGGTGGGAAAGGATGTGAGCAAAGGGAAGAGGATGTTTTGTCAATTTTCTTTACAAAGAAATGGGTGAGATCCTGTACAGAGAAAGAAGTAGAGGTGGGGGGGATGGTTTGAAGAAAACAAAGCTAATGAAAAGGCAGCTGCAATTATGGTGGAGAAGCAGAGCTGCTTGAGAAGAAAGGCAGCAGAAGTGAAGGAGGGAGAGAAATTGTTAGTTGAGGAAGTCAGCATGGTCATGGGATTTCCACCAGAGACACTCTGCTTCACAATAGCAGAAGCAGATGTTGGAGGTGAACCAAGGTTGGGTGTGGCAGTCATTTTGATGCGAGAGAAGGACAAAGCAGTCAAGGGAAATTTTAAGAAGGCTGTTCATGCTGTCTCGTGTCCTTACCTCTGCCTATAATTTTATCTAAAATGTTTGTCTGTCTTTACCCACTCTTATTCCTTCATTGTGACTCCTTCCGACCAATATAAACTCAAGCAGAGTTAATTTTGTAAAATAAAACTGATTTATTCACATGATTCAATCTTAACACAAAAGAACTAGATTGGTAATCTATGCAGAAAGACATTAACTGCACAGCAGTATTAACTGAACCCTTAAAATCACTCTCTAACATGAAATCATATGATCAATTCCCTGTTATACTGAAAATTCACAATTTAACATAGAAGAACAGATTTCAGTGTTTATAAATTTGAAACAGACATACTTTTGGTCATTGTGTAACTTAGTACTTTTAAAAAACTAGAAAGTGATTGGCAAAATGAAGCAGAGTCACCTTTAATTCAATAGCTTGAAGAAATATTGAATGTTATATGTAAACTATTTAACTATGAATAATAGCTAGCACAAATTTAGAACCTACTTGCAATAAAATCAGTGTATACGATAACTTTTAATATTCACAATTCTTATAGTGTCAGTAAAATAACAGTAATTTTAAACAAATGCCAAAATCTGACCGCAGAAAATCTATTTATTCCAACATTACTGAATAAATACTATATATAAAAATAGATTTTAACTTCTTAACTACTCTATTCTGTCAATTTTAAAAATAAATGTTTCATATACTTTATGTGAAATGAAATGTACATAACTATAAATGTTAAGTCACAAACAAAGGTTGTGACTTCAACTGAAAACCCAGGAACATTAAAAAGTTAGGCTTGAGATGTCAGCCTTAACTCTGAATTTCCTTACAGTTATCAGTTTTTGTCACAACCTTAACATTATTTAAAAGGTTTTGTATTTAATTCACAGCATGTGTGACGGACAGACAGTAAAGTAACAAAATTTAAATTTAATTCATTTTAATAAGGTTGGATAAATCTTCGCTTTTACGTGACAAGCACTCAGGATTGACAAATAACATGGCAGGTAAAAATGAATAAATAGAAACTTGAATTGCCCTTGCCATTTATCTTGTTCCTATGTATAGTAAATCCAGTTTGGGAGTAATACCATCTGAACGTCACCATTCAAAGCACTAAATGAATCAGTCTCCTCACCAATGATAGTTCCACTACAGCAAAATGTTACATATTCTCATGTTAATTAACCTAATGGTCTATTCACCACTCATATTTGGAGGTCTATTTGATTACCCTAAATTAACATTTTCTATTAAAGTTTCAGATTATAAAAGACACTACCTGCATGTGTGGTTTATAACACATTTTGTTTAACGATTATTAAACCAACCCCAGAACTGTATGCTGTGAGTTAATGAAAAGGTAATCTGAAGTACTGAAGTGTTGCACCTTTAGTCTTATCATTAATAGTTCTTTGTGCTTATGAGTAAATATAACATCATGTTTCTAGTATACGAGTGCTTTTCGCAATACATTTAAGTGCTTGTAATCCCTAAGCGGGATTTTCAGTTCTTTGATGCGTGTGTGGAAGGCAATAGTATCATTGAAATGAAAGTGTAAGAGATTTGTTAGTACTGAGGTGGTTGCATGTCATAATGGAACGGGGCTAACAACTAAGAAATGTCATTGCTTTAGGTATGAATACTGCCTTAATGTATAACTTCCTCACCTTTTTGTGTATGCGTTATTGTGAGGACATACAATTGTAAATCCCTTAATGATGAGTAAAAGATGGTGTGTATGAGGGGAAAATATGATTCACAAAAAATACCTACTACATATTTTAATATATAAAAACACATGTATATTATATTGTTCATGTACAGCACAATACTATGTAATAAATTGCTCTACAAGCATTAGCAATATCCACCACAACAACTTCAAAAATTCCGAACCTCTGAATTTATTCAGTTAATATAGTGGTTTTTTTTTTTTTTTTTTTTTGTTTTTTGTTTTTTTTTTAAAGAAAGTGTGATGGGGTGTTCACTGTACACCAGAAAAGAAGGAGTTAAAAGCAGCCTAAGGAGGCTATGCAGGGAGCCACCAATTGGAGTGAGGCTGCACAGAGCAGCCAGTCAGGACCCAGCGGGCTCACATAAAAGGCAGCTGCAGGGTAAAGAAGGGTCAGTTGCTGCAGCGAACCCAAGGAGAGAGGACAGTGTTCCTAGCAGTCTGCATGAAGGTAGCACCTTTGACAGAGTATTTGCTGGCAGGGACATGGGGAGCAAGAGGGAGCTCCTAGCTGGCTGCTAGAATTTGTGGGCATGAGGCCTTGAGAAGATGGCAAAGAAGGTGCTGGGATTGTGGGGAAGTGGCTCAGGAAATTGAAGCAACTCTGGTGTAAAAGTTAAGGAGAGGCAGCCTGAGGCTGTTATAGATAGGGTCCCTGGGCCAGGACCCAGAGCATGGAAGGGCCCGGATCCTCCCCACTTGTCACTGGGGGAAGTGGCTGGACCTTAGAATTGGGAGATACTTCCCCCTGGAAAGGGCGGGAAATGGATGGTGGCACAGCCGGCAGGCTGAGTCATGAAAAGGACGCTGTGGTTCCTGGACTGAGGCGGGTCTGCAAGCAGGAGAAGGTGGCGGGAGAGGCAGCACTAGGAGAAGGCATGCCGGATCAGAGAGCTAATCCCCGAGACAGACAGCAGGAGGCACGGTTCTAGTCAGTGGACTCAGTCATAGAAAGATTTTATTCTTTTTCTATCCCCACCAATAACATTTTTTTCTTTTTCTTTCTGGTAACTCCCCCAATATGCTAGGTGCTGTGCAAACACAAAAGCAATGCATCTGCCTCAAAGAACTTAGCCTCAAAAGGAACAACAAAGACAGAAAGAGAGGGTAGGCAAATAGGGGACATAGCACACAGATAAATTGGTCTGATATAAATCACCATATCCTCATAACGCTTTAACAATATTTTTTCCCACAAAAACGGAGTAATTCTAGACCATCCCCATTTGTCTACATGTTACCGTATAATCTTGACACAAAATCAGTTAAGTTTCTTGAAGGTGTCACAGTAGAAGTGGATCTTCAGGAGAAAATGGAAAGTGGAGAGAATAGCAACCTTGCAAGCCAGCTCAAGAAGGGACTTTTTCATTACTAGGGAATAACATGACACAAAACAGGTGACGTTTGTAGGAGAAGCAGAGACGCTAGGAACTGATGCTGGCATCATTCATGTAAGTAATGGGGAATGTCTCTTAATTTACACTGGACAAAAGTACAGGAAAGATACTTCAGTCTTGCACCAGGTTAGATCTCATCCTCCTTCAAAGCTAGAAATATTTTTCAGGGGACAAGCTGAGACAGAAATGTGAATATATGATAATATGCTATGTAGGCTTTATTGGCATGATATTGGTTTATTTGTAGGTGGAAGCACCGTGAAAGTTATACATGTCATCTATTTTACCACCCTATCACAGTTTACAGAAACTGTTTTGGAATTTTACATAAAAATGTACTGTACTTTGAATCCCACCACATAAGTTTTCTTTATTACCACAATGCCAACTGTGTGGTGCTTCAAGACAAAATAACTACAGTTAACTATTACACAGAACCAGCCTTGCAATTTAGAGCAAACTATTTAATTTTGCTAATTAGCAGTATACAGTAAAATAGAAAGGAGTGTTTCTTTCAAATTTCCAAAACTAAATAAAAAAGCAAGTCCAATGTGAGTTAAAGTACTGCTATGGCTACAAATTAGAGACAGACATTTAACACAGTTGGAAGGCACAGCGGTAATTCTATCTTTATATATAACCTATGAGACCAATGTAAGTGGTAACTCAGCTGATATGGTTCTTAAAGAAATCATCATTATAGCTCCAGCAAGCAATTCATCTCCTGGCTATAAAAATACAACACTGCAGTTACTCTGCAGAAAAGCCTACTGCTGACAAAAGGACTACTATACCAAGGTATTATATTTCCACTTCTGCTCAAGGAGATAGTTCCGATGCACCGTCACTGGCAGCAAGAAGGAACTGAGGGTAGGGGGAGCGCGCGGCTCCCCTTATAGCACGCTATAGAGGTGCCACTCCAGGGGTCGCAGCAGTGCTCCCCCTACGGGTACTGCTCAGGGAAAAACTTCCAGCACACACACCTACTGTGGAATACATATGAGCAAGCACTCTAAGAAGAACTAAAACTTAGTCTTTTGTGTCCACAAGAAATGTTGCTTTCCCGCAATATATTTATCCCTCAGATATGCCAATATTAATACTAAAAAAGGACAGGTTTTAGTTTGTTTTAAGTTAATTCTGCCAGCAATACAACATATCACTAATTATTCTGAATGGTTTTAGTTTATTTTTTTCCTAGAGTAGGGCTTGAGATTGACCTGTCAAACACCATCCAAGTACATTCTGAAATAGGAAAAACACATTTTTCCATTTTTGTTTGCAGTGAGATTCTGACCGGGTATGTTGTTATATGCTTGATCATCCATTAAGAGTTTGACTGTATATGTGGTCATTATTTTTCAAAATCCATGCTTACAACCTTTTTATAATTTTTAAGCATAAGTTGCAGAAATAGAAGAAAATATTATACTACTGCTCTCAAAACTAAACAGAGAAGTCAAATTCTTATCTCTAACACAAAACTAAGTGGTGCTATAGCATCCAGCTGCAGCTTGTTCTATGTTCTAAGTTGACAGAAAAATAGTGTTCAGCAATGTATTCTATTGTCTGCAGTGTTGCTATAGTCATGTTGGTCCCAGGATATAAGAGGGACAAGGTGGGTGAGGAAATATCTTTTGTTGGTGAAAGAGGAAAGCTTTCAAGCACCACAGAGACCTGAGAGAGAGCTCTGTAGATTTCAAAAGCTTGTGTGTTTCACCAAGAGAAGTTGGTCCAATAAAAGATATTACCTCACCCACCTTGTCTCGAGCAATACAGGAATTTAATGATTCACACTTTTTAAAAAAATTATTACTATGCTGCAGTTCAAGTGATATAATGATATATATAAATGAACAATAAAGTACTTCAAGCAGTAAAGGTTAAATGGTGATTTTCACTGATGCAATAAGATTACAGATAAAGCCTTTTGCATACTTTGAAAAGCTACTGAACAGTAGTTTCCCTTTTTCCCCCTATAAAGAATATCCTTGAAAGTGAGAGGAGAAATCAGTCTCAAACACCTCTCATATTTTCTGTATTATTTTCTGCAGAGAGATCACTGAAATGCACAATGCACCTGTAAATCACTGAGCCAATGTAGTGTAAAAGATAGCTGAACAACTGCCATTTACATGACAATGGTATGGAAATAATAGGATGGTGCAGAAATGTACAAGCATCAACTCTTTAAGCCTAGTCTTATTTAGAACAAATTGGCCTTCATCAAAGAAAATGTAAAATGCAAAAAGGAAGGTTTTTGGGGGATCTGAAATTTTCCTTCGTTTGAAAGTCTCATTCCCCTTTGCTTTGATTTTTTCTCCTAAGATACTTAAAAATGTGACAATTTCTATAAAATTTTCTATACAATCTATATCCTATTCACTTCTGAAAAAAGCTAAATTAATACAGTTACAAAGTGTAAAGACTGATAGATTGAGGGAAAAAATTGAGAAGGTATAGGAAGGGAAAAAAAGATGCTTGAAAAAAAACAGAGTTACGGAAGGTAGACACAGAAAGGGTATTATAGATGACAGGCAGCAGAGGTGAAAGCTGTTGTGCCAGCAATCATGAGACTGTTTGAAATGGATCCTAGCGAGACAAGGTGGGTTACTGAACCAACTTCTGTTGGTGAAAGAACAAGCTTTCGAGCCATATCAAAATGAGATTGATGTGGTTGCACTTCTGTGTGTGAGAGAGAAAGTGAGTAGTAGTACTCTACATATTCAGGTGTCAACATCTGGGACTTGGAGAGGTCAGGCAGAAAAGTGTTACATTAATTATAATAATTAATGTAAGACATGGCTACAGTTTCCATAAATGTAAAGCTGAAGCAGTGACATACAGTAGCAATGCTACAGCAACTAAATTGTTGTACTAGTTTTAAGTTAAGGAGCTGAAGCTGCAAACTAACATAAGAGAACAGTTAGTTTTTGTTTTTGTTTTTAAATGTTTCATATTGTAAGTTTTTTGTGGCAAGGACAGCGTGTTTGTCCAGTGCCTAGGACAATGGGCCACCATCCTCAGAGCCCCTAGACACCATTGTAATACAAATTAAATAATAATAAAGCTTTGCTATTTAATTGACTTCTGGCAGCTCTTCTGAATACAATCACAAACCACATATCAAGTATGGAATTCAAAAGAATACTAAATAATTATTGTATGTTTGTGGGAAAGTTTCCCATTACAGACTATGCTAAATAGTAAGACAGCAGTATCAACAGACACTTCCCTGGTCTCTTGCAAAAATCTGAGAAGAGGTCACTTTTTATTTCACAATGTTTATTTTACACATACGCAATATGTATGGATTATTTCTTTTTTCCTTATATGGCAGTGAAAAATAAAAGTAAACAAGATTCAGAGGGAAGAATCAAGAAGACAGAACTATAATGACTTATGGTAAACTAAAATGTAGAAAATAGAATAAATACTGCTATTGGAAAGCAACCACATAAATGGAAACTTCACTAGAAACAGCATTTGGAAGAACATGTTAATGGGAATTAATACCATAGAAAGCCTAATCAAGAGAAAGGGGGAAAACATTTGTTTTGTTTTTTTTAAAAGCTAAACAAGTGAATTGTTCTTAACATTTGGCTGACAGACTGGTGCAAGTAGTGTAGAAATTTCTGCCTTCTGAAATATCACAGATTTATTTAATGAAAAGTTAATGCCTTGAACCTAATAGTAAACATGCCATAACAAATACATAGCAGCAGCCTTCAAAAAAGATGACAATTTCAAAACAAAGGAGGAGTCTCCTCTCTCTTTATAAATAACTAGAGTGTTGCACACATTGTAGATGCTGTAGACTGAGTTCATTGCACTCCAGGTTGTAGGACCCTGAAGCATATAGTACTGTAGACGTGTATAAACGTTAATGTATTAGATTTATAATAAGCTTATGTTCATGGATTTAATAAGTAGCTTTGAAACAGCTTGACTCTGAGGCTTGATAGAGTGAAATAACTTTTCACCTAGTGTCTGTGTGCCCCTTCATTAGCTCTATACTATGTCATTGCCCCCATACCCTTGTCCCCCATGCCAAAGTCATTCAGAGTGTCAACTGTTTAAACTCTCTTTGGAGGACTGGCAGAGCTGAGATTGTGGATATTTTTATTAGAGAAGGTGTTAATAGCTGCCATGGACAGGTCCTTTGATCTATAGACAATTAAGAGATCAAAACAGAAACATCATCAATTTGAGTATAGAGGACCTTGATTCGCTCAACCAATAATATTCCATTACTACCCAGAATACAGAGTTAATAAAATATATCTATACTTAGCTCAAGTCTACACTGCAAAATTAAGTCAACTTAAGTTACGTCGATGTACAACCGCCACAGTAATTAAATCGATTTTTCATGTTCACACTACGCTCCTGGTCAGTGATGAACATCCTCACCAGGAGTGCTTCCACCAATTTAATGGACAGTATGGGGCACTGACAGTATGACAGCCCCGAGTGGCGGGGCTCTGGGCTGTTGGCTGCCAGGGGCTGACTGCCAGAAGAGTCAATAAAGAGTCATACAAAGAAGACTATTTGGTTATTCCATTTCAGATTTCAAACTCTGCTTATTTTTTCATTCATATACCCTTCTAGTAGCCGCTTATACCTCCAGTGTCCCCTCCCCACCATCAATTTGTAATTACCACTTCATACAGAAATAATCAACCTGGAAAAAGTGGAAAGTTCCTCAAATGGAGCTTTTATACACCCTAAAATTAATTGATAGGCCCATGAATGGAGAAGCACTCAATAAGACCAAAGAGGGAAGAAAACTGCTTCTATCAAAATACCCCCATTCCCATGTCCTCAGCCTCTCATCATGGAGTGTCAGAGGGTAGTGAATTTAAATGCATATTAGTACCTAGATTCTTCTGGTTTTGGTGCTCCATGAGTACCTAACTAGATACAATAACTCCAGAAAGTTCTAACTGGCTCAGGGCAAATTACAACAGAAATATTAAAATTTCATCTTTAAAATATTTTAGACACTGTTGTATTCACAGGAGAAATTCAGTGAATTTTTAAGTTTTATAAATTTTTAAAAAGAGCCTGTAGGCCTCCAGTATCAGTCTGCTTTAACTTCTCCAGTTTTTATAACTGTTCTTCACTGCAATTTGACACTTCAGAAATTTTTATCAGGAAATACTTGCTTTCTGTTACCAAAATGTCTTACTTGATTGTTTATTATCTCAGACATTCCATGCAGATCCCAAACCTACTAAGCTATTTAAAGATTGTCATTTTCAACTAGCACTTACGATTACTCACATTATTAATTCATTTTGACTTCTGGAGGAATTTCTCTTCCCTTTAAAAAGCTGATTACACCTCTTGAACAACATGGTCGAAGGAACTTTCTGCTATTGGCAAGTAGTGCTCCTTCCTTTATTTTTAAATAATTAAAGTTTTGAGCATAAAGCAGCTGATCTATTCAATAATTTGTCCATATTCTTTATTTCAACTATCACTCCCTGGACCAAGAGAATGGTGTCATCCAGAAACAGATATGGATTTCTTTATTAACAGTTTATTTGCTCCAACAGCAGCCACTTTGGCCTTATGTTTAGAAATGTACAATAAAAGGGTAGCTACACAATAGGGAAAAATATTTTTTTTTAAATAAACTGCAAGTATTCTATCTAAATTTACAAGTATGTAAATCTGAAATGATTGTAGTTATATTAAATGAAAAATATGATTACTAAAGAAACAAGAAGTCATCTTGCCTACTTTCTTGCAGGAGATGACAAAAGAACTTTATCTCCGGACAAGTTTCTTATAAGGTATGTTATCACAATATCAGTCTTTCTGAACAGCACTTAAAATATGTTACATTTTATATAAATACTGTAAGTAAACTCGGATACAGAAATTATTTACAGTAAAGTATAATCCCTTCCCTGTCTCCACGACTCCTTCTTTTCAAAACTGAAACTCATCTTCACAGCTCTATCCCACCTATATCTCATTTAGGGTGACCAGACAGCAAATGTGAAAAATCGGGACAGGGGGTGGGGGGTAATAGGAGCCTATATAAGAAAAAGACCCCAAAATCGGGACTGTCCCGATAAAATCGGGACATCTGGTCACCCTAATCTCATTTGCCATCTCCTGCACTTCCCAGATCAAATCCTGTGTTCCGCTAATTCCACTTCTCTTCAGAACCTCCCCCACCCCACCCCACCCCACCCCACCCCACCCCAAGCAATTATATGCTTCCTGACATGTTGCCCTTACTGGAATCTACTCTCTGACCCCGTATATTGCACAATTGCCATCCTTCTCCATGTCCCTTCTCAAAACCCAATTCTATTATTGAACCTTTAAATGATGGTACTTCCCAAATTAGATTGGTACTTTGTTATGCTAAACACTATACAAAGAGAGTCTTTGCCCTGAAAGGATTGCTATCTAAAAGACAAAACCAAAAAGGATTTGAGATAAAGATACAATGCAAACAAATTAATACTGTTATGACAGGCACAGTTTTGTTAGTTACATGTTTTGTTGGGATTCTTGTTTGTTCACTTATTTTAACTGGGAGAGAGGTAAAATGTGAAAGGGAATGTCAGGAATGCAAAGTTGGTAATAATATGGTAATTAAGGAAGAAAGGAGAGAGAGGGCCTGTTGCAGCTCATCAACTGCCACAGGTGTTTGTAGCTAACACATCAGAAGTAGATCTTAAGGAGGACTGAACTGTCTGTCCTTTTACAAGATTTGCCTACACATGAGAGGTAGTATGAGAAAAAGTTCATTCACTCTTTAATCATACAACTGTCTGGAAACTTGATAATCTAACACTCTGGGGACCTATAAAAAAAGTACACCTCTAACCCGACATAACGCGACCTGATATAACGTGAATTCGGATATAACGCGATAAAGCAGTGCTCCGGGGGGGGCAGGGCTGCGCACTCCGGCGGATCAAAGCAAGTTCGATATAACGCAGTTTCACCTATAACGTGATAAGATTTTTTGGCTCCTGAGGACAGCGTAATATCGGGATAGAGGTGTATACAAGATGTGCAATACCATGTGAAAACAAAACCAGTCTCAACTTTGTTTAATATAAAACCTCTCTCTCCCCTGCCTTAAATTAAGTTATATACAAAGGCCCACAATTCTTCAATGAGCTCCATGTGTCAAAAAAACAATTAAGAAATGGCAAGTGATGGTCATAGTACTACAAGAGTGCTGAAGCTGTTGGTGCCAGGCTGTCATAACTATAAAGGGAAGGGTAACAGCTGTCCTGTGTACAGTACTATAAAATCCCTCCTGGCCAGAGACTCCAATCCTTTTCCCTGTAAAGGGTTAAGAAGCTCAGGTAACCTGGCTGGCATCTGACCTAAAGGACCAATAAGGGGACAAGATACTTTCAAATCTTGGGGGGGGGGGGGGGGGGGGAAGGTTTTTGTTTGTGTTCTTTGTTTGGGGAGTGCGTTTGCTCTCGGGACTGAGAGTGACCAGACATCAATCCAGGTTCTTCACATCTTTCTAAACAAGTCTCTCCTATTTCAAACTTGTAAGTAAACAGCCAGGCAAGGCACGTTAGTTTTCCTTTGTTTTCTCAACTTGTAAATGTACCTTTTACTAGAGTGTTTATCTTTGTTTGCTGTACTTTGAACCTAAGACTAGAGGGGAGTCCTCTGAGCTCTTTAAGTTTGATTACCCTGTAAGGTTAATTTCCATACTGATTTTACAGAGATGATTTTTACCTTTTTCTTTAATTAAAAGCCTTCTTTTTAAGAACCTGATTGATTTTTCCTTGTTTTAGATCCAAGGGGGTTGGATCTGTATTCACCAGGAGTTGGTGGGAGGAAGGAGGGGAATGGTTAATTTCTCCTTGTTTTAGATCCAAGGGGGTTGGATCTGTATTCACTAGGGAATTGGTGAAGGTTTTTCAAGGCTTCCCGAGGGGGAATCCATTGGAAATGGTGGCAGCGGACCAGGGCTAAGCTGGTAGTTAAGCTTAGAAGTTTTCATGCAGGCCCCTACATTTGTACCCTAAAGTTCAAAGTGGGGATACAGCCTTGACACAGGCCAATCTTTCTTCATGAAGGGAATTACCTCAGAAAAGGACATTTCAGTTCATGACAATGTCAAAGAGTGCATATTGTTGAGGTTCGCCTGGTGAACTGGGATCTCCTTAAATCCACAGCACATCCTGAAATAGGAGCTCAGTAGGTTATGCCTATCACAGGTGCCATCCAAATCCATGCTATTAGAGACCCATCAGGGAGGAAAAGTCAAAGGTATTTAGATCGTAAACTCTTCCTGTCTCTCTCTTCCTTCAGGCTCAAGTGAAGCAGTAACAGGAGGTGGTGTCTAGATGTACAGGCATAATATTATGCCAGTGGCCTAGAGGAAAGTGGCCAGTTCCTCGTAGAAGTTTGTTGCCGGACCTCAGTAACGAGTCAACCTGAAGTTGCCATGAAAAGACAGGTACAATCTGGAGGCAGCAGATGCCCTCCTATGATCATTGGCCAGGGACAAGGCATGTTAATAGATGTACCTACACCTCAGGCAAAACAATCTGGGATTTTGTAAAGGGGTATGACAAAGAGTAGCAGTGGAGTAGGTTACTCATTCCAGGATTAATGGTAACCTGGTCTGAGATGAGAGAGCAGAGGGTCTATGACATGGAACGGAAGGCCTTCACAGGTGAACAAGGCGACCAGAGGGGTAAAATATCTGGTGGTTAAAATAACATGAGGGAAAGGCTGGCAATTGCCCATCATGAAATTGCATATTCAATACCTGAGTCATATAAGAGAGGAAGAGGTGGTATACGTCTCCAGCTGGAGCATTAATAGGATTCTCGAGTGTGAGGGAGGCAAGCAAACTGTTGGTACCTCCTTGTGGCAGGTGCCAAGTTCAGGCATTTATTCAATAGGGTGTCAGTTTCCCTGACAAACCAGAATTAGAAGTGGATTAGGAGAAGGCATCTCCTAAAAAAGGTAGAGAATGGGGTTGAGACTCCTAATGACTGGTACAAAGAGATAACACCTTCTGCCCCACCCTTAAAACCCTAAAACAGGAGAGGGCAGTATGGGGTCTCAGTAACAGTGCTAGAACCAAGTGTGACAGATATGGCAATTTCCTGCAATATCCATGCGAGATCTTATTATATTATTGTGGACTGCATGGTACCTAAACCACCGAGGGGAGAAGGGGGCAGATATGATAGATCTGAAACATGCGCGTTAAAACAACTATACTGAAAAAAAAGTACCAGACTAGTATAAACTTTTGGGACAATAAGTGTTAAGTGGATTTCCTGGAGAATTCCTAGGGAGAGGTTAATGGTAAGTTCCCCAACTCTATAATGCAAAAAACAGCCTTTGAAGAAACATCCTGAAGATGTCCTTTGTCTGCTGATTACCTGTTACCGAAGGCCAAAATCAAAGGCCCGAACTGTGTAAAAAAAAAAAAAAAAAAAAAAAAACAGTTGATCCGCTAAGCCTCTGAAGGACATAAATTCACACCGTGTAGAGGTCAAAGCATAGGGGTTTATTACACACAGCGCTGGCGGAGTGTCACCTGGCTTATTAGGCTCAGAGACACTGTCAATCAATTGATTACAATGGAATATATAGATTTACCATGGGCGGGGGAAAGTGACGGGGTAGGCAGTTCCACACCCCGGGATAGGTTTTGCAGCAAAGACAAGATAGCACAGTAGCCAATGGTTAAAAAGGTTACACAATGTCTCCACCCATGGTCTTAAGTTAGCAAGTTAACATTTAATTAATACTTTGATAAAATGTTATTAGTATAAAATATATATGTTGAATTTTGATTTGGGGTCCATAGGAATGGAGCAACTTTTTTGATTTGTGGCACCTTAGAGACTAACAAATTTATTAGAGCATAAGCTTTCGTGGACTACAGCCCACTTCTTCGGATGCATATAGAATGGAACATATATTGAGGAGATATATATACACACATACAGAGAGCATAAACAGGTGGGAGTTGTCTTACCACCTCTGAGAGGCCAATTAATTAAGAGAAAAAAAACTTTTGAAGTGATAATCAAGCTAGCCGAGTACAGACAGACAGTTAGATAACAAGTGTGAGAGATTCAATGTTTGTAATGGCTCAACCATTCCCAGTCCTTATTCAAACCGGAGTTGATTGTGTCTAGTTTGCATATCAATTCTAGCTCAGCAGTTTCTCGTTGGAGTCTGTTTTTGAAGTTTTTTCTGTTGTAATATAGCCACCCGCAGGTCTGTCACTGAATGACCAGACAGGTTAAAGTGTTCTCCCACTGGTTTTTGAGTATTTTGATTCCTGATGTCAGATTTGTGTCCATTAATTCTTTTGCGTAGAGACTGTCCGGTTTGGCCAATGTACATGGCAGAGGGGCATTGCTGGCACATGATGGCATATATCACATTGGTAGATGTGCAGGTGAACGAGCCCCTGATGGTATGGCTGATGTGATTAGGTCCTATGATGATGTCACTGGAATAGATATGTGGACAGAGTTGACATCGGGGTTTGTTACAAGGATAGGTTCCTGGGTTAGTGGTTTTGTTCAGTGATGTGTGGTTGCTGGTGAGTATTTGCTTTAGGTTGGGGGGTTGTCTGTAAGCGAGGACACAAATCTGACATCAGGAATCAAAATACTCAAAAACCAGTGGGAGAACACTTTAACCTGTCTGGTCATTCAGTGACAGACCTGCGGGTGGCTATATTACAACAGAAAAACTTCAAAAACAGACTCCAACGAGAAACTGCTGAGCTAGAATTGATATGCAAACTAGACACAATCAACTCCGGTTTGAATAAGGACTGGGAATGGTTGAGCCATTACAAACATTGAATCTCTCACACTTGTTATCTAACTGTCTGTCTGTACTCGGCTAGCTTGATTATCACTTCAAAAGTTTTTTTTCTCTTAATTAATTGGCCTCTCAGAGGTGGTAAGACAACTCCCACCTGTTTATGCTCTCTGTATGTGTGTATATATATCTCCTCAATATATGTTCCATTCTATATGCATCCGAAGAAGTGGGCTGTAGTCCACGAAAGCTTATGCTCTAATAAATTTGTTAGTCTCTAAGGTGCCACAAGTCCTCCTGTTCTTCTTTTTGCGGATACAGACTAACACGGCTGCTACTCTGAAACTTTTTTGATTGTCCAACAGGTACATTTTTAGGGGTTAAAGCAAAGAAACAGTGAAAGCATATGGAAATAGAGATTGTCTTCTTTATGTTTTAAGGCAGAGCATTGGTCCCTTGCAAGGGAGGTGGAAGGATGCCATATCATTATAGTGACATGTGCCAATTTTTTATAAACTTAAAGTTGGATCTGTGGGAAGACTGTTTTCCCTTCAGGAGAAACACAATAGGAACAGGGATCCTTTGTTCAATTTGAAACATTGGATGAAACATAATTATTCAGGTTATTGCTTTAACATCTGGCATTTCTACTGACCAAGCATATTTTAGCAAAGGCAATGTTATTTTGTTTATTTTGGGTATTTTTAGCTAATTACTATTAGCTAGGCCTTTGGTCTCTTAACTAAACTTTGGACTTTGGGTCTGGAAAGAGCTGGCAAATCCATATACCAGGCTGTTATATAACATGCACATGGATTTTAACCCTTCACCTGCATTTTGGTTCTGGATCAAAGATGGAAGAACTTGTAACCACGAGGGAAACCCAGTTGTGGATTTTAAAGGACTAAAACCTTATTAAATTGCAGCAAGGGCAGTTTAGATTGGACATTAAGAAAAAATTCCTAAATGTCAGGGTGGTTAAGCACTGGACTAAATTGCCTAGGGAAGCTGTGGAATCTTCGTCACTGGTGATTTTTAAGAGCAAATTAGGCAAACCCCTGTCAGGGGTGGTCTAGATAATACTTAATCCTGTCTTGAGTGCAGGGGACTGAACTAAAAGACCTCTCAAGGTCCCTTCCAGTCCTATGATTCTATGATTTGTCAAGCAGTGACACTTCTTGCTTAATTCAGTCAAGTTCAAAAAGCTTTTCTCAAATCTGATTGACTAATCTCAAAAGTCAAGCAACCCTTCCATTCTGTTTGGCTGCTCCATATCTTTCTTTGTCAGGTGTTTTCTTGGCGTAAATTAAACTGAAATTAAATTTCCAGATGACATCAATACTTTACAGAAAACCAAACTGCAAAAGGAACCTGGAAAGATCATTGTAGGGGCTGCAAGCAAGGACGACCCATTTAGAACCAACCAATGCAATGTTGTACACACAGATAAAGGATATAAGCAGCACAAATACAAAATTGAGAGGCACAGAGAAAAAGAGTATTAAAATGAATTTATTATGCAAAGTTACTCTATTCTAACCAACAATGTAGTTGCTGCAGGAAAGGTGTAGAATTGAAATAAGTAGAAGAGGTAACTAAAATATTATATATTTCATGAATATGTCTACAATGAGATAGGGAATCACTGATATAAATTACTGACAAGTAAAATAGCACGTTTTCTAAGGAGAGATTTAGCCCACGAAAGCTTATGCCCAAATAAATTTGTTAGTCTCTAAGGTGCCACAAGTACTCCTCATTGTTTTTACTAACTTGTTGATAACCATTCTACAAAAAGGCCTGAAGCATTTTCAGAATTTTCCACTATTTTGATCTTCTGCTCAGAATTATACATCTTCACATTTCACACCAATGTACCTCAGATAGTTTCCTGGCAAGAAACAGTGTTTACATACTAAGTAACTGAAATTGGTAGATATTGTTTCACTGGAGTAGCATAAGCAAGTACCTTGTACTCAAACAATAGCAGACATCTTTTAAGAAGTTTGGAATTTCAAACAGAAAGGATGATAGAACAGAAATAATACTAAGCTATTTTAGATGAAATTAAACCAAAATAAAAGAGCTTTTCTGCTGCCCTTACAGCTAACCTTAATGTGAAAGATTTAGAGGACAAAGCCATTTTAATAATGTTTTATACTGTACTGCCAAAGTTATTACCTTACTTAACCTTGTATATGCATATTATAAAAATCATCCATTTATGTTACAGTGAATTACTTTGGGTTAACGGTGAGAACACAATACCTGAAATGAATTTCAAATGACGAGACCCTCATTAATCATGTTTTTTCAGACATCAGTGCCACAACAGAAGCTTTTCTACTTTGCTGCTTGAAAATACAAAAATTTAAGCTCCACTTGCAAAAGTTTTGGCCCCTTCTACTCCTCATTAACAAGTTCTTGGAACCTACAATGTAAATTAACCATAACAAAGCAGGATATTATTTTTTCCTATGCCTTTTGTAAGAAAGGCGACATTAGTGGCTTCAAGGAAAACTGAAGCTAAAAATCCCCACCATTTGACCACCATTGCTAACAATTTGGAAACATTCATCCAAGTAGAGGAGGGGATGAAATGAAAAATAAAAACCTGCTTTAGTAGATATTACATATGACACTTAGGGAAAGTGTACATAGATTATCTGCAGTAGTCTTGTTTACACTAAAGGCAAAATCACTCTGCCTAACTAATCAGCGGTCTGAAATTATTCTGGAACTAGACTGCGGAAAATTATTCAAGCTTCCTTCATAATCATACTTGTAGGAAAACCTTTTCAAGACACTCAAACCAATCCTTAGGGATCCTACTAGCAGAAATTAAATGACTGTTCATGAGGAGAAGAGGGAGTTTGTTTAAAAAAAAAGTTGACAGCTGATCTGAAAAACAATCCAAAGTGAAACCAATTCCCCTTTGATACAAGAAACTTAAGGGGCCAAAACTTGCACAGAAAAGTTTTCCAAAAATTCCAAAACCAATTGCCACATCATTTGTTATTCCTAATAAAGCTGTGCTCAATTCTTCCAAAAAATAGATTTTCTATAGATATCAATCTAAAAACTGAACTTTCACAGTGAGCAGGCATGCATTTGGAAAGAATGGGACTGTAATAATATAAAATCAGAAAACATCTAAGTAATGATGTCTTCATTTTGTGCCAATCTTCTCGAAACCCAATTGTTTTGGTTTGAATATGAAAGTTACAGGCACACATACAGCATTGCATAAATTTAAATAATGTTTAAACAGACAGATAACACAGCAATGTAAAATCTATTTTTGGACTCTGAGTTCTAGTCCATTTATCTTTCAGACTCATACAAATTAAGGGCTTGTCTACACTTACAGTGCTGCAGCTGAGCTGCTGTAGGGTTTCAGTGAAAATGCTACTTCGTCAACAGGAGAGCTTCTCCTGTCAGCGTAATTAATCCACCTCCACAAAGGTGGTAGCTATGTCAATGGGAGAAGCTCTCCCAGCAAAATAGCACAGTCTACACTGAGAGTTAGGTTGGTATAACTACGTATCTGACCGGTATCGACAGCACTATGTCGACAGGACAGCTTCTCCTGTCAACACAGCTACCACCTCTTGGGAAAGCAGAGTACCTATGCTGACGGGAGAAAGTCTCCTGTCGGTGTAGGTAGCATCTTCACTAAGCACTACAGTGGCGCCGCTGCAGCACTGTAATTGTAAACAAACTCAAGACTAGCAACTTTTGTTTGCTTACAGCATCTGATACATGCACTGTTATTTTAGTGTCAGTGCCCAAAAAGCATACATTTACATTTGCAGAGATATAGCTGATGAGATAAAATAAGAAGACAGAATCCTTTAACAAAGAACATTAAAGGTTTGAGTAGCAGACTTCTACATATCCACAAAATCCAAGTGTTTAAGACACTAATAGTTTAAATGATTGTTTCAAGATGGGAAAACAGCCTAAACATACATCAGAGTGACATATCCTAAACTGCTAATCAAGTGGCCTGCAATAAATGCAAAGCAGGGTCACACTACCAATAATTATTATTACTACAAGACTTATGAAAGTAAACTCTTCAAATCCACAATAAAAGCACAGATGTTACAAACATACTTAAATTCTCTAACATTTGCTTATGGCTCACAATGTAATGTTTAATGGGTACTAAAATTTTAAGACAAAACAGTCTCTCAACTTTTATTCATTGGAGATCTGCTGTCTCATGAAACAAAGAATTTGAAGTCTAATGTAATGACTAAGTCAGACTAATAAAAAAAAATAATAATAATAAATAAATAAATGAAAAACCACCTGACAGTAATAAATGCATATTGATTGAAATTATGTTTCAGATATGATACAACTAATCTTCTGAAACTTAAATAATAAATAGATTTTGTAATATCTGTTTACAAGCAAGACATTAGAGTGGAGTTAAAATTACTACTATATTTAATGGAAATCAATGTGTGCTATACATCCTATGTTCTAGTTACCATCTTTGGAAAAGACGGTTACTCACCGTTGTAACTGTTGTTCTTCGAGATGTGTTGCTCATATCCATTCCATTAGGTGCGCGCGCCGCGTGCACGATCGTCGGAGAATTTTCTACCCTAGCAACACCGGCGGGTCGGCTGTGGAGCCCCCTAGAGTGGCGCCTTCATGGCGCTGAATATATACCCCAGCCGACCCGGCGCCCCCTCAGTTCCTTCTTGCCGGCTACTCCGACAGTGGGGAAGGGGGGCGGGTTTGGAATGGATATGAGCAACACATCTCGAAGAACAACAGTTACAACGGTGAGTAACCGTCTTTTCTTCTTCGAGTGCTTGCTCATATCCATTCCATTAGGTGACTCCCAAGCCCAACTTAGGTGGTGGGGTCGGAGTGAGACATTGCTGTGTGCAAAACCGCTGATCCGAAGGCAGCATCGTCCCTGGACTGCTGCACTAGTGCATAGTGAGCTGTAAATGTGTGGACTGATGACCAAACCGCAGCTCTACAAATGTCCTGGATCGGAACTTGCGCCAGGAAAGCCGTCGAGGAAGCTTGGGCCCTCGTGGAGTGAGCGGTGAGGTGCGGTGCTGAGACACCTGCCAGGTCATAGCAAGTCCGGATGCAAGACGTAATCCAGGAGGATAGGCGTTGTGAGGAGACCGGTGAGCCTTTCATTCGGTCAGCCACTGCAACGAAGAGTTGCGTCGTCTTTCTAAAGTGCCTTGTGCGGTCAATATAGAAAGCCAGGGCCCTGCGTACGTCCAGAGAATGCAAACGTTGATCCTGGCGAGTAGCATGTGGTTTAGGATGAAAGACCGGGAGAAATATATCCTGGTTGATATGAAATGGAGAAACCACCTTAGGGAGAAAGGCAGGATGTGGACGAAGCTGCACTTTATCCTTATGGAAAACTGTGTAAGGGGGCTCGGATGTAAGCGCCCTGAGTTCAGAAACGCGCCTTGCTGAGGTGATGGCTACGAGGAAGGCTGTCTTCCAGGATAGGTACAAAAGTGAACAGGTGGCCAGTGGCTCGAATGGAGGACCTGTGAGCTTGGAGAGAACCAGGTTGAGGTCCCACGTCGGAACGGGCTGACGTTGTTGTGGGTACATCCGGTCTAAGCCCTTGAGGAATCTAACGACCATCGGGTTAGAGAATACCGAGGACGCGAGTTCCCCTGGGTGAAAGGCCGATATAGCGGCCAGGTGAACTCTAATTGAAGATATCGCCAACCCTTGCTGTTTTAGGGAGAGGAGATATTCCAATATGAGAGGAATAGTTGCCTGTAACGGGGACGTGGCTCGTTGTTCGCACCAACAGGAGAACCGCTTCCACTTGGCCAAGTATGTGGTCCGTGTTGAAGGCTTCCTACTGCTCAGCAGAATCTGTTGGACCGAGTGCGAGCATTGTTGCTCTGCCTGGGTGAACCATGGAGCAACCACGCCGTGAGGTGGAGCGATTGCAGGTCGGGGTGACGCAGCCGGCCGTGGTCCTGAGAGATGAGATCTGGACATAATGGAAGCGGGATCGGTGTCTGAACCGAGAGTTCCAACAGTGTGGTGTACCAATGTTGTCTCGGCCACGCTGGAGCGACCAGTATTACCTGTGCCTGGTCTCTGCGCAATTTGAGCAGTACCTTGTGGACCAGAGGAAACGGAGGGAAGGCATAAAACAGGTGGTCTTTCCAGGGAAGGAGAAACGCATCCGAGAGGGAGCCCGGAGCTCGACCTTGCAGGGAGCAGAACACGTGGCATTTCCTGTTGTCTCGAGAAGCAAACAGGTCTATCTGGGGAAACCCCCACTTCTGGAAGACGGAATGTATGATGTCCGGACGGATAGACCACTCGTGCGTCTGGAAGGACCTGCTGAGTCGGTCCGCTAAAGTGTTCTGGACTCCAGGGAGGAACGATGCCGTGAGATGGATTGAGTGGGCGACGCAGAAGTCCCACAGGCGAATGGCCTCTTGGCATAGAATTGACGAACGTGCTCCTCGTTGCTTGTTGATGTAAAACATGGCCGTGGTGTTGTCGATGAGAACTAACACACAGCGGCCACGTAGGAGATTGAGAAATGCCTGGCACGCCAGGCGCACCGCCATCAGTTCCCGAACATTGATGTGCAGGGCTAGCTGGGATGCAATCCACAGGCCCTGGGTATGGTGTTCGTTGAGATGGGCGCCCCAACCCAGAGATGAAGCGTCTGTGACCAGGTGCAGAGAGGGTTGTGGGGCATGAAATGGCATCCCCTCGCAAACCACATTGTGATCTAGCCACCAGGTGAGGGAGGTCAGGACCGAGTTCGGGACCGTGACCACCATGTTCAGGCTGTCCCGATGTGGGCGGTATATCGACGACACCCAGGTCTGGAGTGGGCGAAGCCAAAGTCTGGCATGCCTGGTTACGTACGTGCAGGAAGCCATGTAACCCAGCTGGGTGAGGCACGACCTCACCGTGGTAGTTGGGAAGGCCTTGAGCCCTTGAATGAGGCTCGTGATGGTACAAAAGCGGTTGTCTGGCAGGATGGCTTGTGCACGTCTGGAGTCTAGGACTGCGCCGATGCATTCTATTCTCTGGGTAGGTTCTAGAGTGGATTTGTCCTTGTTGAGTAGGATGCCCAACTTGTTGAATGTGTGCACTATTATGTGGACGTGAGCTCGAACTTGTTCTTTGGTGCGACCGCGTACCAGCCAGTCGTCTAGGTACGGGAACACCTGTATCCCTTGCCGACGAAGGTACGCTGCCACGACAGCCATACATTTCGTGAACACTCTTGGGGCCGAGGATAGGCCGAAGGGAAGGACTGCAAATTGATAGTGCACTTTGCTTACCACGAATCGCAGGAAGCGTCTGTGAGGCGGGTAAATTGCGATATGAAAGTATGCGTCTTTCATGTCGAGGGCGGCGAACCAGTCTCCAGGATCGAGGGAAGGGATAATGGCCCCCAAAGAGACCATGCGGAACTTCAACTTTACTACGAATTTGTTGAGTCCGCGCAAGTCCAAGATGGGTCGCAGACCTCCTTTGGACTTGGGGATCAGGAAGTAACGGGAATAAAATCCCCTGCCCCTTAACTCTACTGGAACCTCCTCTATGGCCCCCATAGCAAGGAGCGTGGAAACCTCCTGTATAAGAAGTTGCTCGTGAGAAGGGTCCCTGAAGAGGGACGGGGAAGGGGGTGGGAGGGGGGGATTGAAGAAAACTGGATAGCATATCCCCTCTCCACCGTGCGAAGGACCCAACGGTCCGAAGTTATAAGGGACCAAACACGGTGGAAGTGGGAGAGGCGATCCCGAAAGGAGGGGGCTGGATCCTGGGGGATGACTGGGGCGCCGTCCTCGACCGCACCTTCAAAAGTTCTGCCTGGAGCCTGCGGGTGGCCTTGGTGGCCCTTGGTTCTGACCGGGTTGAGGGCCGGTCCACCTTCGTCTACCACCTCGCCCTCGCCTCCGGGCAGAGTCCGGTCTCTGACGAGGTGGGGGGGGGGGGGGTAGAAGCGCTGAGGCTGAGGCCTAAATGGCCTGCGCTGAGGGCCCGCAACATGCATCCCCAGGTAGCGCATGATTGTCCTGGAGTCCTTGAGGCTCTGCAGGCGAGAGTCCGTCTTCTCCGAGAACAACCCCTGTCCTTCAAAGGGCAAATCCTGCAGGGTTTGTTGCAATTCAGGGGGCAAACCCGAAACTTGGAGCCAGGAGGTCCTTCGCATAGCGATGCCCGAAGCCAGGGTTCTCGCAGCCGAGTCCGCTATGTCCAAGGAGGCCTGTAAGGAGGTCCGAGCCACCTTCTTACCCTCCTCTACCAAGGCCCCAAACTCCTCCCTGGACTCTTGGGGAACCAATTCCTTGAACTTCCCCATAGAGTTCCAGGAATTAAAGTTGTAGCGGCTCAGGAGCGCCTGCTGGTTAGCCGCTCTAAGTTGCAGCCCTCCGGCTGAATAAACTTTACGGCCAAACAAATCAAGGCGCTTAGCCTCCTTCGATTTGGGCGCTGCGGCCTGTTGACCGTGGCGCTCCCTTGCATTCACTGATGACACCACCAGTGAACACGGCTGGGGATGGGTATACAAGTACTCGTAGTCTTTGGAGGGGACAAAGTACTTTCTTTCCACCCCTCTCGCTGTGGGTGGGATGGAGGCAGGAGTTTGCCATATCGTAGTGGCATTAGCCTGGATCGTGCGGATCAGGGGTAACGCCACTCTTGATGGGGCATCCGCCGCGAGGATATTTACAATGGGGTCCTGCACCTCCACTATCTCCTCCGCCTGTAGGTCCATATTACGGGCCACCCTACGTAAGAGGTCCTGATGAGCCCGAAGATCTATTGGGGGTGGACCTGTGCACGACGTGCCCGCCACTGCCTCATCCGGAGAGGAAGAGGAAGATGCCTCCGGTGGTAAGGGATCCAAGGGAGGGTCCTGGTCTCCCTGCTCCTGGGCCGGAGCATCACCTGCCCTTGGGTCCAGGACGTCAGGTGGTGCGGACACGGAAGCCTCCATGCCCCCTGGCGGAGGGCGAGAGATGGTGGACTCTGGGGCCCTTCTATCGGAGTCACCCGAGCGAGAGGTTGAAGTTATTGGAGCCCCTTGCGCCTGATGGTACGCCCACGGGGTCCAGAACGACCAGTGAGATGGGCCATGAGCAGGGTCCTCTGCCTCCTGCCAATGGCCTATGTCTTGCTCCTCGGCTTGCCCCTGAGGGGGGTATGCCGATCTCGATAAGTCCTCAGAGGAGCGAGACACCGATCTCGATGGCCATGGCGGTGCCGAGTGCGCCGAGACGAATCCCGTGGGATGCGGTGCCGCACGGTGCCGGTCCGGAGATGTTCTATCTCTACGCGGTGCCGGCGATCGGTGCCGAGATCGCGATCGGTGCCGATGACCTCGCCGGTGCCGGGAGTCGGATCTGGACCTGGACGATGACCTGCAGTAGGCCCGGTGCCGGGAGCGGCCTCTCGACGTCGAGCGTCGATCGTATCGGTGCCGAGAACTACGTCTCGATGTCGATCGGTGCCGACGATCATAGCGGTGCCGAGACGTAGAGCGGTGCCGCGACGATGATCTTGGCCGCGAGTACGACCGGTGCCGAGGTGATATCCGGCGCCGGGACTGCGAGCGGCGTGGGGACCTGCTTCGGGACCTGGACCGGTGCCGTGGTTCCAGCCCCTGCGATGGAGGGCGCATCAAGGCAGGTTTCCCCCTAGATTGGACCGGACGAGTCAACGGTGCCGGCGGTGCCGGTGGTTGGGGCGGTGCCGGCTCCGTGAGAGCGATCAAGTCTCTCGCCGTCGCGAAGGTCTCTGGGGTCGACGGGAGGCACTGTATCACCGCCGGTCGCGGTGGTGACCCTGTCTGCACCGGACTCAACGGCCTCGGAGCCGGAGTCGACGGTGCTGGAGGCACCTGTTTCCGGTGCTCCACAGGCGGACGCGGCTCTACCCCCGGCACTGGGGGAGCCGGCGTCTTCGGCACGGAGGTCCCCTTCTTATGGGATTTTTTATGTCCCGGGGATAATGAACGGCGCCGAGGCACTTGCTGTGATTGCGGTGCCGACGAAGTCCGGTGCCGTGGAGGCTTGTCAGACGCCACTCGCGTGGTCGGAATGGTCGGTGCCGCCGGGGCACCGCACACCGAGGTGCCAGGTGCCGGGGCCTGACGCGCTGATGGAGCGTCCGGGCTAAGTGCCGCCTCCATAAGGAGTTGCCGGAGCCGAAAGTCCCGCTCCTTCTTGGTCCTCGGTCTGAAGGCCTTACAGATCTTGCACTTATCTGTTTGATGGGACTCTCCCAGGCACTTCAGACACGAGTCGTGCGGGTCACTCGTTGGCATAGGCTTAGCGCAGGAGGCGCACTGCTTGAAGCCGGGAGCCTTGGGCATGAGCCCGGCCACGCGGCCGGGGGAAAAAGGGGGAGACAACCCCCTTAATCCCCTTTAACTATATAACAACTATTAACAAGTGAATAACCAACTATTTAACTATAAACAACTAGAACTATAACTATAACCGTGAATAACTGAATAAGCTAGGGAGAGTGGAGAACAGCTACGCCGCGCTCCACAGTTCCAACGACCGTCAGGGGCGGTAAGAAGGAACTGAGGGGGCGCCGGGTCGGCTGGGGTATATATTCAGCGCCATGAAGGCGCCACTCTAGGGGGCTTCACAGCCGACCCGCCGGTGTTGCTAGGGTAGAAAATTCTCCGACGATCGTGCACGCAGCGCGCGCACACCTAATGGAATGGATATGAGCAAGCACTCGAAGAAGAATATCTGGATTTATAGAAACTGCAAAGGAAGACAGACAGACAGTTTGGTACCGAATGTTAATTTTCTTTTAATAATGACAAATATTTTAGGCATGCAATCCAGAATTATAATGTACAACTCTAAAGGAAGATTTTCTGTTAATGGCACAAAAATGTAGGGACGCATAGTGTCTTGAGCAGTGATCTACACCAGATCTTGCAGTCCAAGGATATTTACCACAGATGAGAATGCAGTATGGCATAAGCACAAAGATTCTGCACATTTATGTATGCAGAACAACCTCCAGGCCCTCACCAGGCTGTGTTAGCATCCAGTCACAGGGATATCACTGCAAGAGATTGCTGGCCCAGGCTGCCCAAAACATTAAAATATATTCAAATATTTGCCATATTCCATTATCCCGCACATTGGAGACATACACATCATTTTCACAAGAATCAGGTCAACTTGGACCTAAACCTTCACAACTAATCTTGACAGCACAGATATACTATGTTGTCACATTAGCAAACCATTGAGAGCTATGACTCCTGAATCTTCACATAGTCACAGAGCTGATAATTCATTACAGTGAGTAGAGGTATTTTGTGGAATTATATAGATATATGTTCCCAGAAATATTTTTCATTATTCCAGGTTCTTTGGTGGGTATCTACAAAGATAGTAAAGATGTTCACAAACTGATGATGCAGTAAAACTTAAAGCTGTGGTTGGGTGCAGAAAGAAAGGACAAGGATTTTTTTAAGACCTTTTGGGATGCCCAGACTCTACCAACTCCAAACCTTTAGGGATGACTGAAGTTCAGTGCCAGAACTTGCTTCATTTTATTGTATTTGGATCCCTGCAAGTTCATCGCTAATAGTAGTTAGCATCTTTATGGACTAGCTGAGTAATCAATTAGCAACAAAATAGAGGATCATCAAAGTAAGAACTTCCTCTCTGTCACGCTATTCTTTAGGCAGAGGGACTTGCAACAAACTCTAAATGTGTGGAAACTTGAATTTTCTGTGTTCAGAAACTCGAGGCTATCTAGCACATGTGAAATTGCTTTAGGGAGGGGGGCAGCAAAGAGAGATGACTTCTATACTGAAGGCCCAACTGCTTTTGGATAATTTTTACTGTCATATGCATCACTTCTTTGAGATGTCATCTAACACTTTGAGGTCACAATTCATATAGACTGGCATCACATTTCTCTTGACTTACTTTTTACAGACACACACAACCACCTAGACTATCCAAAGCAGTGGTTCTCAAACTTTTGTACTGCTGACCCCTTTCACATAGCAAGCTTCTGAGTGCGACACCCCCATAAATATATTTAAAAGTGTTTTTAATTTATAAACACCATTATAAATGCAGGAGGCAAAGCAGGGTTTGGGGTGAAGGCTTAAAGCTCGCGACCTCCCCCCCACGTAATAACCTAACGACCCCCTGAGGGGTCCCAACCTCCAGTTTGAGAGCCCCTGATCCAAAGTATTTTCAAGCAATACTGAATCAGGTGTAGTTACAACCTGAAAGTCTAATAGAGACAGAGTTATTTCAGTGTACACAGGCATCACCTTTATCTAATACTAAAGACTGTCACTTGACTCCAGGTGAGCCAACCTTCTTCTGATCTTGAAGACTATAAGACTGGTTAACTTACAATTCACCACTGTTCTATGAACATGAGCTCAAAGATACATCCAAAGTCTTCACTTCTGCTAGGATACTCTATAGCCATCTTGGTCATAATTCATTAGTCATACAGTAACAGACAGCGGACAAATTGGAGTCCTGGGCAAACATTTCAAACCTGGATGCCTAAAGTTAAATTACACAATTCCCATTTAAGAACATAAATAGAAGTGGCCTGGTTTAAAAAAAAAGGTTCTCAACAAGCCTGGAACTCCCACTGATTTCTATGGGATTTGGACGTGCTCAGCAACTCTGAAAAGGAGGCCACTTTTATTTTGATACCTAAAAATAAAGCCTGGAATCACTGCCATTCCTGTTCAGAACCAGGCAAAATTTAGCCAATGGTAAATACAGATTCTATTTCTATTGAATAAAAAAATCTTTCATAATGTGTACTTTTTAGTGGAAATGTATATGGATTTTTTTGTTTCAGAATTTGTAAGTGGAAACAAGTTCATTATGAATATTCTGAATAAATGACCACTTATTTTGGTTTTTCATTATGTCAGACGCTCCTTAATTCGGCATACACTATGAATACAGAAGGCTCTCATCCCTTATATACAAATACATGTATATATTATATTTCAGAGTGGCAATGTTCTTCCTCTTCACATATTCTTTAAACTTATATAATTCTGCCTATAGTTCTCATTTTTATTTTCTATGTCACAAGTTTTTTCCAAAACTCTTCATCTTCTACTACTTTTTTTCTAGGGCGGTCAATTAATCGCAGTTAACTCACGATTAACTCAAAAAAATTAACTGTGATTAAAAAAATTAATCACAATTAATCTCAGTTTTAATTGCACAAACAATAGAATACCAATTGAAATTTATTAAATATTTTTGAATGTTGTTCTACATTTTCAAGTATATTGATTTCAATTACAACACAAAATTCAAAGTGTACACAGCTCACTTTCTATAATATTTTTTATTACAAATATCTGCACTGTAAAAATGATAAACAAAAGAAATAGTATTTTTCAGTTCACTTCGTACAAGTAGTGTAGTGCAATCTCCATCATGAAAATGCAATTTACAAATGTAGATTATTTTTATACATAACTGCACTCAAAAACAAAACAATGTAAAACTTTAGAGCAGAGATGGGCAAACTACATCCAGCCCACGGGATCGTCCTGCCCGGCCCTTGAGCTCCTGGCCAGGAAGGCTAGACCCCGGCCCCTCCCCTGCTGACGCCCCTCCCCCGCAGCCTCAGCTCACCGTGCCACCTGCACTCTGGGCAGCAGGGCTGCGAGCTCCTGCCAGGCAGCACAGTGGCGTGGCTGGCTCCAGCCAGGCAGCGTGGCTGCTAGTCCTGCTGCTTTGAGCAGCATAGTAAGGGGGCGGAGAGCGGGGGGAGTTGGATAAGGGGCAAGGGTTCCCGGGGGGCAGTCAGGGGACAGGGAGCAGATGGCAGTTGGATAGGGCGGCGGGTCAGGCAGGGCAGTCAGGGAATGGGGAACAGGGGGAGTTGGATAGGTGTGGGAGTCCCGGGGAGCCTGTCAGGGGGCAGGGGTGTGGATACAGGTTGGGGCTGTCAGGGGACAGGGAGCGGGGGCGTTGGATGGGGGGGTGGGTTCCCAGGGGGGCAGTTAGGGGTGGGGGGGTCCTGGAAGGGAGCAGTCGGGGGACGATGAGCGGGGGGGTGGATGGGTCAGGGGTTCTGACGGGGGGCAGTCGGGGGAAGGGGTGGATAGGGGGTGGGAGCCAGGCTGTTTGGGGAGGTACAGCCTTCCCTACCCGGCCCTCCATACTGTTTCGGAACCCCGATGTGTATCTCAGGCCAAAAGGTTTGCCCACCCCTGCTTTAGAGCCTACAAGTCCACTCAGTCGTACTTCTCATCCAGCCAATCGCTAAGACAAACAAGTTTGTTTACATTTACGGGAGATAATGCTGCCCATTTACAATGTCACCAGAAAGTGAAAACAGGCATTCGCATGGCACTTTTGTAGCCAGCATTGCAAGGAATTTACGTGCCAGATATGCTAAACATTCATATGCCCCTTCGTGCTTCAGCCATCATTCCAGAGGACATGCTTCCATGCGGATGATGCTCGTTAAAAAAAAAAAATGTGTTAATTAACTTTGTGACTGAACTCCTTGGGGGCGAATTGTATGTCTCCTGCTCTGTTTTACCTGCATTCTGCCATATTTCATTTTATAGGAGTCTCGGATGATGACTCTGCACATGTTGTTCATTATAAGAACACTTTCGCTGCAGATCTGATAAAATGCAAAGAAGGTACCAATGAGAGATTTCTAAAGATAGCTACACCACTCAACCCAAGGTTCCAAAATCTGAGAGGGACAAGGTGTGGAGCATGCTTTTCAAAAGTCTTAAAAGAGCAACACTCCGATGCAGAAACTACAGAACCCGAACCACCAAAAAAGAAAATCAACCTCTGCAGGTGGCATCTGACTCTGATGATGAAAATGAACATGCATCAGTCCGCACTGCTTTGGATTGTTATCGAGCAAAACCTGTCATCAGCCTGGATGCATGTCCTCTGGAATGGTGGATGAAGCATGGAGAGACATATGAATCTTTAGCGCATCTAGCATGTAAATATATTGCGACACCGGCTGTAACAGTGCCATGTGAATGCATGTTCTCACTTTCAGGTGACATTGTGAACAAGAAACAGGCAGCATGTAAACAAACTTGTTTGTTTAAGCAATTGGTTGAACAAGAAATAGGACTGAGTGAACTTGTAGGCTCTAAAGTTTTACATTGTTTTATTTTTGAATGCAGTTATTTTTGTACATAATTCTACATTTGTAAGTTCAATTTTCATGATAAAGAGATTGCACTACACTACTTGTATTAGGTGAATTGAAAAATACTATTCCTTTTGTTTTTTACAGTGCAAATATTTGTAATAAAAAATAAATATAAAGTGAGCACTGTACACTTTGTATTCTGTGTTGTAATTGAAATATATTTGAAAATGTAGAAAACATCCAAAAATATAATAAATAGCATTCTATCATTGTTTAACAGTGTGATTAATCGCATGATTAGTCGCGATTAATTTTTTTAATCATTTGACAGCCCTACTTTTTTCTACCTTTCAGTTTGTTAAAACTATTAAGAGACTCTGATTGTTAGCCTACAATATGACCTTCATAATGCTGCTAAAAACACTTCCCACACACACACCCCCGAGCAATCCAAAAAGAAATCAATTTTCTGAAGATTAAAAATAGAGAAACCAAAAGATAAGGGCAGGGCATCTCACTGGCCCAATGCACAGAATAAGCTTTAAGACAGCAGAGTTTTCAGAAAAGGGATTTTTGTTTAATACATAGGATTTGAATCAGTTTATAAAAGCGTATTTCAATATTATGTTTACAACTACAAAACTGCAATTTTCGAACTATAAAGTAAGTTTTGAAATAGCAAAGTCACTTTATTTCAGTGTTCACAGCAATTCTCTTTCCATACAAAATGTTCAATCATAGGGAATGAGAGTTAAGAGGAAAGTTTGTGTGTTGCAAGTCTACGTATGTTAAGAGGTTTAAATCATATAATAATAAACCAGAAGAGCAAAGCTAGCTTATAAGTGCTCACAGGGTTTTCAGCATTGTACATAAAGACAAAAGAATGCATGGTCCATGGCCTGTAAGGAGATGAAGATCTTTGTGTCGCTAAACCAACTAAGATGCATCTGAGTCCTTGGAATTCAAAGCTTTGTTTTATATAAAAATGCATCACTTAATAAATATTTGAAATTAATAATCATAAAGCCCCTTTTTATTTCTAAATAAATTAAAAGCTTAATATGTGCTATTCAGGAGACATTGTTAAAAGATTTGTTTTTGGGTTGGGTTGGGAGAAGCGTAAAATTAGCTAGGGTAATTATACCTAACACACACAGTTCATTGTGGAGGTAGTCTGGATGTGGATGTTAAGGGTTAACATTAATCCAATAAACACAATCATTCACAGGTAAGACCCAAACTACAAAACTACACCTTCGGTATTTATAAAGAGGGTATCACTGAAATATCTAGGAATTTCTGAAAGAAGCATTCAATTTGCTGCATGAAAATAAAATAATTTAGGGTAAATTTGAAGTACATAAGGAAAAACAATAAATGCTCACTTATGCCTAAATTTATGAAAATTAATATTTTTTTGTTATATTTCCTTTGGAATGTTCATGTTTTTCAGTAAGTCTTCAGCCCCCTTGTTAGTCTCTAAGGTGCCACAAGTACTCCTGTTCTTTTTGCGGATACAGACTAACACGGCTGCTACTCTGAAACTTGAAAATAGAGTAAGCAGAACCAAACCTGTCAGTCCCTGGTATGGGATTAAGCCCTGTCCTCTGGATAGCATGCCAGTGACAGAGCTTCCCATATCAGAGTTGTATCAAACATAACACCTTATATTTCAGTTTAAACAGCTGGTTAAAATTTAAGTAAACCTCGTCTATATTTAGGTACCAGGTTAGAGTACCAGCTGAAAAATCATTCTATCATTAACAACGAGGAGTGTGAACTACATTTTTCACAATTCTGAACAAGACACTAAATATCACAGTCAGAGATGGGTCTAGTAGTCTGCAACTATTTAGGGTTTTAAAAGTCTGATTCTTCTCCCACAGAAGTCAAAGGCAAAACTTCCATTAAATTAAGTGGTGATCTATTTGTGATTTGGCTTTTAAAGTGACTGATATTACTGCAGTCCATGTGGATGGTCGTGGAATGACCTTCTAGATCAATTCATTATATCCTTGGACGCAGTAAAAGAATTAAAATGAGAAAGCATCAAGATCAGGTTTTTTGTCTTTTTCAGATTTCTAACAGCAGGGGTCAAGGACAACACAATGGCAAAAAAAATTCATCTTCGTGCACAGATTGGACTGCAGTTACAATTATCAAATAAATCATATTTCTTAAAAATTTACCCCATCTCTCAATATGAAGCAATTAGAAACCTAACATTGAGCCTCCTGGTTTACCACAAATCTACAGGTTGGCAAATACCATGGAATTAATTCAGAAACAGCTACGGAAAAGTGTTAACTGCTGGCTTCAGAAGTCTCTACTTGACAGTTTGCTTTAGCAGTGTAGATTTGATGAGCTTTCATCTCAAAAGACAATGCTTTAAAGTACCAGGGCATAAAATTAGAGCCCCAATTTCCTGATAAAGAACACATTGATAACCATAGAAAAATTATCCACATTATTTTAGTTATATGGCAACTGTATCTTTATAAATTTGTGAGGAGGTGATCTTTAGGCTCCATTTTCAATCCTGGATTATGTCAATGGAAAATGTAAGTGTTCTCTGAAGCATAGTTTACATCAGAAATTCTCTAGCTGTAGTCTATATACCACAGAGTACGAAGAGTCCTACGGAGCACTCCTCCTCATTGTACCCTTCTAATTGCCTTGCAAAAAATTCCTAAAATATTTTCCAAATATTTCCATAGAACAGATTTTTGTATTGAAGTGTTCTATTTACCACAATTATGTTCTGCACTCTTAAATGGAAGGGAAGGTGGTTCACATGACCACAAAATGGAGAGGTGGTGGGTCCACAGGGCAATCTTTGTATTCAACTGTAATCCACGCTAAAAATAAAAGTTTCAGAATCCTTGGTCTAGGTCAACCTTATGTAGGTATGAATTATGTTCCACTGTAACTTATGTAAAACAGTAGGAAAATATGGTCAAAAGAACACTATTATACTGAAAGCTACATTATGTAGAGAACTACATACTGTAATTATTTTAATTGTGCTGTTTTAACAGTGAAAATGCACTATTTCCTCTTTCTGCTCAAGGACACCCTTGAAGATTAGATGTGTCATCTAAATTGTTTTCTTGTGATTTAAAAAAGTCACAATACATTTTAATTTCCAGAGAGGAATATCTGTTTGCCTCTCCCAGACCTTGGGTCAGTCTCTGCTTCCACCACCCCACAAATGAAGACCTACCTTAAAAAAAAGTCAAAAGCTCCATACAGAAAGAAACAGAAGTTTTCCCTTTCCCTTCCAATCATAACTCTCCTGCTCAAATATTTAAGACAAATATATTTACGTATCAATTCAATTTTTTTTAAATGTCAATTTAAAGAGAGGCCCCTGTCCACTAAGGAATTCAAACAAAGCATATTTTAACACAATTTTAAAACGATATTTTAAATATGGTTCTAAGACCATTTAGCCTTGTCTATACTGGCCAGCCAAACTAAGTTAGAAACTGACCAATAAACAAATTTCAAACTTTAAAGGATAGTGTAGCTAAGGCTAAAGAATGTGTATTTAGTAACAAAAAGGAGAGAAAATAAATTCAGTTATTCTAACCACCTACCATGCTCTGCTCTAAATGTACTTACCATCATCCACATCCATCACAGTTCTCAGTCCAGTTTTAGACCTAATCCTGCAAGGTCTTAGGCACTTCACAGGCCATACCCCAGTACCTCATAAAATCAGAACCTCGCACTGTAAATTCCTTGGAACATAGGCATTTTAATATGTTTAACATGGACACCTATCATGCTGTATAAATAATACATAAGCATGTGTGCTTGTAAAAATACCAATACATGAAAGGATATGTTCCTTATATAATTTGCATCCTTTTATGCACTGGATGACATAGTGAGCAACAGCACTTCTAATTAGATGGGTTCCGGATGTGTTGTGACAACAAGTACTATTTGCAAAATGGAGCATTATCATCTCTTTACATTTTTATCAATTAAATGACAAGATTAGACTAACATACCATCTCTTTCATTCCTTACATGTCAATAAGCATTAGTCAACAAATAAGAATTCTACAAATCACAACAACCCACTGTTGTTCACTCTTTATTTCCCCATTATATTTCAATCAAAGCTCTAATAAATTTGCATAATGTTTTAATGATAATAAAGTCATAAAATGTTACTTCCAGTGACTATTAATGAAGCTTCTAAAAAGTTTTGTACCATCAAAAGATCAGTGTTTAAAACATGAAAGTTTTTCCACCTTAAGTGACATCTGTTATGTTTTATGCACAACAATTTCACACTAAGTCTGATCTACCAGACAACTATGGTAATGCATGAATTATAACCAATCTCTCGTGCACACACACAAATCTGAAGACAAAAGAACAACAAATAATATTTTATGGTCAATTTTGTTATATAATTAGTCTGTGGGCTTTAATAAAAAGATTACTGGCACAGACACAGGAAAAACAACTGACACGAGAGAATTATTTTTCATCTTTAGATTATGTTCTTCCTGGGAATAAAAATTTAGAAATATCAGAAATCTGACAAGATAAATATACTGCAAAGATTAGAAACTACTGTTTACTTTACACATCCATTATAACACAGAACAAATGTACATGTTGAAATGCATATTTTGACAGGTATGTTACTGTACTATATAGTGCATACACCATGCACATCACAATAGAAGATAAATATAATTACATGAACCCATTATATCAGGGGTGGCCAAATTTACTGACCCTCCGAGCCACATATGATAGTCTTCAGAAGTTCAACTTCAACACAAAGCAATTTATCCATTAGTGAAGGATTCTATAAAATATAACATTCCTAAAGGCTACAGAGTAAGTGTCAAATTATTGCAAACAAATCTAGGTAAAAACGCTTTCATGAAGCATCTCAATATATTCACTAGTACAGGTTGAACTTCTCTAGTCTGGCACCCTCGGGACCTGACCAGTGCCAAACCAAAGAATTTGCCGAACCATAGGAGGTCAATATTATAGCGAGCAGGTCTCTCTTTATTTTTATCTCGCCGAGGCAAATAAACTGAACAACACTTCAATGCGACCTAGCCAAGGCTTACCAGCTTCTCTTCATAACAAAGGGTTAGTGTTGTTACACAATTTTACTGTATTGGCACAAGGAAATAAATAGATAAAGCATAAAAAACATAAAATAAAATCATGCCAGACCACTGATGTTGCCGGACCAGAGAGTGCCGGACTAGAGAGGTTCAACCGGTATTAGCTATGCTATTAATTGGTTTGTTAAATAACAAATGCTATTATCTATACATAAAACAACCTCCATGTAGTGTTCATCAAATGCTTAAGTTATGATTTCCTAAAAAGTTTATACCTGTACTTTCAGCTCAATACAAAAAAAATGTAAAATAGCACAAAGGCTGTGGAAATTATAGAGAAGACAACTTAATTATGTACATGTGTATAAATGCATCTGCTTACATTGCAACAGCCTCATAACGTGCTATAAGCTTAAGAATTCATTGTTAATGAATTATTATTATGATTTCTAAATCCTTATTCACCATCAGGCTATTTTATATCACATTTCAGCTAAGCTCTATATAGTGGGATAGTAGTATTATTTTGATCTGCCTCATGGAATACCTGTATATTATTGTCTTCATTTCTCATTTCTGAACACAACAGTGCACACAAACTGGCAAAGGGGTTAAGAGATTTCTTTACTTCTCTCAGCAGTAACCGCAGGATAAGGTAATGAGCTGAGCTGACTAATTCCAAAAAGTGATGTCACAAAGTGATCTTGGAAGCCTAAGAATGTCAACTTCAACACAAAGGCCTGGGGACAGAGCAGGGAATCAGCAAGGTATTCTCTCCTGTTTTTACACGGATATGGAGAACCCCAGATGACAGAAAGGCATTAAACATACAGACCATTATTAATTTCAGCACTGCAATACATTAAATGCACCATTGCTACAGAAGGTAATAAAATTTCCATCATTGGTGGATGTTTATACTCTGTAATAATTTATTTAAAATTATTACAGAGTATAATGTAAAAAAATCATCTCTCTACTTCAAGACAATTACCACCACAAAACAGACATGAGCATAAGACACAAAGAGTAACCTGGGTTCAGCAAATAAACAAACTATATTGTGTATTTCCTTAAAAAATTATAAATTCTCTCAAAATGAAAAGCCAAGTAGGATTTTAAAACAGAATATTACTAAAATGCAAGAGTATAAGAGGAAGAATTCTCTTGTGGTTAAGGCATTGGACTGGGACTCAGAGTGATATGGTTCACTGATAATGATTTTTGTTGTTCTCTGACCTTGCTTTTGCAATACAGGCAACAGAAAACTTTTAGAAGCCCATGAACCCTAAAAAATTAAATAACGATTTTATTATATACTAACACCCACAAGTATACAATCGTGTATATTATATATACACATATACATACACACACACACACACACACACACACCCCTCTGAATGTTCTGCTACAGTTAAAATACACTCGCCATACTTAATCATCCCATAACATTGTTCATAGATCCTACCTGTACAAAAGTTTTTAAATTGGAAACTACAAATGATGCATCTTTCTTTGTAATCACTGAATACTTTTTTTGCTGTATGAAAGTGGAACTGTCAAAGAACTGAATTTACAAGTACCAAAAAAAGCTATTTCAGTATTCTGTTGTTCCCTAGCAACTAGAATCTGCTGATATTTTCTCATCACAAGTGGGTAATATGGATAAAATCTGTTGTGTTTCAGTGAAATCATGTGTCAACGAAAGCAGTTCTGCACAGCAAGAAACATCAAGCTGTAAATCATGTGGTAAACCAGGAGGTATGTTTTAACAGATGTAGACTTTGGCTTTAAAATCTAAATTGATAATTATGATATTTAAATAAAGAGGTTTGTTAAACATGTCATTTGGGGAGCATACATTACCTTACATTTACTAAAACCACTACATGGGGGTCAAGGAACATATTAACAAGACTGTATCACCTAATTATTAAGGATCAAATTCCAGCTCCCTGGAGAATTTCATTCAGATTGGGATTCCAGAATACTTGTGCATAAAAAAGGTATCTGGCCTAATTAGTCAAGATAAGGACTAGTTATTGAAAAGAGAAAAAACAGTTCCTCTCCATTAAATTCATTTTTCTCAGAGAAACATGTCCCTTGTCTTCACTATAGGGAACGGAAAAGCAATGAAGACAAAGGAAAAGTAGAGAATACCTACTAAATAATCATTCTAGCTCAATAATTATTATACTTCTATAGAGATTTCTAATGAATAATGCTTCTAAAGAGGAGCGAGGATAACAAATAAAGTTTGTATAGTGCTCTGTAAATATGTGAATACTTGACCAAATTTCGGCACAGAATTTCTTCCAAAGAAGCAAACATTTTCCATCCAAGAAGCAGCTTTCACTGTGTCATGGAGTTAGCTTTAATCCTTTGCAGGAGGAGGATCTGTTTGCTACATATGACTCAGATAAAGCAGCTTAGTCATATGGCAATTGACTATTTTGAAACCTTTTTGTCTTGTATCTGGGATGGAAAGTTATAAACAGATACGTTTTCCTGAAATCCTTTGTCCTTTTAAAATAAGTCTTGGTAGCTTTCTTTAAATCTAAAATTATGCCAGATTTTCCTTTTCATAAAATGGTTTTGGGCAGAAAAAATCTGATTTATTGAATATGTCTAAAGTTCAAATATCCTTGATGATGTAATTGAAAAAATGCCTTAATAGATTAAGAAAAATACAGTATAGTTTTCAACTGTTCAAAGTGAAATGCCTGGTTTACATTTTCCAGATAGGGCATTCCATAGTAGAATGAGGGAAAACCGAGAGGTCTGCTGCTTGCCAGGAGCTAGGATAAACGATGTGACGGAGAGACTGCCGAGACTCATCAAGCCCTCGGATCGCTACCCCTTCCTGCTTCTCCACGTGGGCATCAATGATACTGCCAAGAATGACCTTGAGCGGATCACTGCAGACTACGTGGCTCTGGGAAGAAGGATAAAGGAGTTTGAGGCACAAGTGGTGTTCTCGTCCATCCTCCCTGTGCAAGGAAAAGGCCGGGGTAGAGACCGTCGAATCGTGGAAGTCAACGAATGGCTACGCAGGTGGTGTCGGAGAGAAGGCTTTGGATTCTTCGACCATGGGATGGCGTTCCAAGAAGAAGGAGTGCTGAGACGGGTTCCACCTAACGAAGAGAGGGAAGAGCATCTTCGCCAGCAGGCTGGCTAACCTAGTGAGGAGGGCTTTAAACTAGGTTCACCGGGGGAAGGAGACCAAAGCCCTGAGGTAAGTGGGGAAATGGGATCCTGGGAGGAAGCACAAGCAGGAGAGTGCAAGAGGGGAGGACTCCTGTCTCATGCTGAGAAAGAGGGACGATCGATGAGTTATCTTAAGTGCCTATACACAAATGCAAGAAGCCTGGGAAACAAGCAGGGAGAACTGGAAGTCCTGGCACAGTCAGGGAACTATGATGTGATTGGAATAACAGAGACTTGGTGGGATAACTCACATGACTGGAGTACTGTCATGGATGGATATAAACTGTTCAGGAAGGACAGGCAGGGCAGAAAAGGTGGGGGAGTTGCGTTGTATGTAAGAGACGAGTATGACTGCTCAGAGCTCCGGTATGAAACTGCAGAAAAACCTGAGAGTCTCTGGATAAAGTTGAGAAGCATGAGCAACAAGGGTGATGTCGTGGTTGGAGTCTGCTATAGACCACCAGACCAGGGGGATGAGGTGGACGAGGCTTTCTTCTGGCAACTAGCAGAAGTTGCTAGATCGCAGGCCCTGGTTCTCATGGGAGACTCCAATCACCCTGATATCTGCTGGGAGAGCAATACAGCGGTGCACAGGCAATCCAGGAAATTTTTGGAAAGTGTAGGGGACAATTTCCTGGTGCAAGTGCTGGAGGAACCAACTAGGGGCAAAGCTTTTCTTGACCTGCTGCTCACAAACAGGGAAGAACTAGTAGGGGAAGCAAAAGTGGATGGGAACCTGGGAGGCAGTGACCATGAGATGGTCAAGTTCAGGATCCTGACACAAGGAAGAAAGGAGAGCAGCAGAATACGGACCCTGGACTTCAGAAAAGCAGACTTTGACTCCCTCAGGGAACAGATGGGCAGGATCCCCTGGGAGAATAACATGAAGGGCAAAGGGGTCCAGGAGAGCTGGCTGTATTTTAAAGAATCCTTATTGAGGTTGCAGGAACAAACCATCCCGATGTGTAGAAAGAATAGTAAATATGGCAAGCGACCAGCTTGGCTAAACAGTGAAATCCTTGCTGATCTTAAACGCAAAAAAGAAGCTTACAAGAAGTGGAAGATTGGACAAATGACCAGGAAGGAGTATAAAAATATTGCTCAGGCGTGCAGGAATGAAATCAGGAAGGCCAAATCACACTTGGAGTTGCAGTTAGCAAGAGATATTAAGAGTAACAAGAAGGGTTTCTTCAGGTATGTTAGCAACAAGAAGAAAGTCAAGGAAAGTGTGGGCCCCTTACTGAATGAGGGAGGCAACCTAGTGACCGAGGATGTGGAAAAAGCTAATGTACTGAATGATTTTTTTGCCTCTGTCTTCACGCACAAGGTCAGCTCCCAGATTGCTGCACTGGGCAGTACAGCATGGGGAATTCATAATTGATTCCTTGATTCCTTGAGAAGGTGACCAACCCTCTGTGGAGAAAGAAGTGGTTCGGGACTATTTAGAAAAACTGGACGTGCACAAGTCCATGGGGCCGGATGCGCTGCATCCGAGGGTGCTAAAGGAGTGGCAGGTGAGATTGCAGAGCCATTAGCCATTATTTTTGAAAACTCATGGCGATCGGGGGAGGTCCCAGATGACTGGAAAAAGGCTAATGTAGTGCCCATCTTTAAAAAAGGGAAGAAGGAGGATCCGGGGAACTACAGGCCAGTCAGCCTCACCTCAGTCCCTGGAAAAATCATGGAGCAGGTCCTCAAGGAATCAATTATGAAACATTTAGAGGAGAGGAAAGTGATCAGGAACAGTCAGCATGGATTCACGAAGGGGAAGTCGTGCCTGACTAACCTAATTGCCTTCTATGATGAGATAACTGGCTCTGTGGATGAGGGGAAAGCAGTGGATGTGTTATTCCTTGACTTTAGCAAAGCTTTTGATACAGTCTCCCACAGTATTCTTGCCGCCAAGTTAAAGAAGTATGGGCTGGATGAATGGACTGTAAGGTGGATAGAAAGCTGGCTAGATCGTCGGGCTCAACGGGTAGTGATCAATGGCTCCATATCTAGTTGGCAGCCAGTTTCAAGCGGAGTGCCCCAAGGGTCGGTCCTGGGGCCGGTTTTGTTTAATATCTTTATTAATGATCTGGAGGATGGTGTGGACTGCACTCTCAGCAAGTTTGCAGATGACACTAAACTAGGAGGCGTGGTAGATACACTAGAGGGTAGGGATCGGATACAGAGGGACCTAGACAAATTAGAGGATTGGGCCGAAAAAAACCTGATGAGGTTCAACAAGGACAAGTGCAGAGTCCTGCACTTAGGACGGAAGAATCCCATGCACTGCTACAGACTAGGGACCGAATGGCTAGGTAGCAGTTCTGCAGAAAAGGACCTAGGGGTCACAGTGGAAGAGAAGCTGGATATGAGTCAACAGTGTGCTCTTGTTGCCAAGAAGGCTAACGGCATTTTGGGCTGTATAAGTAGGGGCATTGCCAGCAGATCGAGGGACGTGATCGTTCCCCTTTATTCGACATTGGTGAGGCCTCATCTGGAATACTGTGTCCAGTTTTGGGCCCCACACTACAAGAAGGATGTGGAAAAATTGGAAAGAGTCCAGCGGAGGGAAACAAAAATGATTAGGGGTCTGGAGCACATGACTTATGAGGAGAGGCTGAGGGAACTGGGATTGTTTAGTCTCCAGAAGAGAAGAATGAGGGGGAATTTGATAGCAGCCTTCAACTACCTGAAGGGGGGTTCCAAAGAGGATGGAGCTCGTCTGTTCTCAGTGGTGGCAGATGACAGAACAAGGAGCAATGGTCTCAAGTTGCAGTGGGGGAGGTCCAGGTTGGATATCAGGAAAAACTATTTCACTAGGAGGGTGGTGAAACACTGGAATGCGTTACCTAGGGAGGTGGTGGAGTCTCCTTCCTTGGAGGTTTTTAAGGCCCGGCTTGACAAAGCCCTGGCTGGGATGATTTAGCTGGGAATTGGTCCTGCTTTGAGCAGGGGGTTGGACTAGATGACCTCTTGAGGTCCCTTCCAACTCTGATATTCTATGATTATCAAATGGTCTTATAAACCTAGCTATCCCTCTCCCCTAATATCAAACCTATCAATTTAACATATAACGGGGTTCTTCTACCCCAACTCTCCACCAGTCTGCTGTCTGATCTTGGGGGCGGGGGGGGGGGGGGGAAATCACATCTATGCCTCAATTTCCCCATCTGTAAAATGGGGATAATGATACTGACCTCCTTTGTAAGATCTATTGATTAAAAGAACTATATGACAACTAGGTATTCCTAATATCCTGCCTAAAGCTGTTAAGAGGTACTCAACCCGAAAGGTATTCTAGCACCTCAGAACTCCAGACTTTCAAGAATGACAGTTTTTCTACATGTTAACACTTGAACCTCATCCAAATCCTGGTAAACTTTCAGAATTTGTATTTTTCTGCTACTTCAGAATCTTAGCTAGGAGTACCAGAAAAAGCCTGTTTTTGCTAATTTCTCCTTATTGGATTTAGAATATCTTTTTTTATAACTAAAAATTAATACAACACCCATGGTTTCAGTGTTACATTTAAAATATACAGCTCACAGAAGCAGACAGGCACAACCAAGTGATACTGGGCATTGAGGGGGGATTTAGATGCTTATACAGTGTCTTACTAAGGTAACAGAGATCCCAAAATAAAAATTATTTAATGGATGGTAATTGTCTCCAGTGAGGGATTACACCAAACGTTTCCAAACCAGGAATCTATTGTAGAGATATGCAGGATCTTCCAATGAGCAGTAACTGTCAAATAAGATGCCAATATTAAGTTAACTGCTTCTCCTCGTTTGGTTTGTATTACACCTTTAAACATGTTGTAAAGCTTGTGGCATTAATATTCCGATTGATTGTTTTTTTTAAACTTGCAATCATACAGTATTTTCCATTTGAAGATCTCAAGCTATTATATTATTCTCTCACTGTGAAAGGGTAATTATTTTATAGTTCTGATTCTCTGAAAATATCATTCTAGTAGGATTCCAGCTCCCAAAGTTTGTTCTCTCTAGTACAAAATAGGGAGAAACTCCCCCAAAGCGCTGAGCTTTTTGGTTCCTAAATACAACTGTAGTGGGTCGGGGTGCTAGACATTACTTCTGACTATTGGACACATGCCACAAAGACTGCTACCACCATCTTCAGAACATTAATACATTCCTGATAGGAAATAAAAGATCCACGAATAAAAGAAGTTAACCAATCACAAATCAATGTTTGAAAAATACCTTAAACGGAACAATGAAAATTAAGGGTTAGATGCACAAAACAACTAAAGCACCTAACTGCGTCTTTAGGCCCTTAAATCCAACATTTAGGCACCAGGGAGACCGTCAAAACCCCTGCTCAGCTAACTCTGTAGGCATTTAGGTTTCATGCATCCAGACTGGGCTCTTCACATAGTCATTCCCTCACCTGCCTTGCTTGCTGGACCCAATCCAGGTGTTCTGAGCACACCTAAACCCATACAAAACAGCCAGGAGCAGGTGACGCCCCGCCTTACAACCGTTATCCCAGTGGTTAGAGTACTCTCCCAGGATCCAAGTTCAATTCCATCCTCTGCGTGAGGTGGACCAGGGATTTGAACTTGGATCTTCTCCAGTCCCAGAAGAGTGTGCCCATCACTGGGCTTTGGGGTATATTGGGGCAGCTCTCAGTCTTTTCTATTGAAGGAGGGGGGGGATAGCTCAGTGGTTTGAGCATTGAGCTACTAAAACCAGGGTTGTGAGTTCAATCCTTGAGGGGGCCATTTAGGGATCTGGGGCAAAATCAGTACTTGGTCCTGATAGTGAAGGCAGGTGGCTGGACTTGATGACCTTTCAAGGTCCCTTCCAGTTCTAGGAGATAGGATATCTCCATTAATTATTAATTAAAGCTCAGCTCTTCCACTGGAAGCAGGGGAGTTTGAATTTTCTGCATCCCAGGTGAGTGCCCTATCAACAGGGCTATAGAGTTATTCTCAGTTTTTCTAGCTCAGTGACTAATTATCTACACACACTTCAAAATTTTCATCTCAAATATACAACATCCTGAAAGAAACAAAGCTTTAGAGGGTTGGAGGACATGGGCTCCTCAACATCAGAAAAAAACTTCTGAAGGACTAAGACCCTGAAGCAGGATTCCACACCAGAGGTGAAATCTAAACAATACTTTGTAAATGTATGAAGTGAAGGCCAACCAACCTGCTTTGCACGTATCTGAGATGGAAACATGCCCAGACTGGAAGCTACCTTCTCTCAGATATGACCTTCTAGTTTAAGATCAGACACTGCACCCAATAGCTATTTTTACATGGTCCCCTTAATGACGGTACTAATCAGGGACCAGGTGTCCCTGACACAAGTGTTTTCATCAGAACCTTTTAGCATCAAGTGTATGGAAACACAAACAAATCCTGTACTCAATTTGCTCCAAACATAGCATGCTTTGAAAGAGAACTCCAGAATTCATACCAATTATGGAGCTAGTGCCCTTTAAGGGTTTTGCTTCATGTGTACGTAGTCTTTTTCAATCCACACTAAAAAGTAATCAGTTTAAGGCTTGATACAAGAGAACCAAGATTCAAATTGGATGATATCACAAAAAGCAATATTATATCTATCAAAATGTGAGATTATTCTCCAACACCAAACAAAAACAAGGCAGTTATACATTTTGATTACCCACATTACGCAAAAACTGCAGTGACTTTGAAAAAGCAAAAAGGTTTCAATGGTTATCACTTAACTATTGCGCTTGTGGCAAACTGTTTTAATTAGACTGCTTCTTAGCTTTCAAGAATGTTACTCATTGACTAAAATAAGGATGCCTCTGGCTTCAATTATAACTGTACAACATTAATGGCAGCATTAGCATAAGAATATATCACTATATGTTAATTAAATACAAATACCTCCTTCTGCAGATTGTATCAGACTACAAACTTGAATTACTATAATGAAAAAACTGCATGCCAAACAGAGCTTCTTCCACAGTGATCTCATTGTGTGCCTTTAATAGTTTAAACAAATACATTGTAGTCTCAGTTTTAACTTGAGTTTAACATACCAATAACTTAAGAATAAAACGGCTTTAAGAACATTTTAGTATTTTGCATATCCTCTTATTTTCTATATTATCTATAATCAGGACCCCTCCATGGCAGCAATTCCTAAATTCTACCATCTTGGTTATTTTTATTGCAATGAAATACCCTTAATTCTCAGTCTTCCCAACCCCTAAAACAAACACACAAATATAGATGGTAGTTTAAAATACTTAGTGACAAAGTTTAATACAATACAATGTTCAATGGCTTCCATTCCCAAAGCCTCGTAAGTAGTACAGAAGGGAAGTGATTGCATGCAATAAAAAAAGAAAAGAAAATCTAAGATGAAGGAAAGGTTGGCAATAGAGGTGTGGCAAAATTAAATAAATATTGTAAAGAAAATCAATTTTTTAATTTGATCTCTTCACCACACATTTGTATTGCAGTAGGGCCAGGGCCCATCTCACCTATAATGGTAGTGCAAGTTACTGAGAATAGGAACAGTTACTATTTGTCTGTTTTTTTAACTGAAACGAGGTTTTGAAACTCTTCCTCCAATCCTCTCCTTTTATTCTGAAGACTACTATCACTTCTGCTTACTCATTCAAATTGAATAGACTGAGCAACACCAGGATGTAAAAAATCAAACCAAAAAGAGACAGAGGAATACTGCATATAATGCTCTGGTGCATCCCACTGTCATGGGGGTGAGAGAAAGAAAACCTAAACTACGTTCAACCACTCTCCAAATTCATAGATTTTAAGGTCAGATCTAGCTTCTAAATATGAGACGGGATTAGGCGATGTGACACTGCTCTCCCAGGTCCCTCTACAGGCTGATGGGACTGAGAATGATTTGCCAAGAGCATCTAATCCTATGATTCTATCCCCTCCCTGCTCTTCCCTGGCACAGCATGGAAGCACAAATTACCTCAAGGTATAGCTTGTAGGGCTTTTTATGCAATGGTATTGCTGAGTGGAGACAAAAGAGGTGCCATTTCAAAAGGGGTAACTTTGTTTGGTGCTCCAGTATTACATTGGAGGGGGAGGGGGAGGGGTTGAGGTCTCAGTGAAATCCTCCTACATCAGTGAGAACCTATTTTGTCTGTAAAGGAGTTGTAAGGGTACAAGTTAGGGATTAGTATTACTGTAATTCTCACTTAAGATCTCTCCCTGCATATTTCCTTCCTATCTACACCTAAAATTGCTGCAAAATAGAGTAATATTAAAAAATAAAAAAGGTAGTCGCGTCCAGGGTTAACATCTTCAGTAAGATTTATGTTACTTTCCACATAAGAAATTACTGCTAAACCCTTGGGATGGAGATATGAGCAGGACCACCTGTTGTGTAAGAACACAACTTAAGCCAACGGGAGAGGGCTCTCCCATCGGCTTAATTACTCCAGCCCACAAGTGGCAGTAGCTATGTCAATGGAAGAAGCTCTTCTGCCGACATAAGCACTGGTTTGGATAGCATAAATTATGTCACTCAAGGGGGTGGCTAATGAGCAACATAACTTTTGTCAACTTAAGCTGTAGTGTAACTATAGCCCTAAAGAAAGGAGTTACTGAGACACAAGCTTAGTGAATATCTGAGTTATCACAAATGAGCATCTTCATTTAAACATTCTAAAAAGGATATTGCCTTAACAATATCCCTGGCAGAAGGTTCCAATTTTACTTCAAATTAAGTTCCTTCAGTTTATCCTCACGAGTCTTTTTTATTTTATTTTACTTTAAGCACAGCAAGCAAATGTTAATAATGTTTAGCTGGAATTTTTCAGACTGACATCCACCAGGTGAAATGTTCTGACCAGCTGCTGCATGATATTGTGCAGCAAGTGAATTAACAAGTGGTCCCAAAGGTACAAAACTAGCTAGGAAAAAATGGGTACTTACCGCAAGGGCCTTAGACAGTTTGGTTCTGAAGTTATTTAAAACAATTGCAACTATGTCCGTTTGAGGCACATATGCGAAGGCATTCAGAAGGTAAACTCTTCTTACTCTAAACAAATCCATAGCATCCTGTAAAGGAACCTGGATTTGAGATGGGAGGAGAAAGAAACCAACTGTAGAATAGCACTGAACTGAGAAGTGTCATATTAATAGAGTCTATAGTTACACGGCATCCACACAATTCAAGATTACACAAAGGGATTGCTAACAGGAAACAAAGGTTTGTTTTTAAATAACGACTCTCAAAAACTGAAGCCAAAGTTTTCAAAATAAAAATGTCCTAAGTTTTCAGAAAAGCTGACATCTACTCTTAGCACACAGGGAAAATAATAAGTCAGGCCACTTATTTATTTTAGGTACCTACCTTTAGGTAACCAACTTCAAAAATTTTGGCTTTGGATTCTAAATCATTAAGAGAATATAGAGGTAGACTAAAAGTTATAAATAAATGAATGTTACTTGCCTGTAACCAGAGTTCTTCGAGATGAGCCTCTATATACACACACATTTGTGGGATCAAGTGGTACCTGTACCGCAAGCTTCCAGTACCTTCTGGGGCCAGTCGCCCTTCCCATCTTAGAAGGTTCTGAGGTATAAAAGGGGGAGGGGCCCCAGCAACCCTTCAATTCCTGACACTAATTCAGGAATTTCTAACCTGAGACTCCGAAGATGTAGGGAAGGTGGGCAGGGAGTGTGAATATGCAGAGGCTCATCTCAAAGCCCTCTGGTTACAGGCAAGTAACATTCATTTTTTTGAGTGGACTCTGCATATTCCCACTTGTTGGAGTTTAGCAAGCAGTACATCCCCTGAAAGGTGGGGTGGAGGTGGTCTAGGTAAACAAGAACTGCAGAGCTGCCAAAAAAGCATGAGCTCTGGTTACCAGATCAAGAGGGAATAGAAGCAACAGATCTTGCTCTCCTAAACCTAGTCTTAATGAGGGAATATTTTTGCTAAAAATACAGGCTGCAGTATCAATCATGCAACATGAGGCAATGAAGACAGCATGAGGATCTGCCAGAGATGCTGCCATTGTCCTGGATGAGGACTGACAATTCCAAGAGGTTCAAGCCCAGCCATAAGTCAATGAGACTGTGATAATCGCTCAACATAGTACAACAGAAGGACAACTTTTGGACCACGACAGGTTCCTCACATTTCTCCTAGAGACTGATGAATTGTAGAGAAGCTTTGGCCTGCTACGAATTATGACAAAGTTCTCTGACTATACCAAAGTATGATACTTAGGACAAACCTAAGGACCTCAACATTGCCAAGCCTGAGATGCCTCCCACACGCAGGGATGCAAGAGGCAGACAAACCCACTCCTGTGGGACAATCTTTGAAGCTGACGCTGAACTTACTCAGCACCAGTTTAATCAAGTAGATCTGAGAAGCCTCCCTCATGAACATAGGGGTATATTGGTTCTCCTGCTCCTCCACAACTACCCAGCTTGCCTTTGTCTTGACATCTTCTCACTTCTTTAAATGAAAAATCTGATTAACTATAAACACAATTTGCCTCAAAAGCGGAGGGGAAAAAAAAGAGGGAAAAAAAAGAACAAACAATGAGGAAAGCATCAAGGACACTGTGCAATCCAAGTCCCTCTGCACCTTCAGCAGTTAGAAAGGAACTGAAGGTCACTTGGGGGTCCTCCCCCTTTATGCCCTCAGAACCCTGCGGGATGGAGGGAGAAGGAGGGGTGAGTGGCCCCAATGGACAATGCTTTCCAGAAGGCCCCAGAAGCTCATATGGCACAGGCATCTTGATCCCACAAGTGGGAATATACAGAGACCACTCAAAGAAGAAATATGAAACTTACACACTATTTTGTTTTGGTGTCTGGACACTGAAAACAGACTCAAAGCTGCCACCTTATAATGGGGAGGTCTGAAAAGCAGAAAGCTTGAAACCCCTCAGTTGACATCCTGCAAATACCCATTTCAAATCTAACTTAACCAATAGTACTTGGAAAGCTTTAGAAACTCTTTATGTAAATAAGAAACCCATATTATAAATTTGAACACAAAAAGCCAGCACATGAGAGAAGTCCAAGAACACAAACAGCATCTCATAACTCCACATACAAGTGATAGGAGGCTCCCTACAACCTCTGCCACTGGTTGGATTGTTACAAATTGGGTCCTAACAACACAAGCAATAAGTAAGCATGTAAAGAATAGGTTTTCTTCTGTCACCTACTCATAACATCTGTGAGCTCCCTCACTGACTGAAGGAATTTACTGCAGCTAGGAACTACTTTCAGGATTGGAAATTCCAGAAATATATATAAACAGTCCATGGGAAGGAAATACAGATGTTTCAGAACAAAATAAAAACTTCAGAAACCTTCACAAAATCCTGTTCCTTCTCCCCGAAGCACAACTGTAGTATGAAATTTCAAAAATACCACCAAGGGGATGACCTGGGGTAAAAATCATGATCTCTTCCTCTGACTGAACCCAGTGCAAATGCATGAGCTATTAGAGATGCCAGAACCAGGTTTCTGACCAGTCCCAGAAAAGCCAAATCCAGCTTCCCACCGCAAGAATTTTTATTCTGAAATGCCTTTTCAGAATGTATTCATTGACCATTCAGAAGTTGATGTTCAGTTCATCTCCTCCAAATGTTTTTGCTATCACAAAACAGAGAGAGCCATTCTGAACCATTTAGGATAAAGGACAGGATTCACTGCATTTTACAGACTTCAAGTTACAAGATAATTTTTCTAAGCCTGACTGTCTTCGTGGGGAATAGGAAGGAAGGAACATGGAAATGGAAGAATCAAAGTTAATGTAGAAGTTTGTTGAATTTATGTGTCCTTTGTTTAACACTGTCTGGACCCATCTGGCCATGACTGAAGTTTTCTCAGTGCCTTTGCAGAGTACTGCCAATGTCTTCCCCCACTTCTTAGTCTATTCACTAGAGGTAAATACACTTTAGACAAGGGCTCTCAATAAGCAGATTACCACCTTTGATGTAAGTTGCTCATGTTGGGGCGGATATAGCTCAGTGGTTTGAGCATTGGCCTGCTAAACCCAGGGTTGTGAGCTCAATCCTTGAGGGGGCCATTTAGGGATCTGAGGCAAAAATCTGTCTGGGGATTCGTCCTGCTTTAGCAGGGGGTTGGACTAGATGACCTCCTGAGGTCCCTTCCAACCCTGATATTCTATGATTCTATACTGCTGCTACTCCCTGGATTTTCTAGCCACCCAAGTCCAAACTGGGGGGAGATGGCAGTATCGCTGTCTGCCCCAGTCCCAAATCTTTGCTGGGGAAGAGAAGAGAAGAGAAGAGAAGAGAAGAGAAGAGAAGAGAAGAGAAGAGAAGAGAAGAAGGGAGTTATTGGAGGCACTTCTTTGCTAGCCTGACACCAGGGTTCTGGTAGGTGATGGTCTTGGCAACTTCCTCTAAGTGGAGCCTGAGATGTTGAGACCTATCTCATTTCCACCACCAAGCTGCTCAAGCCTGCAGAGGGTCAAATAGCTCTTCTTCAGACCTGAGATGTGAGGTGCGGTAAGCAGAGTCAACTATCCTTGCAATTGTGGAAAACCAAGGAGGTTCTTTGATTCTCTACTAAAAGCATTTCAGAGTGAGAGGGGATGATGCTGAAAGATTCTGTGAGTGTCTTGACTGGCAGAGAAGAAAAAGAGGGAAAGAACAGATTAAAGAATATTTAAATAAAAGTTAGATATACTCAAATCAGCAGGGCCTGATAAAATTCATCCTAGGGTACTTAAGGAATTAGCTGAAGCAATCTCGGAACCATTAGCATTTATCTTTGAGAACTCATGGAGTACAGATGGGGTCCCAAAGAATTGGAGAAGGGCAAACATAGTAACTGTCTTTACATAGGAAAACAAGAGGATCCAAAGAAATATAGCCTAGTCAGCCTAACTTCAATCCCTGGGAAGATATTGGAACAAATTATTAAACAATCAATTTGTAGATATCTAGAGGATAACAGGGCTATAAAGAATAGCCAACATGGATTTGTAAAGCACAAATCATGCCAAACAAACCTAATTTCTTTCTTTGATAGGGTTACCGGTCTGATGGATAGGGAGGAAGCAGTAGACATAATATATATTTATTTTAGTAAGGCTTTTGACACAGTCACATATGACATTCTCATCAGCAAGCTAGGGAAATGCGGTCTAAATGAAATTACTATAAGGTGAGTACACAAGTGGTTGAAAGACCGTACTCAAAAAGTAGTTATCAATGATTCGCTGTCAAACTGCGATGACGTATCTAGCGGGGTCCCACTGTAGTCAGTCCTGTGTCCGGTACTATTCAATATTTTTATTAATGACATGGATAATGGGAGTGGAGAATATGCTTTAAAATGTTATTCTGGGGAGTAGTAGCAGAAGTGTTGTATATAAGACAAGAGAGATAATTGTCCTATTCTACTCAGCACTGGTGAGGCCTCAGGTGAACTACTGTGGACCAGTTCTGGGCACCACACTTTAGGAAAGATATGGAAAATTGGAAAGAGTCCAAAGAAGAGCAACAAAAAGACTAAAAGGTATAGAAAACCTGACCTATGAGGAAAAATTAAAAAACTGGGCATGTTTATTCTTGAGAAAAGAAGACTGAGAGGGGACCTGATAAGAGTCTTCAGATATGTTAAGGGCTGTTACAGAGAGGACTGTGATCGATTGTTCTCACTGTGCACGGGAGGAAAGACAAAAGTAATAGGCTTAATCTGCAGCAAGGGAGATTTAAAGGCTAGATATTAGGTAAAACTTTCTAACTATAAGGGTAGTTCAGCTCTGGAACAGACTTCCATGGGAGGTTGTGAAATCCCCATCATTGGAGGTTTTTAAGAGGTTGGACAATCACTTGTCAAGGATAGTCTAGGTTTACTTGGTCCTGCCTCAGTGCGGGGGACTGGACTTCATGATCTCTCAAGGTCCATTCCAGCTGTACATTTCTATGATTCTATGAAAAGAAAGGAAAGGGAAAAGTACAATAGATGAAAGACTAAAGTCAGAAAACCAGTTTGACCAGTCAGGTGGAAAGACACTGTAATCTGCAATCAATGACTACACTCCACTTCCCATTAGTAAAGGATTTCCTCATCCTAAAAATTCTTCCTGCCAGAAACAGGAGCTCCTAAGCACCAGATAATTCAAATATCAGAATCAATAGGGAACAGTTGAACCACATAACCTAAAGTTGGGAACCTTAGGTTTTAAGGTAGGGATATAAATATTGTTTTAAAAGTTAACCATTTAAACAATTAAAAAATATTTCATTTAAACGGTTAACCGATTAAAGAGCCGGCCAGCCAGCACGGCCAGGGCTGGGCATGCTCCGGGCGGTGCAGGGCTGCTGGGCCGGCCAGCCAGCGGGTTAACGGTTAAGGTGGGTTAACCGTTTAGACTAATGCTTACCAGTTAACATTTTACATCCCTAGTTTAAGGAGGTGGAGACAACATGCAATTGTGACATTTACATTAAGTATTGTTACACAATTTCCATCAGCTCTAGTTTACCTTATAAAATTCCAGTTCTTCTACTTTAGCTCCACTGAGGCCAGGAGTTGAATTTAGCAGTTGGACAGCAAGTTTTTCTTTCACTTCTTTGCTAATCTAAAACAAAAACAGTTGTGTTTTTAAACTGATTATACATTTTAGATTCCATTTCTTTACATGAGCTAAACAAGAGTTTATGTTTTCAGTAATAATAAGTATGATATCCTTTCAGTTTGGGAAAAAACAAAATAACTAGGGGACCAACAAAAAGATCACCACAAAATTGGTATGAAAGTGTTACCTGGCAAACATCTGAACAGTAAAACATGAGTGGGAAGAATTCAGAGGAGGACAAAGCTCAATTAAGGGTACATCTACATGGTGATAAAAGCCCCTTGGGGGGGCTCAGACTGCAGGACTAAAAGTTGCTGTGTAGATGTTTGGCTCTGGAACCCTCAACACTAGCAGGGTCTCAGACCCTGGGTTTCATCATGAGCCTAAACATCTACAGGGCAATTTTTCAACCCTGGAGCCCAAAACCCGGGAGTCAGAGTCAGCTGACCCGGCCAGCCGCAGGGTTTTCTTAAATCCCTGTGTAGACATACACAAATAGTCAATGTCTGCTTGGAACAGCTAGGGACAGTGTGAATCAGAAAGAAAGCATTGAAAGGTACTCGGAGTTTGGTTTTCCTTTCCACTTTTACCCCAGTCATTTCCACTGCAGATCATAGTGTGAAATCAGATGTCTTTTGAAGGACAAAGGTTGATTTAAAAAAATTATTAAAAACCACAGTTGAATTTATTACAACTATTGTTAAGGCCTAAATTCATTACAATGTACTACAATTCCAATTACTTTTCACATTTAATGAGTTAAGGTCTGCTTCTGCATTTGTAGAATCAGGGGAAAACTATATTCAGCTAACTTTTAAGGTCAAACTTTACAAACATGGCACTATATACCCTGTACTGCATTAAGTATCTGTACCATTTTCAGTCTTTACAATGTAGTGAAATCTAGCACTGTACTTTTTCCCCCCAAATGTCAGTACTTTCAGTTGTCACATGGAAAATCTTAGCAGAAATCATTTTTATTTTTTTCTTATGTATCCAGCATATTTGAAATAGTTTTGTTTCGCAAACAAAACCATTTAAAGATATTCATTTTGTGTGGTTAATTTAATTCCAATTTCCAGTCTGATGCAAGCTAACACAAATGATGACTAAAAGTTATTCAAATAATAAATACATTTTAATATAACAAAAAAACTTAGCAATTAAAATTTAAATAAATATTTGTTAAGCTAAAGCTATATACTTGCTTAAATAAGTGTGTATAGCTACAGTGCATCCTCCTGGTTAGTAAGATGAACTAAACTAATATAAAAGCTATATTTAATTGTAAATCAAATCAATGTTTTAATGGTTATACCAACCAATGGGAACCTCTCTCAAGGAAAACAGGAAGTTATAACAGAACATATTAAGATCAATTATTTAAATCCAGGTTTGCTAGTAAGCCTGTAGTGAGGTCTACTAGTTTAGGTTTGTGGGCAGCCAGCTTATGTCAAGGCCCCTAGGTCTCACTCAACACTGACAAATGCATAGCTAGAAACCAATCTGGCTCACCCTGTGGGTTAGCATTGATAAAATAGATGTTAAGTTTATAAGAATGTGTTTAGACTTGATGAAACGCTTGTAGGATGCTGAATGTATTGATCTCACTTATAACATGTGTATCACATGGTATAAAGTTATATTGAGTATTTGCATTGTAAACCTAACATGTAACTCACCAAATGGGAAAGAAGCATTAATTAAAGTGCTAGTCCTGCACTCAAGAAGACCCATTGAAACCAAATGAGCCATTGTGAAATATCAAAGGTTGATGCCCAAACAACACACCCATGAAGAGGAGAGGGGTGCAAACACCTGTCCCATCAGTATGAACTCTGGGAGAAGGGAATAAAAATCCATGACAGGAAGGAATTGTATCACTAAGCTGCTTGGAATTTTGAGAGGACAATATTTCTAAGCAAGGGATCCCCAAGTTGCTTGGCTTGTGTCAGCTCTAGAGGACATAGAAAGCTTACACATCACAGGAGTTTCTATGACCTTTTGGAACCTGACTCATTTGTGTGTGTATGTTTATCTGCTTTAACCTTTTAAATAACTCATTTCTTTTTCTTAGTTACTGTAACTTTAGTTCGTTCACTATAGAACTGGCTATAAGCGTTTTCTTTGGTGTGAGGTCTAAGGTGCAAATAACCTAGGGTAAGCGATCCTTTGGGACTGGGAGTAACCTGAATATTATTGTGAATTTTGGTGTAAGAGACCATCTATCACAAAGGCAAGCTTGCCTGGGTGGCAAGATAGACCGGAGTACTGAAGAGAACTGTCTGTGACTCCATGGTTGGGCTACTATAGTGCTTGAGTTCACACTTGTTAGTTGGTTGGTAAAATCTAAGTATAGAACTCAGTCAATTTGGGGTTTGTGCCCTGCTTCTTGACAGTCTGCCTTCAGGTTGGCACTCATGCTTAGAAGCTACTCCAGACAGCTTGACACAGACATCATTAAAATATTTATATAGCATAATATGTTTTTGCATAATGCTTTATAGAAACAGTCCCACCCCGAAATGTTGGAACATTAAGTAAGGCTGTGATTAAATATCTGTGACCTGTACTTTCTTGGAGATTTTGGTGATTAAGCTAGTCATCCTGTAAAAGCTGCTACATGTGTTAAAAAACCAAGTACTCCCAATCCAAGATAAACTAGGCATGTAGTATTGCCCTTCCACATCTCTCCTCTACAAAACTGCATATGGAAAGTCCAGCTGATCCCAAGAACTGTGTACAGTAACTAGCTTGTTGACCAAAAGTAAAATACGTACAAAACAGAAAAATACCTAAGCAGTTGACAAAGATTTAACCACAACATTATTTTCCTTTTGCTAGGAAGGAAGAGTTGAATAAAAACTCTGAAGAAGACATCTAAAATAGTCTCTTGGACACCAAGGGAAAGGCTTGAGCAGTATCTGAATGAATCCCCTCTACATAAGTGATGTGACCACTGTGTCCAGCATATCAGATAAATCATCTAGGAATTACCTCCCAGGGTTAAGATTATACCAAGATATAGACAGAGCAGCCCAATATCTCCCCATAGGCATTATCTGTAAAGGAAAACAGCTGCAAGCAGATTCGGTCAGAAAAATGACACAAAGGCAATGTAATTACGTATGGAGAAGTCTAATGACTCAGAAGATTTTGATAGCCTAAAAATATAAGATGTGTTCAGCAACAGATCTATTAAAGTAATTAAATATATTTTTGGCAATTTCAGATTAACATTTTACCTTCATCAAGGCTTCTATTTTTTCTTAATTAGCTTTCATCTTGTTTTATTGTTATGTCAGGCTTTTCATTCTTTTTGAAGTGTGGACTCCAGAATCAGATACAGTAACACATTCCTAGTTCTGCTAAGTATCTTCCTGCTTATACATCTAAGAATCCCATTTCCTTTCTTCGCTACCACATCTCATGCAAACTCATGTTCCGTCAGTTATGCATCATGGCATTAAGTCCTTTTCTGAGAAACTGTATTCTAAGATACTGTAGTGTCTCCCATTCTGTAAGGATAACCTACATTCTTGGTTCCCAGATGTATAATCTAGCATTTAGGTGTATTAAAATATATTGTTCAAGTGATCCCAGCTTACCAAGTCATCCAGGTCACTCTGTAGAACTGACCTGCTATTATAATTATTTACCACTCCAGCAATTGTGTATCATCAGCAAAATCTACAGCGATTATTTTTTGTTTTCTTCCAGAAACAACAGAGCCAAGAACAGGTCCTTGTGAAAACCCACTAGAAATGCAACCATTAGATGATTATTCCCCATTTACAATTAGTTTGAAGTCAGTTCGCTGAGTATTTTTTAATTGATTAAAAACTAGATGCCTTAAAGAAATCCATAGTTGTCTGCAGTGTTGTTGTAGCTGTGTTGGTCCCAGGATATGAGAGAGATAAGGTAGGTAAGATAATATCTTTTACTGGACCAACTTCTGTTGGTGGAAGCTACAAGCTTTTGAGCTACAAAGAGCTCTTCTTCAGGATCAAATCTGAGGAAGGAAATCAGTGTCTGAGCTAAATACAAGTTGAGACAGATTGTTAAGCATCAGGGATAATGCATGCTGTAAGAGGGCACTTGAACTGAAGTGGGCAATAGAGGGTTAAATTGTTATGTGTGAGGGGTTTGAAGTGGGCAGTTAAGAGTTAACAGGCAGTGGGATGTGTTACAAATTGTTGTAATGAGCCATAAAACCATAAAAGATCCGTATCTGATCTATCAATACATGTCCTCAAAGGAAACCCGTACAACAACATCTTCAAAGGGCGAGTTTGGAAACTTAAATTCATAACTCTGTGAGACACTAACCATGGAATCAACAGGGACATTGATTCATTAAAACAATCTGTAACATACCCCACTGCCTGCTGGCTCTTAATTGCCCACTTCAAAGCCCTTATGCACAGCAATCTAACCCTCAATTGCCTACTTCAGCGGTTCTCAAACTGTGGGTCGGAACCCCAAAGTGAGTCACAACCAGGGCCGGCTCCAGGCACCAGCCGAGCAAGCTGGTGCTTGGAGCGGCAGCTTGTAGGAGGCGGCATTCCGCCCAATCCTAGGGCGGCACGACCGCATTTTTTTTGGTTGTTGTTCCGCTCCGGCTGCCCTGTGGGGGGCAGCAGCGTGGAGGACGGGAGCACCCTGTGGCAAGTCCGGCAGGGCAGCCCGCGTCCTTCCCTCCCAGCCGACCAGAGTGGTGCGGAGCCCTCCCGCCAGGGGGCACGACGGGAGGGGCCGCATGGCAGCGCCCCGCTGAAGCCCTGGCAGCCCCCCTTTTCTCTCTCCCCCTGCTAGCTGGGGCACATCTGCAGGGCAGGGAGTCCCCCCACAGGTTTTTTTTTTTTTTCCTGCTTTGCTGTTCTGGCCGCTGTGGTTTTTTCTTTTTTGCTTGGGGTGGCCAGAAAGCCAGAGCCGGCCCTGGTCACAACCTCATTTTAGTGAGGTCGCCAGGGCCAGCGTTAGACCTACTGGGGCCTGAGACTGAAGCCAAAGCCTGGGCCTCACTGCCCCGGGCTGAAGCCCAAGGTCTCTGGCTCCACCCCACTCCACCCCTAGGGTCATGTAGTGATTTTTGTTGTCAGAAAGGGGTTGCAGTGCAGTGAAGTTTGAGAACCGCTGATCTACTTCATTTCAAGTGGCCTCCTATGACATGCTTTACCCCTTATACTTGACAATCTGTCAACTTGTATTTAGCTCAAAAACTGATTTCCTTCTCCCCAAAAGTAAAGGAGTGTCCTGTGTAACTCAAAAGCTTGTACCTTCCACCAACAGAAGTTGATCCAATAAAAGATATTACCTCACCTACCTTGTCTCTTACACTAGTCCAAGTATATTATGTCAAAAGATTTACCTTTGCCAACCAAACTTGTAATCGCAAAAAATGATATCACGTTTGTTCAGTAAGATCTATTTTTCATAAAATCATGTGTATCAGAATTGTATTGCCCTTCTTAATTCTGATCCTTTAATTTGCCCTTATTTAAAAAAAAAAAGTGCTGATTGTCTGCACCCAATTTCACAAGCTATCCACATCCCTTTATTAATGGCTTATTCACATCATTATTTACCACTCCACCAATCTATAGGTCAACGGCAAGCTGTCAGCAATGTTTTTGCATTTTTCTTGCAGATCACTGGTAAAAATATGAAATAGCACTGGGCAGAGAGTCAGGCCCTGAAACACTTCCCCTGCCCACAAGACACATCACTTCTCATTGATGATTCCCAAATAATTTATGTTTTGAGATCTCAGACCATTTTTAATCTATTTAATATTTACAATACTGATATTGTGTAATTCCAATTTCAAATCAGAATACTGGGTGTTTGTCATAACTATAAAGGGAAGGGGGTAACAACTGTCCTGTGTACAGTACTATAAAATCCCTCCTGGCCAGAGACTCCAAAATCCTTTTCCCTGTAAAGGGTTAAGAAGCTCAGGTAACCTGGCTGGCATCTGACCCAAAGGACCAATAAGGGGACAAGATACTTTCAAATCTTTGCGGGGGGGAAGGCTTTTGTTTGTGCTCTTTGTTTGGGTTGTGCGTTCGCTCTTGGGACTGAGAGGGACCAGACATCAATCCAGGTTCTCCCCATCTTTCTAAACAAGTCTCTCATATTTCAAACTTGTAAGTAAAAAGCCAGGCAAGGCATCTTAGTTTTACTTTGTTTTCTCAACTTGTAAATGTACCTTTTACTAGAGTGTTTATCTTTGTTTGCTGTACTTTGAACCTAAGACTAGAGGGGAGTCCTCTGAGCTCTTTAAGTTTGATTACCCTGTAAAGTTATTTTCCATACTGATTTTACAGAGATGATTTTTACCTTTTTCTTTAATTAAAAACCTTTTTAAGAACCTGATTGATTTTTTTCCCTTGTTTTAGATCCAAGAGGGTTGGATCTGTATTCACCAGGAGCTGGTGGGAGGAAGGAGGGGAATGGTTAATTTCTCCTTGTTTTAAGATCCAAGGGGTTTGGATCTGTATTCACCAGGGAATTGGTGAAAGGTTTCTCAAGGCTTCCCAGGGGAGGGAATCCATTGGGATGGTGGCAGCGGACCAGACCTAAGCTGGTAGTTAAGCTTAGAAGTTTTCATGCAGGCCCCTACATTTGTACCCTAAAGTTCAAAGTGGGGATACAGCCTTGACAGTGTTACTTAGACATCATATATAAGTCTAATAATATATCAGCACAGTTGTTATCACCAAATTGTAATCTTGTCAAAGAACAATATCAAGTTTAAAGGGACATTTTTCCATTAAGCATGCTGATTGGCATTAATCATCAATAAAAAATAAAAGATAAAATAGAGTCACATCACCCATTCTATTATTTTGTCCAAGATCAGTATCTGCTGACTGACCTCTAGCTACCCAGGTCATCACAATCTTTCATAACTTCAAGCAGATCATTCCAATTCTCCACCAACTCGACACACTATGACAACTTACAGTACATTGACAATGATTATGGAATTATATCCTGGTCAATCTCTCTACTACAGTTCAATATACAAACAGAATATTGCTATTCTTAGAACAAAACAAGGGAGCAAAATGAAGGTTCAGGGTGAGTGGTGTAACTTGAGCAGGATGATGGGTACATAATTAAATGGGGGTGGGGATTGGCAATATAGAGTTGGCTGGACGTTTCAGCTGTTCATTTATAGACATTCTAACACTAGCAATTTTATAAAGCTGTAATATTTTTGTACAGATAGTAACATTCTAATACTGCTTATAGATGTTGGTTGGACACTTTGAACCTTAACTTTTGTTAGGGAATTATATTTAATTTTTATCAAAATGGAGATTTAATCAAAGTAATATTTTATAACTAATGTAGGATACATTGATTTCTTAGTTTCTATCCTACTTTGGTTCTTAGCAAGCAAAATGTCTCAAGGTACTTCATACAGTGAAGCCACAGAGGAGATATTGCAGAAGTTTTTTTGGGTGGGGGGTTGTTTTGGTTTTTTTAAGATGTTGCTCAGGGCACAACTTTTTGGTGACTTTATCCCACAGTATAAATACAAACAAACAAAAGATTCTAAATTTAAAATCACAAACTCCAGTATCTAAAAGTTTTTGCAGCATCCATCACTATGAATAATTAAGCTCTATCATCTATTTGTTATTTCTGGACATTAAATCGCTTTGTGGGTTACTATTTCAGCTTCTAAACTGTTCTAAATATGTAGTTTTTCTTTTTATTAAAGTTTGTTTTCCAAGGTACATTTAATATTTCTGAAGCTTCATTTTCCAGTCATTGTCCATCTTTAGAAAAATTTTAGTTGACCACTTGATATTACATATTTTACAACTTTGTTTTCCATTCACTTTTCAGTAATAAATATTTAAAGAGGAAAAATACCATATTTTATACAACTGAACAGCTGCAGATGCATTTAAAAAAAAAATCACATTCCTAGTTTAACAGGATATAGTTAACCTATTTGGGAGAAAAACTTGTTCGTTCTTCCTTTTAAAAAAGAAAATTAATGCAGAAACAGTAAAATAAAATAAATAAATAAAAAGGAGTGTTGTGTTCTCGATTGTACTCTAAAAAATTGTAAGTACAGCAGACAAAGCATAGGCTAGCTAAAAACCCTTAATACACAAGCTGCTCTCCAGCAATTCAGTTTCAGATACTGTATTTTGTTATGCCTCCATAAAGATATGACTGATAAGTGCTGCCTTAAGAGTCATGTCTACAATTCAATGAGTCAGGGATTGATAGATTTTAATGCCAGAAGGGACCATAAGATCAGCAACTCTGACCTCATGTATAATACTGGTCACAGAATTTTACCCAGTTACTCCTGTACTGAGCTCAATAATTTGTGTTTTACTATAGCACATCTTCCAGAAAAGCTACCAGTCTTGATGTGAAGACTCCCTTTTATACATCCAAGGATCACATTAGCCATTTTTGCTATAGCATCGCAATGGGAGCGCCTCATCAATTGCTTGTTAACTATAATCCTTTTTAGAGTAACTGCTTTCCAGAATAGGGTCCTCCATTCTGTAAATATTGTCTTATGATCCAGATCACTCTATGTCTGCCTTTTTTGTCACTGGGTGAGATGGCTCTTTAAGGGAGTGATGCTGGGAGGCCAGGGATTAGGTGATAGCTGGAAGATCATCTGGTCCTCACAAAAGTCAGCAAAAGCTCATGACAGCTGCAGGAACTACAAAGGCTGCCGCTGGCGTTGCCAAGTCAGGGAAAAAGGACATGATTGAGATGCTGAACACTTGTGTTAGATAGTTTTATACTGAAGAAATGAAACTGAAGCCCTGAAGAAAAAGGGACTGAAAACCTGTGGCTTAAGCATGTTTTCTGGTGCATCAGCAGAGGTGTTAGCCCACTGAGTTCATCTTCATCATTATTTATCACTCTACAATCCTTGTGTCTAGGGTTGCCAACTTTCTAATCACACAAACCTGAACACCCTTGCCGCACCCCCTTCCATGAGCCCCTCCCCCCACTCACTCCATCCCCCCCTCCCTCTGTCACCTTGGGTTTTCAAACACCCTCCACTGGATGAAAATGGGGGATGAGGCAGTGCTGAAACTTGAGAACCAATATAGGTGCTAATACAGACAGGATGAAATGTAATTAATCCCACAAAGCCTACACTTAGGCCATATTATGGGCCAAGAGAACCTTCCTACCAGCTTCCACTGAAGCTGCCAAATCTCACACCAAGGAGCTATCTAGGGCAGTGGTTTTCAAACCATGGGTCGTGACACAGAACTGGGTCACAGCATGGAAGGGACTGGGTTGCGGCGGCTCTGGTCATCACCACCGACTGGGCCATTAAAAGTCCCGTCAGTGGTACTGCCCCGGCTAAGTCCCTACCTGTTCCAACACCGCACTAAGCCCCGGAAGTGGCCAGCAGCAGGTCCGGCCCCTAGGTGGAGGGACCACGGGGCTCTGCGTGCTGCCCTCACCCCAAGCACCGGCCAATGGGAGCTGGGGGGGTGGGGCAGTGCCTGCGGCCAAGAGCTGCGCTGAGCTGCTTGCGCGACTCAGTCTAGGAGCCACTTCCAGGGCACAGCACTCTCCGTGGTGCCAGGACAGGCAGGGAGCCTGCCTCTGCACTCCCATTGCACTGCTGACCAGGAGACCACCCGAGGTAAGCCCTCACCCCAAGCCCCCAGCCCTGAGCCCCCCCAAAACCCAGAGACCCTTCCTGAACCCCAAACTCCTCATCCCCAGCCCCACCCCAGAGCCTGCACACAGAGCCCTGACCCCCTCCCACACCACAACCCCCTGCCAGAGCCCTGAGCCCCCCAAACCCAAAGCCCCCTCCTGCACCCCAAACCCCTCATCCCCAGCCTCACCCCAGAGCCTGCACCCAGAGCCCTCACCCCCTCCCACATTCCAACCCCCTGTCCCAGCCCAGATCCCCTCCCACACCCTGAACCCCTCATTCCCAGCCCCACCCTGCAGCCCTCACCCCCACAGCCCAACCCTCTGCCCCAGCCCTGAGCTCCAACACTCCAAATCCCTCATCCCCTGCTCCGTTGGGTCACAGGCATCAACAATTTTCTTCAACTGGGTTGCCAGAAACAAAGTTTGAAAACTACTGATCTAAGGTGATAAACTGCTTCATCACTTCTGAGTGCCTATAATCTGCATCAGAACTGAGCACAAAGCACTGTGAAGAATTATCATCCTACTTTGTGCAAAAGATCCTGAACATTCAGGAATCCTTCTCAAAACTGCATGGATCCATTCTGCTATATCCACTAACCAGCAGCTCACCTGCATTCCCAATGTTCAATACATTCACTAATCAAGAACTTCTGGACATCCCAAGTGAGTCTCAACCCAAGAATTATGAATCCAACAGATGGTTTCCCTGGCTTGTAAAAGAGTTATGAGTAACTAATGCCACTCAACCAAAATAGCCAATGCCTCAGAGAAGTAATCTTCCCTTCCTCCTTCAAACACACAATAATCCAACCAACACTGAAGAAACTCACCCTGGATACATAGTCTACCAACCCAGCATCAAACCTCCCAGTCCTCAGCAATCTTATAGAGAAACTAGCCAAAGGCCAACTACAAACTCATCTACTTGAAGCTAATGTTATAGGCCCAGCACAATCCTAATCTTCAAGGTACTCTACTGCCTGGGCGCAGGATATCTAAAAAAACATCTAAAGCTCCAGGAGAAAGATTGTGGTTGACTACATTTCTTTGCCTCAATGATCTCTCTACAGAAAGGGCAAAGATCATCTGTACAGGAGTCAGAAATTTCTAGGAGGCAGATCCAATACTGAGGAATGAACTCTCCCAGGAACAAGGACCATCACAAATCTCACCACATTCTGCTCAAAGTACAAGGCACGTTTATTTGACCTTATCTTCTCTAACAAGTACATAGCAACATGTATACTTTTAAGAAACCACCTTACCAAAACAGATAGCTCCCACTGCACACCCTTCTCCTGCTGGAGAGAAGGTGAGAGAAAATGTGTGACAGATGTGTAGTCACATTACTTAATGCACTACCGGAAGGCACTCAAACTCTACAGCAGGGGTAGGCAACCTATGGCATGCGTGCTGAAGGCGGCACACGAGCTGATTTTCAGTGGCACTCACACTGCCTGGGTCCTGGCCACCAGTCCGAGGGGCTCTGCATTTTAATTTAATTTTAAATGAAGCTTCTTAAACATTTTAAAAATGTTATTTACTTTACATACAAACATTAGTTTAGTTATATATTATAGACTTCTAGAAAGAGACCTTCTAAAAACGTTAAAATGTATTACTGGTAATATGTAAACCTTAAATTAGAGTGAATAAATGAAGACTTGGCACACCACTTCTGAAAGGTTGACGACCCCTGCTCTAAAGTGATAAACATGGTTTAAGAACCTATATCGAACAGAATACAATAGAAATAACTTGGTCTCAAGTATGCTATTATGTAAACACTCTAATTCAAGCTAACATACAGAAAAGAAAAATGTACATCAAGTGAAAAAGCACAAAACTGGTCATAATTTTTCCTTTCAGTTCCCATGAGTTTTTAGGGATTTTTTTAAGTGGAAGTGTGAGGAAAGTCAAACTATAAAACTTCTGACAGAAGTTTTAACCTCTCTAAATATTGGAACATTTAAAAACTCTTCCCATTATATTAAGTACTTCTGAAGATTAATACTTTAAACCTCTTTTTGTAACCACCCAATTTCTAAATTAAGGCTATCAAATACTTCATTAATTTTCTTTCAGCCTTACATGTCCATCAAATATTCAATAAAAAGTTTTAACAGACCAAAGGTGACCTTATTAAAAATTAAAAATATTAGATGCTGCACATGTAACCCACACACCTCCTTCGTGTGGTGTTCTGTCCCAGCTAGTGGCACTGAGACCACTTTTGAGAGAGAGAGAAAGATTAATGAGTCTGTTCTACAGCCTTAGCTAACAGCCAGATGGCTTTTAGCTCATGCAGTAGAGCAAGGATGGGCAACCTTTGGCACGCAGCTCACCAGGGTAAGCACCCCAGTGGGCCAGGCCAGTTTGTTTACCTGCCGCGTCCACAGATTCGGCCGATCGCGGCTCCCACTGGCTGCGGCTCACCGTCCCAGGCCAATCGGGGCTGTGGGAAGCGGCGCAGGCCGAGGGATGTGCTGGCCGCTTCCCACAGCCCCCACGGCTTCCCACACCGTGGGAAATCCCCAATGGTGACAAATTGGAAAGGCCATGGCTTATGTACTCAAAAAACCAGAATGCTGCATACTGTTTTTGTTGCAAACTCTTCCAGTCTAACGTTCCAGCCACATTGGGTTCTACAGGAACAAAGGACTGGAAAAATCTGGCATGCCATGAGAAGGCAGCAAATTACCAGAGAGCATTCGACAGGTGGAAAGAGCTTCAGGTGAGACTACGGTTAAAGGCTACCATAGATGATCAGCACCAAGAGAAGATTGCAGCAGAGTATCTTTACTGGCAAAATGTTCTGAAAAGGCTCATTGCCATTGTGACAATGCTTGCTACCCAAAACCTAGCACTGCGTGGCACTTCAGATCAACTGTATGTGCCAAACAATGGAAACTTCCTTAAAATTGTGGAGCGGATGGCTGAGTTTGATGCTGTACTCCAGGAGCATCTAAGAAGAGTCACCACCCAAGAAATGTACACACACCACTACCTTAGAAAAACAATTCAAAATGAGATCATATAGTTACTGGCAACAAAAGTCAAACAGAAGATTGTGGCAGACCTGAAGTCAGCAAGATATGACTCTGTTATTCTGGACTGCACACCTGACATCAGCCATACAGAACAAATTACTTTAATGGTGTGTTTTGTAACAACAGAACCTAGTGAAAATGTCCCTGCAATGGTGACTGTCAGAGAGCATTTTCTAGAATTTACTGACATTGATGATACTACAGGAGCTGGTATGACAAATGTGCTTCTTAAAAAGCTGGAAGATACAGAAATTGTGATAGCTGACATGAGAGGTCAGGGCTATGATAATGGTACCAACATGAGAGGAAAGAACAGAGGAGTGCAGACACGGATCCGAGAGTTAAACCCTCAAGCTTTTTTTGTCCCATGCAGTTCTCATTCATTGAACTTTGTGGTCAGTGATGCAGCATCAGTTTCTAGTGAGGCTGCTGAATTTTTTAATGTAATTCAAAACATCTATGTATTTTTCTCTGCATCAACTCATCAATGGCAAATTTTGAAGCAACATCTGGGAACATCCTCTCTGACCCTGAAACCACTGAGTGCCACATGATGGGAAAGTCAGGTGGAGGCGATAAAGCCTATCAAACACCAAATTGGGAAGATAGATGATGCCATGCCATGATGGAGGATAATGCTATGACAGGAACTGTTCGTGGGAGAACAGTAGCAGAGGGAAATGGAATCACCAGAAACATACATAACTTCAAATTTCAGTGTGGCTTAGTGTTGTGGCATGACATACTGTTTGAAATAAATGTTGTAAGGAAGAGACTCCATGGTGTTTATCTTGATATATTTGGAGCAATGGAACAACTGGACAAAGCAAAGTCATACCTATAGTCTTACCAGTCAGATGAGGGATTTCAAAATGTTCTAAAGAGTGCACAGAAGTTGACAGAGGAACTTCACACTGAAGCCATTTTCCCACCCATTCAAGAATACAAGAGTCACCAAAGAAGATGATATTTTGTTTACGAGGCACGGGATAATTCCATAAGAGACCCCAAACAAAAATTCAAAGTTGAATTCTTTAACCAGGTGCTAGATAGTGCAATGCAGTCAGTTGAAGAACATTTCATGCAGCTCAAGGAACACAGCGGTATATTTGGGATGTATGATATTCCAAAACTCTTCCCTATACCTGAAGAAGACCTACACCAGCAACGCAGGGCACTAGAGACAGTGTTGACACATGATGACATGCACAATATTGATGCGAGTGATTTAGGTGATGAACTGAAAGCCCTTTCAAGATATATTTCAGCAGGATCAACTCCAAAGGCTGTTCTGGAATATATGTGCACTAATAAGATGACCACCCTCTTCCCAAAAGCTTTTGTTGCTCTGCGCATACTTCTAACACTTCCTGTAACAGTTGCCATAACACAGGAAAGGTTGGTCGGCCTTGCAACCATCTCGATAGAGCATAAACTGACCCAGACTGTGGACCTTCAGGAAGCAGTTCAAATCTTTGCAACCAAGAAGGCACAGAAAGCACCACTTTGATTATTCACACAGATAAAGATGTGTTTACTGCGCAGGCAAGAAAAGTTACATTTGCTGTTCAGGCGTTTGAAAGTTAAGTGTTACTTAAAATTTTTGAACAAGGCATTTTAAGTTGTTAGTTCTCCTTTATTGGGGTAGGTAGCAGAGCAGTACCATGAGAGGAGTAGAACAGGAAGAAGGCAGAATTGAGACCTTTCAAAGTTTTGGCCCAAGCGAGGGGGCATGAGGGTGTCATTTGAGCTCCCCGCCTCAGGTGCCAAAATGTTGTGGGCCGGCCCTGCAACAAATTTGAAAAAGTATATTCTGAAAAACAAATCTGTGAATGTTTTCTCTACTTCTAACAGGCAACAGTGTACTCATGATTAAGGCTACAATTTAGTTATGGGTATTTTTAGTAAAACTCATGGACAGGTCACCGGCAATAAACAAAAATTCACAGCCCCTGACCTGGCCATGACTTTTACTATAAATACCCCGGACTAAATCTTAGCTGGGGGGGGAGGCGCCGCTGTTTGGGGGACACCACTACTTGGAGGGGGGGGCCCGGGGCCAGCAGCACCAGCTGCCTGCCGCCCCCAGGGCAGCCGACCTACCACTGCTCCGGCCACCCCTGGGACCGCTGCCGGGGGCCACTGAGCTGCAGTTGCTCCTGCCACCCCCAGGACCACTGCTCAGGAGCTGCTCTGGCAGCAGTTGGTGTGGCTGTCCAGAGGCCAGCTGCCTGGGTGGCCCTGCGGTCAGCCACACTGGCTGCTGCAGAAGTCCTGGAGATCGCAGAAAGTCACAGAATCCATGACCTCTGTGACAGACAGAGCCCTACCATGAATAACCCCTCAGAGACATGATCTTGATCCAGATGGATCATACAAATGCCATCTTGTATTATTATTTAAGTTACCTTATTATCCTCCCTCAGTTTCATTTAGCTATGTTGTAGAAATACAAAAAAGTATAGTGGTAGAGGCTGTATTTATTTATTTATTCTCCGCAGAAAATGCATCCCTGCTAACAATGTTTCTGTGGGTTTTTTTGTCATTGTAATATTCTGTAAAATTTAAGAATCTATAATACACTGAATTTTTAGTTCAAGAGTCAATTAAATGCAAAGCAAGTTGCAGCTACACCTTAATTATTTTTTGGAGACCTGAAAATGGCTGCAGAGGATATGTGTGGAAAAGGCAGGGAAATTTTATTTCTCACAATGGTTCAATGCCCATTAAAGACTATGGCATTCTTTCCATTGACTTTGGATCAGGCTTTTAATGAGTATTGGAAATAATAGAAGTATAAACAATATTTATAATTCCTTCAGGTACTTATTCAAACAGTTAAACAAGTGTATTCAATTAAAGCAATGTACAATTATTTTTGGATTAAAAATAAAACAACTTAAGATGTAAGGTTTGTGTGCTTTAAATTTATTCATAAAAGAAAATGTCAATATGTAAGCCAATGCGATCAAAGTAAATTTAATTATTACTGTGATGCTTGAGATAAAGATGCTCTTCACAGAATGCACAACATATAGTTATAACTATTTTATTGTTGAACATTAAATCCCATTGCAAGATATGAGGGGGCACTAATTATGCCTCCCCAAGTTTAATATATTGTCCCTTTTCTTTTCCAAGACGTAACTCTTTGGATAGTTATATGAACAATGTTAGAGATTGTTTGGATACCCAGACCCCTTGGTACTTTGGATGAAAGGAGACAAACAAAGAGCCTGATCTTCTTGTCAATTGTGTGCTTGATACAGATTTTCAGCGCTCTACACACCACAGCTTTTCTGTAAGACGTTGTAGCTTTGAACAGAATGAAAGGAGGACTGATAGATTCCAAGGCCAGAAGGCACCATTGTAAGCATCTAGTTAGTCTCACCTCCTGTATAACACAGGCCAGAGAACATCCCCGAAATAATTCTGTGATATCCCCCAGGGTGAAATCTAGACCGTTGAACAGCCATGTCCCCTTAATTTTCTAACCTGGTGTGCCTTTTAAACTGCTTTGCTGTCAGAACATCCACCCCTGGGCAGCTCACACCGCCTTTAGCATGCAAATCCACTCCCAACTAAATACATGAGCACTCTGACAAGTCATTCATGAATTACATACACATACAGGATGACACCCGCAAATTTCTAGTCCCAGCCTTGTTCCCCCAGAAATGTGAGTCTTTTACTGTCCAATACACCACTGAACAATGCAAGCTCATAGAAAGTCCATTTCTTCAAAGGAAAATGATATATGCACCAGTCTTGTTATCCCAAATGGAGTTTCCCCACACACTTTAATCCATACACACTGGTTAAGATAAACAATAAAATAAGTTTATAAACTACAGAAAGACATTTTAAATGACACATTATGATGCATAAAAATCAGGATTGGTTACAAAAGAAAACAAAATGTAAAACACAAGCTACGACGTAACTTAATAAGCTAAGTTAACTTAATAGCAAAAAGTTTTGTCTCACCATAGGCTGTTGTAAATTTCACAGGCTGGCTCTCCTTTCAGCCTGGGACCATTCCCCCTTAGTTCAGTTCTTTGATAGTTATTGATGTCATGAGCAGAGGGAAGGGAGGAGGTGAAGTCCAGTGTTTTCCTTCCTCTTTATAATTCAATTTCAATTAGAAATACCCTTGCTGACTCAAGGTGACACACAGTATGTTGTGGACATGAGGTCTGAATTGTCCCTGTGATGAAATGTACATTTCTTCTTTACATCTTCCCCCCTGCGGAGGATGGCCTCTTAAGTAGGTGATGGCCAACATCTTTCTGGGGTGCTAATGTGTCTTTATTTCTGAAAAACTGGTTTGTGGATGTTACCCAGAATTACAACATATTTCAGTAACAACCATACAGTAGAATCTTATAACTTCGCATATAGAGATGCTAGACATATTTTAACAGGATAACGATGTTCAGCAGATTATGACTTTTTTAAATACCTCAACAAGGCATACTTTTACAAGACTATGATAAATTTTGTACCAAGTGGTGACCATAATAGTATGGACTGTCAAATTCCTAGAGCCTATCTTTTAGGAAACACAGCCTGCTTTAAAAATTGGAGGTGACAGAGAATCTACTACAATCCTTGGTAAACTGTTCCAATGGGTTAATTACCCTAACTGCTAAAAATGTATGCCATATTTCCAGTCTGAATTTGTCTAGCTTCAACTTCTAGCCATTGGATTGGGTTATATCTTTCTCTGCTAGACTGAAGAGCCCATTATTAAATAGAGGGTCTCCGGGCAGGTACTTATAGATTGTAATCAAGTCATCCCTTAACCTTCGCTTTGTTAAGCTCCTTGAGTCTATCCCTATAAGGCATGTTTTCTAATATTGTACTCATCTTCATGGCTCTTCTCTGAACCTTTTCCAATTTATCAACATCCTTCTTGAATTATGGACATCAAAACTGAACAGAGAATTCCACCCACTGTTGCACCAGTGCCACATAAAGAGATAAAATAAACTGGGAAATCCCGAGTAGGAGTAGAGAGGTTATGCATCCAAGGAGGATGACCTCTGGTGAGACGGAAAGATGGGTTCCTCTTTGATAATAAAGATTCTGGGGTCTTTAACTGTGTGTTCCATGATGACAAGGTGGTACTAAATTTGCATGGATAAAGCTGTCATTCCTCCATGATCACATTAAAGGATGGGTGCAGCAGGTTTGTTGTCCCAGGTAAAGATTTGTTAGGCAGGTGTTTGCCCCTAGGTTTGTCCATCTGTGCCTTCTCCATTTGGATCTGGCTGTAGATGCAACCTTTCTGCATACTGTTTCAAATTTATCAAGGGGGAGGGGAAAATATCACTGTTGCTGCCTTTTTTCCATGCCTTGCTCAGAGTCTGAATCTGAGAGCTCTTCTTCCTCAGAAGAGGAGGTAGTGACTTAGTGAAGACAAATACCTCTCAGATGTTATATTTTTTTCTTTCCCCTTTCATCCTTTTGGATATTTTTGGCCTTTCTGCATGCTTTCCTGGAGTTGCCACCGGGCTGTGGCCAGCTAATCTTAATTTAAAAATTGTCAGTGATCGAAAATCCACCACAACCACAGTAAATTGTTCCAATGGTTAATTGCATTCAATCTTGAAAATTTATACCTCATTTGCAGCCTGAATTTGTGTAGCTTCAACTTTCAGCCTTTGGATTGGGGTTTAGCTTTGTTTGAGAGACTGAAGCCCATTATCAAATATTTGTTCCCCATATAGGTACTTACAGATTGTAGTCAAGTCATCCCTTAACCTTCTCTTTGTTAAATTTAACAGATTGAGCTCCTTCAGTCTACCATTGTAAGGCACATTTTCTAATCCTTTAATTATTCTTTTGGCTCTTCTCTGAAACCTCTCCAAGTTATCAACATGCTTCTTGAATTGTGGACACTAGAACAGTATTCCAGCAGCAATCACATCAGTGCCCAAAACAGAGGTAAAATAACCTGTCTACTCCTACTTGAGATTCCCCTGATTATGCATCTAAGAATTCTTTTAGCTCTTTTGGCCACAGCATCGCATTGTGAACTCATGTTCAGCTGATTCTCCAGTACTATGCCCAAATCTTTTTCAGGATCAATGCTTCCCAGGGTAGAGTCCCCCATCATGACAATCACGACATGGTGTGCTCCTCATCATTGAAGTCGCCACAAGATATGCCTTGTCTCTTGAATGTGCTTTTTTTACATTGCAATCACAGTTCCTTGGGGCCTGGGGACCACTCAACATGCCTGTCAGCACAACAGCCCCACGCCACATGAGAGTCGGCTGGCTGTGAACCAGATTATGGTGACAAAGCCAAACAATCTGTATTAAAGTTCTTTACATTTTGTCTTTTTGCAAGGTTCTTTAAAAGTACACAATACCAATTCCCTACTACAGCTAGAGGAAATTGCTCATATTTACATAGCTGCCAAAAGAAAGCCAATGCCACTTTGAAGATATCCTGTAATTCAATTAAACTAAAAGGTTCTAAAAAGATTAAATGTATCTACATTATGACCAAAGACATAATACTCAAGGCACAGGAGAGGAAAGTGTCACTTGGCTCCATGCTATTCATTTAACCAATTATAAAGCTATGTGCTATTCTGCTAAAGACTTCTTATCCATTTGTCCTGCAAGGATACTAAAAAAGGAAATAATTAATTTTAGGATGTTTAATTAGTACACTGTCTTAGTATCATCATCAAGATGCTTAATATCTGAATCAAGTTTCACTGGTTACTTTCCACCTACCTAAAAAAAAAGGTCATAGCATGAAAATGGAAATAAATACATCTTATCCCCTCCTATTTGACCATTGACTTTAACAAATGGAACAGCTCCACCCCTATACTTTAAGTCCTCCTTCGCAGGAATGAATCACTTTAAACCAAACAATTAGTTAACAAAGTCCAGGAAAAAGTTACTCCCCCGCTGCTCTCACCATCTGTAATACGTTCTCAGTAGTAGCAGAAAAGAATAAAATATGCCACCAATAATACATTTTGGGGAATATTTTCAAAAGCACAAAAGGTAGCTGAGAGGTTCAACTCCATTAAAAGTAAAAAAGTTGAGTGATTAACTTCCATTTGTGCCTTTGAAAATCTCCCCATTTATTATTTCTAGCCAAACCCACATTCCACCACTCTTCTCCTTTTCTTCAGTTAAAATAAAGCAATTTTATTATTAAAAGTTCTAGACTGACAGCCTCAGAAAATGAGGCTCTTTTTAGGCTATGTCGACACTACAGCTTATGTCGCCATAAGGTATGTTGCTCTGGGATGTGAATAAACCACCTCTCTGAGTGACATAAGTTACAACAACATAAGCACTGGTGTGGACAGCACCATATTGGCAGGAAAGCTTCTCCCACCAACATAGCTACCACCTCTCATGGAGGTAGTTTTATTATGCTGATGGGAGCACTCTCTCCTGTCAGCATAGAGCGTCTTCACTAGATGAGCTGCAGGGGTGCCCTGTATGTGTAGACAAGACTTTAAACACAGAGAATTTACATCACAATCTCCACAAGACACCTCTAAGTTAGTTCACTCTTTATGTCCATTTTGTCCTCAGCTTTTTAATCACACTACCAATAACTGTGTCAATGCCAAATGTGGCAGTGGTTTTTATTACCCAGAAAGAATTGTCCACTAAAAACTAAAAAGAATTCTACATATTTCATATAGGCCTCAACATCCTCATATGATGACAACTTTTGGTCACTACCTACATGGGTTGGTTTCAAACAGGCAACCTAGAAATTAAAAGGTTTTATCCTGTTACCTGTCACTTGAGCCATCTAGTCCCAGCCAGAAGTAAATTTTAGACTACTGTAATTGCACTTGTGAAAGTTGCTTTTGCCTCTTTAATTCCAAACTATTTATTCTAAGTACCCAATTAATTGGCACAATGCCTGTGTATTCACAATTTTCTACTAGAGTTGCAAAATTTTCTTCTTTATGACGACATTTCCCTTATGTTATCTTCTGCAATCATATTTTTGTGTTTTAGAAAGCTTTTAATTGAACACTACCTTTAAAAAAAGGACTGCTCATCTCTTCCCACCCCCATCTGAAAAGTGGTTCTCAATCTCCTATATTTTTGTGATACTGAATGAAGGTGAGATAGTTTTAACTTTACTTTTGTTTCATATTACATTCATTTTTAATATAGCTGTCAAACTTTTTTCATATTTGCAGTGTAGTTGTAACCATGTCAGTCCCAGGGTATTAGAGAGAAAGATGGGTCTTTTATTGGACCAACTTCTGTTGGTGGAGAGAGACACACAGAGCTCTTCTTCAGGTCTAGGAAAGGTACTACAAATATCACAATTAAATGCAAGGTGGAATAGATTGTTTAGCAAAAGTAGTTAGCACATATTGTAAGGGACCATTCAAGGTAGAGAGGCCCATTAACACCTCTGAAGTCATAGAACAAAAAGGGGGGGATTAGTGGGTTACAGATTGTTGTAATAAGCCATAAATCCAATGTGCCTATTCAGTCCATGATTTTTAATGTCTAGCAGAGTTATGAATTTAAGGTCCCAGGCTCATCTTTGGAAAGTATTGTGCATGTCTCCTTTGAGGATGAGGACTGACAGGTTAGATATAATTTAGTGCTGTGGTCCCCAATACATTAAAAACACTTTTATACATATTTAACACCATTATAAATGCTGGAGGCAAAGCAGGATTTGGGGTGGAGGCTGACAGCTTGCAACCCCTATGTAATAACCTCATGACCCCCTGGGGGTCCCGACCCCCAGTTTGAGAACCCCTGATTTAATGTGTGCCATGTTAATTTTATGTATACAGTGTTGTTGTAGCTGTGATTGTCCCAGGATATTAGCAAGAAAAGGTTGTGAGATAATGTCTTTTATTGGACTTCTGTTGGTGAGACAGACAAGCTTTCAAGCTTACAGAGAGCTCTTCTTCAAGTCCAATAAAAGATATTACCCTCAACCACCTTGTCATGTTAATTTTATATTGTTCTAGTTTTTTTAATCAATGAAGTACCAAGACAAATGCCTTACAGAAGTCTAAGTATATTACATCAACATTATTACCTTTATAAACCAAACTTGTAAACTCATCAATAATATATCAAATTAGTTTGACAGGATCTATTTTTCAAAAACCCATGTTGATTGGCATTAAATTATACTACCCTCCTTTAATTCTGTGTTAATCAAGTCCCTTATCAGCCATTCCACTATCTTGCCCCAAGACTGATGTCAGACCGACAGACCTATAATTACCCAAGTCATCCCATTTACCCTTTTTAAAAATTGGCACAACAGTAGTCTTCTTCCAGTCTTCTGGAACTTGCCTTGTGCTCCAAGACATATTGAAAAAGTGATGAATAGTGACCAATTAGCTTTCTCAAACAAAATGTTGTTTAATCTTAACAGTAGGAATGAAGCATTTGGAGATGATTTTAAAACAACCAGACTGCACGTCCGTCGGTCCTGTTAGGATAAGCACAGTTGACACACAATACTATAGCTCAGGGCCAGTCTAAAAACGGGAGAATCTTGTGATTCCACCCCAGAAGAGGTAAAAGTATGAGGCCTGACACTTCAGAGTGTACAGAGAGAGATTAGCAAGGGGACAGAAGCGTAGCTAGCTGTGTTACCATGACAGAGCCATTTACATTATTCAAGTATGGAGAAAAAGGAATATCCTCTTTAAAGAAATGCATTAGTTGTGTGTGCTCTGAATCTCAAAGATGTGCTGAATTCTCCGGTGGAGTCTGTGACTCTGCTAAGATAAGGAAATATGGACTACTGTATATCTTCATATTGGGGCAATCAGCCCAGCTTGAGTAGCTGGGGCAGATACAGACAAAAACAGAATAAGAAAGCTCTACAGCCTTCATCAGAGAAGGAAGAAGAGTTGGTGGTAATACCAATACAGCAATGGATGTCCCAGGCTTGTCCCTTTCCACCTTTAGAGTACACCAGCTCTTCTGCCAAGAGATGAAGTCAAGACCTGAATTAACCTCTCTATGGACACAGTAACAAAAACAAAGCATCAACAACAAAGTTTCAAGCTATTTGTAGTTTCAGGACTACAAATAAGAACTAAGCTGAAGGGATATGCTGTATTTCTAGACCACTGGGAAAATCTCCACAAAAGAGCTACTTTTCCAGCAGCTGCAGGGGGGAACAAAGAAAAGTTTGCAAAGAAAGATACCTGAACCACTCTCCCAATTCTATAGAAATAAAATTGCTTACTTGGCCACCTGGAGCACGATGTCAGCATTTTGAACTGTTTCTTACCAGATTTATTATTTATTTTTTCTGGTTTTATTCTGTCACCATTAACCAAGTTATAGTAACTTCTGATACTATCCCAATTTAGTGCAGAGTGCCAGAAGGCTCAATATTTCTCCAAATGTGTTCATTCTTTATGTGTTGCCTCTGGGCACATGTTTGTTTATTTTTACTATTTTAAAGACATAAAATATCCACATAGCAGACACAATAAAATAGGTTTCCATATGGATTGCAGGGCTTTTTGTTGTGAGCACAAGAGCTTTCTAAGTGTCACTAAGGTCTCATACCTGTGCTAGTACTCTTCTATTTTGTGTAAGAATAGACTTCCTAAAAAGAATAAAGTAAGTAACAAGAATTTCTATCTATTACCTAAATGTGGAAACAAATGTTTTCTTACTAATCACACTATTATTTTAAGTTCTATTTAATCTAAAAATAAGATTTACAGTGACAATATTTTATACAGAATTCAGAAACAGTACCTGGCAGGGATGATCATAATGAATGGAGGAAAGCAGTCAGTGAGGACCCCCTGTCATCACCCTACACACACACATACATACCCCTACAAGAATACAGTCAGTAGGTCAGTAACATTTTTCCCTTTCCCCCTTCAGGGAAATTGGTCCTCTGAAATGTAAAAGTATCAGAGGATAGCCGTGTTAGTCTGGATCTGGAAAAACCAACAAAGAGTCCTGTGGCACCTTATAGACTAACAGATGTATTGGAGCATAAGCTTTTGTGGATGAATACCCACTTCGTCAGACAGTGGTACTTCATTTTCACCTGTTTCTACACATGTCCAGACTCATCTGTGCAGCTAAAAAAAATAAAAAGGGGACAGAGACTTGTAATAGCTCCCAGTAATTAAGAAGCAACCTAGCGCTGCCTCCATGAGGGCCTACTGCTACAAGTTAAGAACAAAATAAGTACCACTTTCAGAAACCAGAGCTACAAGTGAGAGAAAATCTTTCAGTCACAAGGGAGAAGGGAAATATGTGAAATGGAGATTGTCACATACAATTTGGAAACATGCAGGAGGGCACAGAAAGGAAGATGAAATTAAAAGCAAAAGGCAACAGAGCAAACTCCAGCCAGGTCAGGGCCTCGTTGTGGTAGGCCCTGTGCAGATAATAGATTGTAAGCTGTTCGGGGCGGGGAATGTCTGAGTTGAAGACAAGCCATAGGAAGTTAGCAGTAATACAAGCAAGCTTTTTCAAAGACTTGTTCAGCTCTCTACAAGCCTAGCCACTGTCAGCAAGCCAAGTTTTGAAACCACCATGGTAGAAGCAAGTCTTCAGAAAGAAGATGAAGGCATATAAGGGATTACAGATGTTTGTGGGGAAGGCTCACCACGTAAGGCATTGCATTAAAAGAACGTCAAAAGTGTTTAAAGGAAAACAGACTGACATATTACAGCGAAAAATAATTTCTTATAATAATTACATTAAAAAGTATTTCCACAGAGTATGACTGAATAGGATGAGAGGTGGTCCTCATTATGAAAAATATAGTTTAACCACCGATCCAGTGTTCCTCAATGCACTGATCTGCGAGTCAGAATACCTATGATGCTCTACTCCCAGCTCTACCACAGATCTGCTGTGTTATATTTCTCTTCCATAAAGTAGGAAATATTTACCCTACTGTAGCTCACAGGATTAATGTTGAGGATTAGTTCACCAATGTTTGTAAAGTGCTTAGATCACTGGAGAGAAGACATCACAACATATAAATTAAGAGGATTTATTTTTCTGACACTTAGAAAATACAACAGACCTTACGAGACCAAGTCACTATCTCAATGGTTTCTTTAACTGCATAAAAAGAAAACTCCTGATGGACTTTGTATGCAGAATATTAAGATGTTAAGAAAAAAATTCCAGTTCAGAATATCATAGAACTTTCTCACAATAAACTAATGTGACAGAAGGATTGCTTTTTAGCCCTAAATACACCTTGGATGCTCCATCATCTTGCTATTGTATGTTTTGGAAAATAATAGGATTATCTGTTACCAGAAAAAACATGAGTTATATTAGTTCCCTCCTGTTTAGAGAAAGATCTAAGCACTATCAGAAATGCTTCTGTCATCCCATGAATATCAGATTGCAGCCATTTCTGTGATTGAAACCACAAGTCTAAATAACCCAGCGGTCGGCAACCTCTGGCACGCGGCTCACCAGGGTAAGCACCCTGGCGGGCCGGACCAGTTTGTTTACCTGCCGCGTCCGCAGGTTCGGCCGATCGCGGTTCTCACTGGCCACGGTTTGCCACTCCAGGCCAATGGGGGCTGCGGGAAGCCGCGGCCAGCACCTCCCTCGGCCTGCGCCACTTCCCGCAGCCCCCATTGGTTTGAAGCAGCGAACTGCAGCCAGTGGGAGCTGCGATTGGCTGAACCTGCAGACGCAGCAGGTAAACAAACTGGTCCGGCCCGCCAGGGTTCTTACCCTGGCGAGCTGCGTGCCAGAGGTTGCTGACCCCTGCAATAACCCATCCACATTTTGGGCATTTAAACTCCCACTTGTAGTTTAGTAAAATATGGGTCTGGGTAAATTCCAGCAGGTGCAGGGTATAGCTGTGTCAGGTAATGATACAAACATTACTCCCACTCTGAAATCACTGCATTCACTGCTAGCTAAACACTACACTGATTCTAGAAATTCTCTTTTAACTTTAACAAGCAATAGAGACTCAGTCCTCTGTTTCTTGGCTTTATGTGAGCTATATACATTCTTGTCCATATATTGACATTGGTTGAGACAAACCCATTGAATTTTACCACAGAATGATTCATCTGTGCTATTTGATTAAACCAATGCGTAATTTCAGCATAGATTTTCAGCTGCACCCAGCATCTATAGAGCACAGCTGACATACGGATGGATGGCAGGGCGGGGAGAGACAACTAAGAAGCAGGTTGCAGTGCCACTATTATGCCAGCTGATAAACAGGCTTCTAGGGGGCTATCTGCCATCTGAGGATTGCTAAAGCACAGTAGTGCTTTCCCCATGCTACTTCCTTCCAAACCATTCTACCAGGGACTGCAGGGACATGCAGCATAGGAGCCACCTATGCTAGATTTATGCCAGATGGGAAGAACCAGATGCTTTCTGACCCATTTGCACTGTCAGAAGAGTGTCTCAATGCTGGATCATAAATGAGCTAGCTCAGTATGCATATTCAAAATCTGAAATTTAAAATGTAGTCAAGTTATATTTATAGCTTGCTTATTTAGAGGAATGATTTTATTTGTCATTCCCCGTTTTTAGTGCACCCAATTTCTGCAGTCCGATTTAAAAGTGTATGCAACTTTTTCAAGGCAGGAGCAGTGTCATCCTATGTGTTTGTACAGCACCTAGCACGGCAGGGCTCCAATCCTGAAAGGAACCTTTGGGCATTACCACAATACAGGTAGAGGAATATACTACAAGATTTTGTCTATCAATATTATTTTTACACAAAATTCAGATTGTTGCATTGCAAAGATGGCATTACAAGCAGCTTAGTACACAGTTTGTTTTAGTTTCTTAAATTAGCTTAACAAGTTGATTTTAAGTAATAAAAACAACTTAGAAGCAGGGGTGCTGGAACAGTTTATATAATGGGGGTGCTGAGAGCCATTGAACCTAACTGTAAACCCTGTATATGATGGAAACCACTTCAAGCAGGGGGGTGCAGCAATACCCAGGCTTAGAAAGATCCATTTAGATTCTGTACATAATTAGCATCAGTCTCTGAGCAAAATTTTTAATTAGCATTTAATTTTTATTCACGGTTTATGAAGGTGAGAAGGGACACCCACATAAGTTAGATATTCTTCAGTCATATTTATTACTTGCCTAACTTCACAATTTTATAGAAACACTAGCAACACCACCACCCCAACCCCCTTTAGCATGTGCTGGAGTATCACCTGTGTGCTTGTCAACCAAAAGGCAGGCTATGCCCCTAAACTGGAGTGGAGGACCATGATTCCCTAGGGCTGCAGAGGAACAGCCTATCCGTTTGTTCTCCCTTGAATGCTACACTACCCTGCTCCAGCTTGGCATGAAGCAAGAGGTCTCCCTGTAAGCCTGTCCACTAATGCACCAACACAGCTGATTGCAGTTCGTGGCTGTTAACCTGGTGGAGATCAGTGTATTTTTCTCCTTATCTTGGTCAAGAGCTAACAAAACCCTTTGTCTGGCAAGTACAGCTAAAATGCTTTGTTTCACTTTACTATTCAAACTTCAGAAGACTTAATTTAGCAGGGAAGTTGATTATTTTCTCTTTGAAATGAAGTACTCTGTAACAGGAATGCAATGCGCTAAAGTAATGTTGTATTTAATGTTTCCTTGTTTAACAAAAACATGTTTTTTGTTTTTTAAAGACAACTTTGCCCTGTTTAAGGCTCTTCATTAATAGTCCACTCCTCCTGATGTCCTATCCTTCTATGTTTCTAATTAAATTTGATCTTAAACATATGTCTGTTCTCTCAGTTGGTTCCAGGCTTACACCAGCCACTCAGGCATTATTTCTGAAACCGACATTCAGAGATTCTGACCTTTGCTGGTGACTTGTACCACAGTGCTTTTAGCACAGAGGGCCAATCGATAGTTTCAAGCAGCAAAAAATTAACTTAAATTCAAACCTATGTCTCTCATGAACACAAACTGCAGCCTATTAAAATGATTATAATGAAATGTAAGTTTCTATCTTGAGTTTCAACAAATTAAACATCTAGGCACTTGCAGCCTTTACTCTGTGAAAAAGTAGATTTCCCCATCCTGTTCAAAGAGGAAAAATCTCTTATGCAGTTTGATGCCTCTAGTCTACAGCGTGAAACTAAAGAACTCTGATCAGAACAATGTAATTCGGATTCATACACTAGGAACGAAAATGGGGAAAAAGAATGAACAGAAACATGACCCTTCAATAGCTAAGTACATGAAAATGTCTAATATCACCTCTACATCTAAATCTATCATTTATAGGCAAAACCTAGCTACCCTTATGTGATTCCAAATTTGGCTTTAGAATGTTTATACGGTGCATCTTCCAAAGAGAGCTACAGAACACTAAATCCTTAAGATGGTAAATTAAAGATTTACATAGCAAACCCCTCTAACATTGAGGTAAAGGTCTTCAAAAATAATAAAATGGAAATATGGGGAGTGTCGTCATATGAATGTTCGGATTATAAACTTGAAATTAAAAAACTAAATCTCATTTGTATTGCTAAAGTCTTTTTTTAAACTGACACATCAAAGAGAAGTTATTGGGAAAAATGAATTTCTCCAGGTTGTTTTATTCCTTCCTTCTATTCTGCACAGCATGCCAGCTGCTATCAGTTGCACTACAGAGCATTAGCTCCTCCAACTGACTTTTCCAGGGCACCTGTTATTCTTTCTCACTAGTACAATACAAAATACTATAATAAAATAGTGTGGCTTATTATTAACATTGAAGCAAGATTTTAATAGTCTTAAAATGATTTCAAACTGGATGTTACCCAAAAGAATAAAGCAGTTACATATCAGCCAGAATGAGTACAAACATCACCTAAAGCCAGGAAAAGCTATATTAAAAAAAAAAAAAAAAAAGGGAGGAAATTAAGGTTAAGGTCCAAGATTTAATAGAATTTAAATAGGACCCTCAAAAGCTCATGTGAGGGAAGCAACAATACAGGATAATTCACTCGCAAGACAGATTACATTGCCCCACTTGAAGTATATTTCCCCTGCCTACTGCTTAAAGATAAGGCAAAAGAAAAACATTATGTGAAATCTAAAATCAGGACATGTGTCTTCCTTGTACCAAAACAGAGGAAAAAACACATTATTACAATTATTAATTTTTTTCTTGTAGCACCCAAACAGAAAAGTCATGGCAATATAAACTTGAGTTAAACAACCTCTATTCCCCATCCTAGAAAATATAATTATCCTAATTATGCATCAAACAATATGTATAAGGCATCTAGTTTCCCCATGAGTATTTCCAGAGAAGGGCTTTAAGAGGGATTTGAGCGTGCAGAGGGAAGAGGCCTTGCAGAGGAGTTCAGGAAATGTTTTCCACCCACAAGGACAGTAGAGTCTGACAAACAGACAGATGAGGTTGGCATTGACTGACGACTGCAGAATGAGTCAAAGGTGAAAAGGAGGAGCAGAATCATGGAGCGTTTGAAGTGGAAGGAGCCAACAGGGGGGTTCAAAGTGGGGAACTATCACAGTCCCTAGGTAGACAACCCCTCCTCTCCTAGCATCCGTTGCAACTGGCAGGCCCATGTCTCCACTTCTTTGGGGTGGAATCCCACAATCCAATCACTTTCCACCTGGATGTCCACTTTACACCTCACTGGTTGCCAACTGTTACTTGGAAGATCCAACTTGGACCCTGCCAGAGTTCTCCTTATGGAGCCTCTGGTCAGTAATATCATGCTATGACACAGAAGCAGTTTCTCCAAACAAAAGTATGATTTATTATGCCCAAATGGTACACAAAGCTTAGAGAAGTAGATTTTAGAACAAAAAGGACTTGTATGCATATTGTCTTAGCTACACTTGGCATTTCCCCTCAAGCCCATAGACAGACATGACTTTGCCTTGATATCCCCATTCTCTCTGGGCACTGAGTTACCGCTACCTTATGCAGACCCTGATTCTCAGTCAGTCTATCTGTGTGTCAGCCTCATGGCCTAACGACACTTTAACCTCTTCCTTTTCTGTCATGGTCACCATTTTAATCCATCAGGGTCTTCTGACTTCAGGCTTAGCCTTGGGAAGAGAAAGACAACTTAGTCTGGATGGTGCCAGCTAGGTAGCTGCTTCCCCAAATTGATGTCTTAACTCTTTTGAAGCTGGGTACCTGAAAGTCTGTCTTATCTATGGGCTGGTCTACACTACACAGTTAGGTCAACATAAGGCACCTTCTGTTGACCTAATTATGTCAGTGTCTATGCTACAACCTTCCTACCACTGATGTAAGTGCCCTATTACACCGAAATAACTACTCTATCTCCAAGAGAGGCATAAGGCTTATGTTGGTATAGATAGGGCAACACAGTGTCTGTGTAGACACTAAAAAGCAACAGAGGGTCCTGTGGCACCTTTGAGACTAACAGAAGTACTGGGAGCATAAGCTTTCGTGGGTAAGAACCTCACTTCTTCAGATGCAAGAAGTGAGGTTCTTACCCACGAAAGCTTATGCTCCCAGTACTTCTGTTAGTCTCAAAGGTGCCACAGGACCCTCTGTTGCTTTTTACAGATTCAGACTAACACGGCTACCCCTCTGATACTTGTGTAGACACTGTCTCTTACATCGGCTTTCTTGTCAATATTACGGCAGAAGCCTGGCTGGGAGCTGGGATGAGAAGCCCTGGCAGCTTCCCCCCACTCTCGGCAGGGAACACGGGGGTAAGGAAAAGCCATGGGCAGCTTCTCCCCACCTGCTCCTGGAAGAGAACGGGGGGAGGGGTGGGGGTAACAGGCCACTGGGAGCCTGGGAACTTGTGGGGAAGCCAGGCTTCTGGCAGGGAAGTTCTCCCCAAACTGTCCCTCTTAGGTCAGTGGAAGCACTCCTGCTTAGGACGCGCACCAATCAACCCAAGGAGGGTAGTGTGAACATACCCCATCGCAGTAATTACTGCGGTGGCTGTAAGTCGACTTAATATAGGTTGACTTACATTTGTAGTGTAGACATACCCTATGTCAGTAACAAGACCTCAGTTCAGTTTGATTTAAACAGAAGAATATGCTAGAATATTCAGATCTTGCTGTAAGTGAGAGACATTTCCACAACTGAAGCCCAGCACCAAGTGTCATTTCTCTGCAAAATAGTTTACTTTTTATACTGCTTTCATAGATCATCCACATAACATGGCACTTATTTTGAGATTCAGACTTTCCTAGTTTAAAATACAAACTTAATCTGAAAATTCTCGCAGATGATAAATACTCACTTTATTTCCCTTGAAATAGCTTACAATCTATGTTAGCTTCTTTTTCTGCCAGAAACTGTCAGACACCATAATTGCTCATTTCTAGTAAGATTTTAATGCTTTAATCTCTAAAATTAAATCTCAACTGCACACCTGTGTTTGGATATTCCCTTTGATGGGCCCTGTCACTTTAAATGTCAGTATTTATTCCACGTCTCTTGAGTGCTGCTTAAGAACTAGCTGTACTCATCTTGTGGCAGTCTTTGCATGTAGATTTTGTAATGTGTTTTTCAGAGCTATAAATTACAAGGCACATTTAAAATGTTCTGTTTTTTTAATATAAATTTGGTTGGTATTAACCCTTTAAAAAAAGAGAGCGACTCTTCTTAGGGATATAAAGTGTAGAACTAGTCAAAAGTACAATAGAAAAGATCTGTATATTTCTAGGACAAGGAGTTTAGAAATATACCACTGAGATTCTCCTTAATTGCCATGTTAGATAACTGAAGTATCCAATACATGGGGAAAGCTTTTTTAATGTTACTTAATTCAAAACACTTTCTACTCACATAAGTAACTTTAGAGATTGAAAAAAAAATTATCTAAATATGATGTCTTCTTAGCATACACCACCACTCCTTCTTATTTCAAAAGGCAAAGTGTAGTTTTGGTACATTATACTACATTCTAACCAAACCTATGGAGCTTAGAAGCTCTTGTGGGTCACTGGTTTCCCACATCTCACACTGCTCAGGAGATCCATGAGGTCCTTGGCTTCACCTGCCTCTCTGTGCAAAGCTTGCAGGTGCCACAAGGTTCCCTGTTCCCTTTGCCTTGCACTGCCTGGGCTGGAACCACATAGATCACATTTCTTTTCCATTTTTCCTTCCCCCTGTACACAGAGATTTTATAAAGTTATCATAATGTGGGCACTTTATAAAGTACTTTTCACTATATTAAACAATAGTGCTGATTTTTATAAAGTTTTATTTTGTTATCCGATGCACTAGATTTTAATATTTACTGTATGTAAAGCTTGAAGTTTTACAATCCTGCTATTTTTAGCTAGATGGACTCAAAGAAGTCTAAGAATACTGAGTAAAGTTTTAAAGTGTCATTTTAAGTACTCATAACTTTAAAATGGTTTACCAAATGCCTTCACTTTCTAAAAAGTACCAGCATAGCCTGAAAGTAACTAAAAAAGATTTTCCTATGAAAATTTATAGGGGGAGTACATATAGGGTTTATATAGGGAATATACCCTGGTTGCAATCTTAACTACAATACTGCTATGGAGTGGCTCCATAATTAAAACTAATTATTAAATGACCTGTAACTCAAACTGTTTGACCAATTCTCTTTATTCTTTCCTGAAGGAACAACTGCATGCCATTATATAATGAAATCCTTTCCTACAAACAGAAAACCTACTTGATAATATCACTGCAAAGCTAGGATTAGATGGCTGGTCTTTTAGTTCAAAAAAAAAGATATATGCCTCGACCAGCTGAACAAAAAGAAAACCTAGGTCAGAAAAAGACACATGTTCATCTAAAGATGTAACCTGCTAACGGGCACACTGCTCACACGCCAGTAGTAGAAAGCACAATATCTGGCAAGATCAGTGATACACACACAGAAAGCAAGAATTTATATTTAAACATAAAGTGCAAGACTCCATTTTCCTCAACTACCAAGGTCGCTCTTCCATGTTTCTCTTTAGATCATCTGTCACTGTGCCCTCATCAGCAGCCCTTACAACAGTTTGTTTAGAAAAATTAGGCTATGTATGTACAGCAGAGTTTTCCATAGGAGTTTGCTTCTGTAAAGAAAAAGTATTTTGTTTTTACTCTAGATCCTTGATTTCTGCATATACTGCCATAAGATCTCCCTAACACGAGTTTACAAGGAAGTTTCCCCATCTAACCAAAGAAAATAAAAGATAGAACAGCACACCAATAGAAAAAGGAAGCATATTCACATATTACAAATGGTTTCACACTTCAGTTAACCCCCTTCTCTACTCCTTACCTCACCAGTGTGTGCAGGGATAAATACATTAAAGACTATGAGGTGCTCAGATACTACAGAGATGGGGACCATATAAAAACTTAACACAGATAGATTCAGTCAGGCCTAGCCACTCCTGCTCAAGAATCTTCAAAAAACAAAAGTACACCTCTACCTCGATATAATGCTGCCCTCGGGAGCCAAAAAAAAAATCTTACCATGTTATAGGTGAAACCACGTTATATCGAACTTGCTTTGATCCACCGGAGTGTGCAGCCCCGCCCCCCCAGAGCACTGCTTTACCGTGTTATATACGAATTTGTGTTATATCGTGTCACGTTATATCGGGGTAGAGCTATAGTAGTACCAAATGGCAAAGTCCTAAAAGGTTACTTTTCTCCACTCATCTTCTCCTATTTAATTAGATGGGGCAGAACATACTCCCTCACAAACACACGAGAACTATTTACATTAGACAAAACAACCATTAATACCTTTACTCAATGGCAAACTATTTTCAGCAAATATAATCTATGTAAAATCTTATCAAAAGTTCTAACTACATAGAAAATGCAAAGGGGGTAAACTATTCTTACATTAAAGGCTAACAAAGAATGTTAGACAAGTCACAATTTCAATAAGGGTGATTTTTAAAAGATCTGTAAACCAATTTAATCAACTGGTCTGCAAACTTTGCAGATATATTCTTATTTGCTTTAAAATAAAACTTAAGTTTCAAGATAAATCAGTTTTTACTAATCAAAATTATAATGGGGGCTAAAAGAGGGCTCATAAAGACATCTATTTGCAACCGTAGATAGAGATAGTGAAAATGTATTATGTAAAGTACGTTTAAAAGTCTCCAAGGCCATTATTCCAACCCTAAAATGTTTATTTTTTCACCCATGTCTAGAAGTATAAAACATGCTGATTTATCTTAATCTAAACATACAGGCAATTAACTGATTATTGTTCACATGATTGAGAGTTTCAAGCAAGACGAATATATACTGATCTTATTATACATATAGGCACAACAGATTTTTGGTTTCGGGGCGCTTTTTTTTGGTATGCTTAAGAATTTGACTGCATTACAAAAAACTTGGTGAAGGTTTTGTTTCGTTGGGGGTTTTTTTTATTGTTTTTTGCTGAAATTGTACTTTTCTAATTAAAAAAGGCCAGTATCAGGCTCCTATGAAAAGTATTTCAACTCAGAGGAAAGACAATATGATTTCTATTGTCCCAAAGGGATTAAAAAAAAAAAAATCAAAGCAAGCAGGCATGTCATTGTCAAAGGCTTTGAACTGCAGCCTCTCAGAAATTGTTTATCAGGCTGTCTGCTGTTGACCTTTTCCTAAAAAAAAAGTCTAAGTGAATAGAAGCATTAGTACACTTCTAGTTAACCTTTACCATTCACTTGTACAGTAGCATAACCAAGATCTCCACCACCCAAATATTTATTTAACCCACACCCTCACACATATGCCTCTTGAGAATGATTACAAAAGAAAGTTCCATTGTCATATTTAATAATTTTTACCCCACAGCATACTCAAAGATAAAGGGTTTACAAGAAAGAGTAGGCGTGCATAATGTTAGCTCTCAAAGGCTCCTATCAGGATTAGGGCTCCATCATGTGAGATGGTGTACAAAAAGACAGTCCCTGCTCAGCGAGCTTAACATTTGGGGCTTGGCTACACTTGCAAGTTAGAGCGCATTAAAGCAGCCGCAGGCACCCTAACTCCCAACCCGTCCACACTGGCAAGGCACTTAGAGCTCCTGGACTCTGCAGCTGGAGCGCTCCTGGTAATCCACCTCCATGAGAAGCATAACGCTTGTTGCGCCTTGACTGAAATGCCCCAGTGTGAACGAGGTGTTGCATTACTGCGCTCTGATCGGCCTCCGGAAACGTCTCATACTCCCCTTAAGTCAAGTGGCCATTCTTGCCATTGTTTTGGAATCGGCTGTAGAAATGGAGATATCCCCTTTTAAAGCTCCGTTTCTGACAGCCAGCATGCTTACCTGCTCCAGGACAAAGCAACCACTATTGTGGAATGCTGCTGTTGTGAGTGTGTGAGAGAGAGGCGGGGGGGTGGGGGGTGGTCTGAACTTACAAGACAGCATGCTGACACACTCTCAGCACCCGAAAAACCCACTCTCTCCCCCCCTACATACACACAACACACTCCCTGTCACACTCCATCCCACCCCCCGCATTTGAAAAGCACATTGCAGCCACTTGAATGCTAGGATAGCTACCACAATGCAGTGCTCTTTGTGGAGTTGCAAGAGCTGCTAATGTGGCCATGCCAGTGAACTTCCAGCAGCGTTTTCCTTGCTGCAGTCTCCGAAGGCTGGTTTAACTCCTTTGCGCTCTATATCTGCAAGTGTAGCCCTGCCCTTCGGTATACACAGCACAAACAACAAAGGTAGAGAAATCAGGACAAGAGGACGAGGGTACAAAAAGCAGTCACATAGATATTCTATCTTCTACTGTACATGACTTGTGGTTCAAAAATAGATACAAGTTGTAAAATATATCTAAATATTCCTATTTTTATCCTTTAGAAAACTGCTTTCTCTACCAACCCATTAAAACAGAATTCATGGCCATTTCCAGCCTTGCAAAAAGTCATTCAAAAGTCCTTTCTCCCACAAACACATTGGTATCAAACATGATAAACCTACAACAATTATGTAGATATGTATTTAAAAATCAATACTTGTATAAATTATATTTTAATACAGGGATGCACTGCTTACTTAAAGAGGACATTGATCATTGGTAATCCTAGGGAAGTCAGCCTTGACATGCATGATGAATAAATGTTTTCAGTCCAAGTCATCATCATTTGTTGTTTCCATCTAGTGCACCACGGCCAGACACGCTGTCACCAGAGGTGAAAGTAGAAATACGGACTTACCGGTACGGGGCTGGGTTGGGGCCGGCTCTGGCCCCTGGAAGGGATGGGGCCTCGGGCGGAAGGGGCAGGGATTGGGGGGGGGTCAGAGCCAGCCCCAGCCCACCCTGTACCGGTAAGTGCCCTCCCTCTCCGGGGTAGCAGCAGCAGCCGGGGGCTCCGGCAGCAGTTTAAAGGGCCCAGGGCTCAGCCGCTGCTACCGCCCCAGGCCCTTTAAACCGCTGCCAGAGCCCCCGGCTGCCGCTGCTACCCCAGGGCTCTGGCAGCAGGGCTCCAGGGGCTATTTAAAGGGCCGGGGCTCCCCTGCCTCTACCGTCCTGGGCCCTTTAAATAGCCGTTGGAGCCTGCCGGAGCCGCGGCGGGGCTCTGGCGGCTATTTAAAGGGCCCAGGTCAGTAGAGGCAGCGAGAGCCCCGGCCCTTTAAATAGCCCCCGGAGCCCCACTGCCGCTACCCCAGGGCTCCAGCAGCGGGGCTCTGGCGGCAATTTAAAGGGCCTGGGGCTCCAGCCACTGCTGGGAGCCCCAGGCCCTTTAAATTGCCGCCTGGGGAAGCCAGGCCGCCCCACTACTGTGCACCGGTTCTTGCCAGTACGCCGTACCGGGGCATACCAGCTTACTTTCACCTCTGGCTGTCACACTGCTTCTCATTCACACCACTTTTGCACATTTCCATAAGAGGCAAGGATGCTGAACAAACATTTACAAGGTGCTGGGCATTTGTTCAGCTGAAGGATTGATTTGGGACCACGTGGTATTTCACAAAACACAGGTGTGATCAGTCCATCCTCCAAGACCCATCCATGCCCAAGCAGAGAGAGAATGCGGATACAGACTAACACGGCTGCTACTCTGAAACCTGTCTGTATGTACTCAATCATTGAGAGACATTCCACTGTGTGATAATTTGCCCTCTTGGTAGCAGGTATAAATGCACTCCTTGGTGGTGGCAATTTTTCACCATTTGTCTGCTTCTTGGAAAAACATCCACTAACATAACTCCGCAAGTGTCATAATGCTGGCCTTCAAATGGTAAGCTTGGCATATGAATGCAACCAGTGCATTCATGACCTCATCAGTGACTGTCTGTCTCAGCCATTTCAAGTACCTTCAGAGCATGAAGAGTCTTCAGCTGTGTTCTCTGTCACCTGCGCACTTGCATGGCCATCCAGGAGAAATTCAAATACTGTCCAGCTGATTAGCAGAGCCAGAAGTGTGTGTGTTCAGGTGCACCTCCCCCCACATTGCTCGGTCCTGCAGCTGCTTCCAGGACTCTCCTACTGGCTGTGTGGCGGAGGAGGGTGCTAATTTCAGGGTGTCCCCCTTGCTTCACCCCTGTACCCCATCTCTGCGGGGGGGGGGGGGGGGGGTCACAGTCTGGCTCAGGACTCAGAGCTGCTGCGGTGAACAGTGAGTGAGTGCCTTTCTTAAAGAGACAGCACACTGTTTGAGATTTCCTCAGCAGCCAACTCACAATCTCTCTCTCTCTCTCTCTCACACACACACACACACACACACACACACACACACACACACACACAGAGTCTCTTTCACTCTCTCCTCCCCACACATACTTGTATTATTATTGTTGTTATTTCTTGGTATTTCCTGCAATGCACATATATACTCTGTAATTTTATTCTTTCAAAGTGAGTTATTTTAGTGTTTTGACTGTTCATAATTTTTATTTCTCTTACTACCCAAAGAATTAAATTTAAATGTGAGTTCTAAAATGCCTAACCTGTCCTGGCTGGAGTAATTATCCCTACGATAACTTTTTAAAAATATATATATATCATCTAAGTTTTTTGTTTCTATTAATGGTGCACATCCGCACATACTTCGGTGTACATAACAAAATTTATTCCGCACAGGGATGGAAAAAATTAGAGGGAACATTGGTCTTCAGAGGCTGAATCAAATGATTTCCACTATAATTTGGTCTTTCCAGCCAATCTTCCAGTAGTGTCACATCCTGACAGGGCAAGAAAACTTGGCGGTGTGAAGGCTGGCCTGAGTGATAGGAATATACAATATGCTCCCCAGCAACAGGCACAAAACCAGAATCTTGCTGAAGACCTGGGTAGCATCTCACAGAGAGCACTAGAACATCTGTGTCTTGGGCAAAAGTCTAGAGTGTAGTAGCACCTCTTACTCTGGCATGGAAGGTATGCAAGATAATTTTACTGTTAGCCTCTTCATAGGAACTATGAAGAAACTCCACTGAACAATGCAAGGCAACAGCTTCATTACACCATGTGACAATCAAATTTTTCTAGCCATTCTTCACCTGCTGGAGTGGAGCTGGGGCAGAGCCAGGGTTTGATCAGTGAGCACCCTGTAGCACATTGGAAAGTTGGTGCCTGTAGCTCCAGCGCCCCGGAGTTGGCGCCTATGCAAGGAGCCGCATATTAACTTCTGAAGAGCTGCACGTGGCTCCAGAGCCACAGATTGGCCTCCCCTGCATTATTCCATCACATTAAAATATTAATCATAGTACCATGGAGAACTATGCTAGTCTATGGGAAAGTACAAGATCAACAGCACACAGATCTGGACACAACCAGAAGACATGCAAAAAACAACCCATATGCAGTTAGCGCTGTACTAGTCACTGCCACCTTCACTCTAACTTTCTTCTTTGCATTAGAGCATAGCTTCAGTCTGTTTTTCTTGATTGAAGACCATAAATTGATGGAGCCTTGGATTTTAAAGGCTTTGGATTTAAATTCTTTGGATTTTAAAGGCTTCCTACAAGTCATGACCCAAAGTATTCACTTGACTGACATCTTTAGCTATCACATCACTGAAGACTCCTTTTTATCATATTAATGAGCTCTGGTCTATCATAAGCAAATGGGATGTAATGCGAGTGAGCTCATCCTGTAGCTTTAAAATTGCCCCTTCTTGTTCTGCACATGATCTGATAACACAGTACTGTCAGTCAAGAGCCACAATATAACTTTATGTGGGTTGGATGTTTACTTATACTGTTACACAGGCATGTCAAATAAATGTTGATCTTCACATTTTTTTTAAATATCTATCTATCTATCTAATTGTTCTAGGTTTAACATGTTTGGTACCACTGTGTTTGTGGGTAAAAGGGCTTTTCAAATGATACCCAACTGAATGCACTTTCAACAAAATTATCAATATTTCCACCAACCGGAGGACCTGGGAGCCGGGGTATGGGTCCCCAGCCACGCTGCAAAGGGGGACACCACTGAAATTGTAAGTCCATAGATTTTTACGAATCAAATGATATTTCTCCTTATCTTTCTATCATTAACTTGCCCACAGAATTCCACATGCTCCCAGACTGCAAGCAGAGTAAAGACATGCCAGAACCTTAGCATATATACCCTACAGGGCTCACTACATGCCCAAGCAGTGCCTCCCACATCTACATTGCTATTTTTAGCTGTGTAGCGTGCTGCTGCCTCCCTTCTGCCGGAGCCCTTTCCTTGCCACAGTGAAAGGCCCCAGCAGAGGGGAAAGGCTCTGGTAGTGGGAGAAGTAGCAGCACACTACACTGCTGCTTGAGTCTTTCCCCACTGAGGCTTTCTCAACACCTGAGCTATGCACCGCAGTATGGATGCAGCCTGCTTTTCACTGTGATATGTAGCTACATGTACCCTACGTGCGCTGCCAGTGTAGACAAGACCCAATATGTCCAATAATCAGTGCTTAAGTTCTGTGACAGTTATTCTTTATCTTTCTCTATATTAAAGCTACCTAAGAGCATGGAAAACTTTTCAGAATAAGTTGCTGTGTATCCAATGGGCCCATGTATGCTGTGGCATACTGAACCTAAGTTACCCTGCAAGACTTCTGGATCCTGCAGCACTCTGGTGTGGCAGCATGGATAGTCTGCTGAAGCTTAATTTTAAAATGTCGATTTTTTTAAATGAAATAGGATTGTATGTTTCAATTTCACTGCAGTGATCCATGTTATACACTGATAATAAATTCCATTTTACACTGCCCCCACATTTCCAGTTTTTAATATGCCAATGATTTTTGACAACACAGCTGCACTATAGAAATTGTCTGGGGCAAAGCTAGGAGGTTTTTGGCACTGGGGGCTGCACAGGAAATAGTTTAGAATTGTGGAATAGAAATATTAAATGGATGTTTCTACTAAAATAGTCAAAAGTGAAATATCTAACAAGGCTGGTACTCAAATTGTCATCTTTAAATTTCAGTTAAAAACTCATTAAGACAAATAGAACAGTTCACAACACAGAGCTATTTTATTATGCTCTCTGCAGACTCAAACACAACAATGCTTTGGTTTATGGAGTTAACAGTTTCAATGTTTTCACCTCCACCATAAGCATTAGAAACTTTCGAAATGCAAGCTTGGATTCCAGTTCTAGAGCAAGGGGGATTTGATGGTCATGAAATAACAGAATCCACAGAGTTTTATATACCCCTTTTTTATTTTTATTTTCCAGTGGGCATGCTGGGGGGTGGGAGGTGGAAGAGTGCACTTTGGGGGAAAGGGGTACTCAGGAAGTACAATAATAATAAATAGTTTTGTCATAGTTCCTAGTTTAACTGCATCTCTGACCCCTTCATGGTCTCCTTGAGAGCACTCCACTCAGGTTTCAAGCCACCAGATGTCACCTTTCTCAAGGTAGAATCCTGTGATTCTCTCCCTCTGAACCAGGGTCTCAGGCTGTAGTCCCAACCAATTTACTGTTATCACATCAGCATCTTTGACTTCAGCTCAGCACCCGCAGTTCTGTTCTCTCAGGGGCAATGACAGGGTTAACCAGTGATCAACTAGCTTTCGTAAAGAAAAAGTACTATTTCTTCAGAACAAAGGCATTATAGGTTCGGCCAACCGCAGCTCCCACAGGCCGCAGTTTGCCATTCCAGGCCAATGGGGGCTGCGGGAAGCGGCAGGGGCTGAGGGATGTGCTGGCCACTGCTTCCCACAGCCCCCATTGGCCTGGAATGGCAAACCGTGGCCAGTGGGAGCTGCGATCAGCCGAACCTGCGGACGCTGCAGGTAAACAAACCATCCTGGCCCACCAGCAGACTTCCCTTATGGGCCATGTGCCAAAGGTTGCCGATCCCTGGAATAGATGGTCCAGCTATGGAATAAGTTCTATTCTATATAGGTTTGTAGCTCACTCATCTCCACCACTGCAATAAATATCCCATTAGTTATCTTTTAAATACTGTGAACACAGTTACATTTTGAATCTTTTCATAATCTTCTCAATTTTTGAATTCATTGAGTAGTACATTGTACAAGTCTCCAGAGCACACTGACTGTATCTTGAATACTCCAGAAAGAAACAGACACCTCAGAAACAACTGGCTCTGTTGTCTCAGCAGCAGGCTGAAATACACTCTGCTAACAATAGAGACAAAATTCTGTACTCTCAAAAGAATATTCACCAATTCCAGCCAATAGTCTGAAGAGGATGGAGCCTCACGGTGTCTGTCCTATGTTAGGATCAAATGACCAAGTCAGCTCCAAAAAATTATTGATACTCCCATCATGGTCCCTAAAAAATGCATTTATACAAATCAACAGTTTCTCTTTAATATTCTGAGTCTATGATTCAGCATTTCTGATGTACATTTACAAAGAGAGAAACAGCCTGGTATAAGCCAGATCTCCACTGAAGGACAACTGAGAGGTATATACACAAGTCCCATTTGGAGACCATAGCCAACCTTCCAAATCTCTAGCTGTATAATGATACCACTACTTTCCTCCTAAAAGTTCTTTGTGAAAAATGACAGCTTTCAGAGTAGCAGCCGTGTTAGTCTGTATCCGCAAAAAGAACAGGAGTACTTGTGGTACCTTAGAGACTAACAAATTTATTTGAACATAAGCTTTCGTGGGCTACAGCCCACTTCTTCGGATGCATAGAATGGAACATATATTGAGGAGATATATATACACATACAGAGAGCATGAAAAGGTGGGAGTTGTCTTACCATATGTTCCATTCTATGCATCCGAAGAAGTGGGCTGTAACCCACGAAAGCTTATGCTCAAATAAATTTGTTAGTCTCTAAGGTGCCCCAAGTACTCCTGTTCTTTTTGTGAACAATGTTCTCTCAATAACAGTACTATAGCCTTTGTTGCAAATGAGATTTAAAGTGATATTCCATTTGTGATCCAGTCAAGCACAAAACTACAATACAATGCATAAAGAATTGTCATTTTATGGCACATATTGCCTAGTTTCAGAAGTTCTGAGAACTTTTATTTCCTTTATGAGAGTTTATAACTTTTACAATAGAACATTTAAACATCAATGAAAAAGTTCTAGAAAAAGTTAGAGTAAGATACATTGCAGAACAACCAAAAAACTACAAAACAATGTACTTACAGCTCCATATGACAAATTAACATATTTCAGGAATTTCTCGACCAAATCACCATTTAGCTCGTTAAACCGATATCGAAAAAGGTCCATTTCTTGTTGAATGAACCATCGTCTGAGATCCTCACTGGAGGGAAAAAAAAAAAAAAAAAATCAGATACAAGAACTTGAAGCATCACAATGGAGATGGCTTTGATGATGTTTACAGAGAGCTTCTCCCACATGTGATAAGCAGCATTAAAAAAAAAAAAAAAAAACACAAAGGTGCCTGTTTGAAAATTTTACTAGTGGGCAATGAAGGATGGCATCATTGGCAGAATGGAGATAGGAGTCAACATTTTAATAGAACAGGAAAGATGACAGGTAGCATGGAAATACACTATAAAAGGCCTTGAAAGTAAATGCTCATTTGATGCAATGAAGAAAGGGGGCCTGTGGAGGAATACAAGAGGGGTAACATGGTCAAGACGGCAAGCTAGAAAAATTATTGTTGCTGCAGTGTTTTCAATTAATACAAGTGGGGCAAGAGTGCATCTATCAAGGCCAGAAGAGAGCATGTTGCACTAGTAAAAAGATGAGATGAGAGCCTGGGTGAGAGTTTTGGCTACATAGATAGAGAGGGAAGACTGTATCTTTGACATTATGCAGGAAGAATCAGCAAGATTTAGGCACAGACTGGAGGAAAGGAGCTAGAGAGAAAGTCAAAGATGATACCCAGGCTACAGGTCGGACAGGGAGGATGGTGGTATTAGTGCTCACAAGTAAAGTTTATGTTCATTCCAAATATGTACAACAACTAAAGCCCAGCAGAGAAACAAATACAAAAAAGTGATATTCAATCCAAATAATTTAGCAATGAAGCAGAGAAAGAAAAAATGAAAAATGCACATTTTTTGCCTCTGGGTGACACTGTTGAACCACTAAAGAAAAAACAAGTACACACCACCCTCTACCCCCAGAAGTATTTTAGCTATAAACACATCCTCCTTGCAGACAATTAGATGAATTAATTCTGCACAAAATTTGTGATCCAACCTACTTATAAACTTTTTCTATAACATGGACTCCAAATTTAGCACTCAACAAACAGCAACTATACAATCACTGCTCTGTGCCAAGCTCTGCTTCTCCGCCTTATAACATTTAATTCAAAAAGTTTTTCCTGTATTATTCACTTCCTGTTCTTATCTATTGAGTAGTGTCAATTTATCAGTGCATGGCAGCTTTCATCTCAGACAAGGCTGCATTTCGGTGGTGAATAACAGAGATCACCCTGTACAGTTTGTGTGTCAGTTCAAGATCTTTCCATTCAAGAACCATTACAAATTTAAGATGTTTATTTGTCCTTTTTGCATGCAGTGTTGGTCCCAGGATATTAGAGAAACAAGGTAAGGTAATATCTTTTATTGGACCAACTTCTGTTGGGGGGGGGTGGGGGGGGAGACAGAAAAACAGCTCTGTGTAAACTTGAAAGCTTGCCTCTCCCCACAACAAAAGTTGGTCCAATAAAAAAATATTACCTCACCCACCTTCTCTCTATTTTCTCTTTCACTATTAACCATTAATTATATCTTCCCAAAGGAAAAAACAGAATTTACATAGGATGGAAACTGGCTAACAAACTTTTCCACAACAATACCACACTGTTAGCATTTAGCTCAGAACAGCCTATGTGAAGGCACATCACCCTCACAAAGTTACAGAATACTGCAATATGCATGCTTTTTTCCTGAAATAATTCCATCACCTAGCTTTTACATAGCATTTTTCATTAATAGATCTCAAAGCATTTTACAAAGACTCATCTCCATTTTACAGAAGGTGAAATTGAGGCACAGGGAGGTAAAGTGACTTTCTCAAGGTCACCCAGCAGGTCAGTGGCTGAACTCGGAATTGAAGCCAGGTCTCCCAAGCCTGAATCCAGTGCTCTATCCACTACATAACACTGCATCCCACAATGCCAAACTTTTTTTTAAAACAAAGAAATTGGAAATTTGAGGGGCATCATCAACCTCCGTCTTATTTCAAAAAGCATCCAGTTTCAGATTTTAAAAAATTCTCAACATATTTTTTCTAACACATTATGCCTTTTTAAAGATGAGGGGCTTTTCAGCAAGGGAGAAACTAACTTAACGAGAAATAAAATTCACAGTACACAAAATGGCGAAAAATGCATAAATACCCAATAGAAATGTTTTCACTAGTTTTTTAATTTAATAATCCTAAATCTAAATTGTAACTAAAGGAGGTTCTCCTCATATTCATAGATTCCAAGACCAGAAGAGACCATTGTGATCATCTAGTCTGATCGCTGGTAGAACACAAGCCAAAGAACTTCCCCCAAATAACTTTCTGAATATATCTTTTAGAAAAACATCCAATTTATGAAATGTTGAGTCTGGTTTACAAGTTAACAGTATCCCTTAAGAAATGATACGTTGCCATCTTAAGTAGATAGTCAGAACTTTGTTTTAAGAATTATATTATGTACGTTGCTGGTTGGAATCACTAATGGAGTTTATGAAACAAGAAAGTGTATATGTACAACACGTCTACACATTAAAAAAAGACGGTTACTCACCTTTGTAATTGTTGTTCTTCGAGATGTGTTGCTCATATCCATTCCAATTAGGTGGGTGCGCGCCGCGTGCACGATCGTCGGAAGATTTTTACCCTAGCAACTCTTGGTGGGTCTGAGAGTGGCGCCCTCACGGCATTTTGCACCTGCCGACCCAGCGCCCCCTCAGTTCCTTCTTGCCAGCTACTCTGACAGCGGGGAAGGAGGGCGGGTTTGGAATGGATATGAGCAACACATCTCGAAGAACAACAGTTACAAAGGTGAGTAACCATCTTTTCTTCTTCGAGTGCTTGCTCATATCGATTCCAATTAGGTGACTCCCAAGCCTTACCTAGGCGGTGGGGTCGGAATTGGATGTCGCGGAGTGAAGGACCGCTGAGCCAAACGCCACATCATCCCTGGACTGCTGCACTATGGCATAGTGGGACGCGAAAGTGTGCACGAATGACCAAGTCGCTGCCCTACATATCTCCTGTATGGGCACATGAGCCAGAAAGGCAGAGGAAGAAGCTTGGGCCCGAATGGAATGGGCAGTAAGTCGTGGAGCTGGGACACCAGCTAAGTCGTAACATGCATGGATGCATGAAGTAATCCAAGACGATATTCGCTGCGAAGAGACCGGAAGGCCTTTCATCTGGTCTGCCACCGCTACAAACAGTTGGGATGTCTTTCTGAACGGCTTCGTTTGCTCAATGTAAAAAGCAAGAGCCCTGCGAACGTCTAGGGAATGTAGCTGTTGCTCCCTTCGCGAAGCGTGCGGCTTTGGGAAGAAGATGTCTTGGTTGACATGGAAGGCAGACACCACCTTAGGGAGCAAGGCGGGGTGTGGTCACAGGTGTACCTTGTCCTTATGGAACACCGTATATGGTGGGTCCGATGTGAGGGCCCTAAGTTCTGAGACTCGTCTCGCCGATGTGATAGCGATGAGGAAAGCGGTTTTCCAGGACTGGTACAGAACGAGCAGGTGGCCATGGGCTCAAAGGGGGTACCCATGAGTCTAGCTAGGACTAGATTGAGGTCCCACATAGGGGCCGGCTGACGAATTTGTGGGTACAAACGTTCTAAGCCCTTAAGGAACCTGCTGACCATGGGACTGGAGAAGACTGAGCGCCCGTTCTCGCCTGGGTGGAAGGCGGAGATCGCTGCTAGGTGGACTCTGATAGATGAGACAGTTAGGCCTTGCTGTTTTAAGGACCAGAGATAGTCCAGGATGGTAGGTACTGGTACCCCCGTAGGGACAGTGTTGTTTAGGGCACACCAGCAGGAGAAACGCTTCCATTTGGCCATGTATGTGGACCTAGTGGATGGCTTTCTGCTCCCCAAGAGCACCTGCTGCACCGAAGTGGAGCAACGCAGCTCGGATTGGGTCAGCCATGCAGCAGCCACGCAGTCAGGTGGAGAGACTGCAGGTCCGGATGACATAACCTGCTGTGTTCCTGAGTGATCAGGTCCGGCCACAATGGTAGAGTGATTGGTTCTGTCACAGACAGATCGAGGAGCGTGGTGTACCAGCATTGTCTGGGCCACGCTGGAGCGATCAAGATTAAGCGGGCCTTGTCTCTGCGTAACTTGAGGAGGACCTTTTGGACCAACGGAAATGGAGGGAAGGCATAGAGCAGGTGGTCTTTCCACGGTATCAGGAAGGCGTCTGACAGGGATCCCGGGGAACGTCCCTGGAGAGAGCAGAACACTTAGCACTTCCGATTCTCGCGAGAGGCGAAAAGGTCTATGTGGGGAAATCCCCACCTCCGGAAAACAGAATGAATAACGTCCGGACGTATCGACCACTCATGAACCAGGAAGGACCTGCTGAGGCGATCTGCCAAGGTGTTCTGGACTCCTGGGAGAAAATATGCCACCAGGTCGATTAATTGAGCTATGCAAAATTCCCAGAGATGTATGGCTTCGTGACAGAGGAGGGACGACCGCGCTCCACCTTGCTTGTTGATGTAAAACATGGCCGTTGTGTTGTCTGTGAAGATTGCGACAACGGCCCTGGAGGTGTTCACAGAATACCTGACACGCTAGGCGTACTGCTCTCAGTTCCCTAACGTTGATGTGCAGGAATATTTCTTGTGCGGACCAAAGGCCTTGTGTGCGAAGGTTCACGAGGTGAGCGCCCCAGCCCAGAGAGGACGCGTCCATGGTGAGGACTAGAGAGGGCTGTGGAGCATGGAATGGCATCCCCCCGCAAACCAGGTTGGGGTTTAGCCACCAACCCAGAGAGGACAAGACCTTCGTCGGCACCGTGAGTACTGTGTCCAAACTGTCCCGGCCTGGGCGGTATACTGACGAGAGCCAGATCTGAAGTGGGCGGCAACGTAGTCTGGCATGTTTGGTCACGAAAGTGCATGAGGCCATATGGCCCAGAAGACCGAGGCACGTGCGTGCTGTTGAGGTCGGGAAGCTTCAGAGGGCGTGGTTAAGAGTTATCATGTACTGGAAGTGGGTCTGCGGTAGGCACGCCCTGGCGAGATTCGAGTCCAAGACTGCCCCGATGAAGTGTATTTTTTGGGTTGGCTCCAAAGTGGACTTTTCGGCATTGAGCAGCAGGCCCAGTTGCCTGAAGCAGGTCATGACGAAGCGAACGTGAGACCGCACTGTAGCTCAGACCGACCCCGAATGAGCCAGTCGTCGAGGTACGGAAACACTTGGATCTGATGTCTGCGGAGCCAGGCCACTATGACAGCCATACATTTTGTAAAGACCCTTGGCACTGTGGAAAGGCCAAAGGGGAGGACCACAAATTGGAAATGCTGCTGTCTTACCACAAAGCGAAGGAACCGCCTGTGTGGAAGGTAAATCGCTATGTGGAAGTATGCGTCCTTCATGTCAAGGGCAGCGTACCAGTCTCCAGGATCCAGGGATGGGATAATAGTTCCCAGGGTAACCATGCGGCACTTCAACTTTACCATGAATTTGTTGAGTCTGCGTAGGTCCAGGATGGGCCGAAGCCCCCCCTTTGCCTGCAGATATGTCCTTGCCACCTTCTTGCCCTCTTTGAGCAAGGCCCAAAACTCTTCCCTGGACCCCTGGAGAACCAGCTCTTTGAATTTCCCCATCGAGTTCCAGGTGTTATAATTATAACGGCTCAGGAGAGCCTGCTGGTTAGCTACCCTGAGCTGTAGGCCACCAGTTGGCTGGATTTTACGCCCGAAGAGATCCAGGCGCCTAACGTCCGGACGCTTGTTGGCCATGTCTCTCCCTCTCGTTTACAGACTGTACAACAAGGGAGCAAGGTTGGGGGTGCACATACAAGTACTCAATCTTTGGATGGCACCATGTATTTCCTTTCCACCCCTCTTGCTGTGGGAGGGATGGACGCCGGCAACTGCCAGATAGTATTGGCATTCGCCTGAATGGTCTTAATGAACGGCAAAGCTACCCGCCTGGGGGCATCGGCCGACAAGATGTCCACCACCAAGTCCTCAACTTCCGCCACCTCCTCCACCTGCAGATTCATGTTCTGTGCCACCCTACAAAGGAGGTCCTGGTGTGCACAAAGATCTATAGGTGAGGGACCAGAGGAGGGCGTGCCTGCCACGGCTTCGTCAGGTGAGGATGAGGAGGACAATCCCTAGACTAGTGGGTCCTGGAGAAGGTTAGGTTGAGGAGGGTCCGGCTGCCCTAGGTCCACGACCGTAGGGGCATCAGCCTGCTCAGGCGGTAGGGCAGTTGCCTCCGAAGCTATTGGGGGAGGGCGGCTAACAGTTGCCTCAGGTACCCTAGGCTCCGAATGAGCCGAGCGAGAAGCGCCTGAGGGGCAACCTTGGACTTGGTGGTATGCCCAAGGGGTCCAGAAAGACCATTGTGGAGGACCTTGGTCGGGATCCTGTCCTACATCTGGCCCCTGGCTAGCGCCATCAATGTCTTGGCCCTGGATATTATAGCCACTCTCCGCTTGGGACGACACAGAGTTTGGGCGAGAAGGCCAAGGCGGTGCCGAACGCACTTGTTGCGTTGACCCGGCGCCATCTACTGGTCCGCGCGTGAGAGCTGGAGACCGGTGCCGGTGTCCCGGGCGGTACCGTGATCAGGAGCGGGACCGACGATCGTAACGTGCCGGGAGGTCGATCTGGATATGGACGACGACCGACGGTGCAGGCGGTGCCAGGACTGACTGCACAATGAGCAGTGCCAGGACTGGTGCCGGGAGCTGGATCGGTACCGATCATACTGGGAGGGAGACCTCCGGGAGGCGGAGCGGTGCCGCGAGTACGACCGGCGCCGAGATGGAGATCGGACCGGGATTGAGAGCAATGCCGAGCTGTTTCGCTCTGCAAAGGAGGTCGAATGAAGGCAGGCTTCCCTATGGATGGGACAGTCTGCACCGGTGGTGCCAGAGGGCGAAACGGTGCAGACTCAGTCAGCACAATCAGGTCGCGAGCAGTGGAGAACGTCTCCGGAGTGGACGGCAGGCCCAGCTCAACCACGGTGTGCACCAGGGAGCTTATATGCACCAGACTCAATGGCGCTTGCGGCGCCAGAATTGACGGTGCCGGAGTTGGCGCCTTCGCAGTGTGGTCCGGTACAGCGCGCTGCTCCACTGAGGCCGCCGGCGGTGGTTGCACCTGTGGAGGAGCAACAGGTGGTTTGTGCTGCTTCTTGGGCCGCGGAGACAGCGAGCGGTGTCGCATCTGTACCAGTGCCGGAGACATCTGGTGCCGAGGTACCTGGCTGGTGCTGGGTCGCTCCGTTGCCGGAGGCGTGCCGCAGACCGACGGTGCCTGGTCTGCGCACGGTGCCGCAGACCGACGGTGCCTGGTCTGCGCACGGTGCCGGGGGCATCGGGCTAAGTGCCGCTTCCATCAGGAGCTGTTTTAGACGGAAGCCCTGCTCCTTTTTTGTCCGAGGCTTGAAAGCCTTGCAGATGCAGCACTTGTCAGGTAGATGAGCTTCCCCCAGGCACTTCAGACAGGAGTCGTGGGGGTCTCCAATGGGCATCGGCTTGAGACAGGCCAAGCAAGGCTTGAAACCCGGAGACTTGGGCATAAGCCCTGGTACCGGGGCGGAGGAACGGGGATAAACCCCGATACACCAACTTATGTACAACTATATACACTAATATACTATATACAAACTTACTAAGACTACTCTAAAAACTGCTAAACTAATAAACTACACTAAGAACTAACTATAAGACAATGAGAAAAACAACGACAATCACGGGCGGTAAGAAGGAACTGAGGGGGCGCTGGGTCAGCAGGGGCATATATCCGGTGCTGTGAGGGCGCCACTCCAGGGGGGGCGTCAGCCGACCCACCGAGAGTTGCTAGGATAAAAATCTTCCAACGATCGTGCACGCGGTGCGCACCCACTTAATTGGAATCAATAAGAGCAAGCACTCAAAGAAGAACAATTGATACTACACTAATGAAAATCTCCTGCAATCTATGCATTTTTAAAGTACAAGTAACATTTAACTGACTGGAGATTGAGTATCAATTCACGGGGACCACTAAAAAATTACTTATTTGCTGATTTTAAGCAACTATGAGACCTGCAGACAATGACTGAAGATAGGATTGTACTTGGCTGGCCCCATTTTTGACTCTCAGAGATCCCAAACGGCAATACTGACAATTACTCATCTGCCCTAAACGTCTCTTGTGCATGCTGCTATGATGTCATTATGTAGTGATGCCAGTGGGAAAAGCAATGAAGTTTGGGCTACAGTGTCATTCAGATTTTGCTTTTAAGGGCTTGTTTACATAGTGTGGTATGCACACCAGGGAGAGTGCACATTAGAATTCATGCAACTGACCTGTGTAGACCCTGCTGGTGTGCACTAAAATAGGATCTACATGGGCCACTCAGAATACAATACATTGGTGCACATTAGAATTCACATCCCACTGGTGCACATTACCACACCATGCAGACGTGCCCTTAGTTACACCCAAATAGTGTCGTCTCTGCTCTGAATGTAGAGATCAGGATACAGGCATGGTTGAAACTTAAGGCAAGACAGAAGCAAATCTGGTAGTCAAGTGAAGGAATCTAAGATGTCAGGCCAGGTTGTATGTATGTTACTGGGTAGTTTCATAGCCTCCTGTCAAGGAGATGTTTTTTCTGGGAGTCCCTCTGCATCCCCGACTGCTCTCAGGAACTGACTATTTATAACCAGAAGCTCCTCTCTCCTACCCCTCCATATCTGTTTGGCTACACAACTGCGACCACTGCCACTGGACCTCACAGGAGTTACTCATATCTTTGAGAGTATGAGATTCCATTAATGCAACACTTCTACTTGGGGTGATTATGGAGAAAACTTCAAAGGTATACAATGTGTGAAACATAGCTGATTTATTGGTGTTGACCTTAAGGAACATGATACAACAGAATTGCAAAGACTGCATTTGCTTCCTGTTACCTTCTGGGTAGAATTCAAGAAATCATACTGATTTGTAAAAACTTGCATGTTTTGGGATCTGGCTACCTGGAAGACTGCTTTTCACATGTCCACTGCAATACCTGGGATACTTTTTCCTGATTGTCCACAGACATACATGCAGAAAGGCAAACTTTCTACCTTTTGATCGCAGTAATAAACCCATGCATGTACTTATTGTGAGATTTTCAAAGCTGCTTAAAAGAGTTCAGCAACCAACTCCAACTGAAATTCAATGGAAGTTGGGCCCCTAATCCATGTAGGCACCTTTTTAAAATTCCGGCCTATGCTTAAAGAGATGACTGGGGTCCATGTATAAGGCAGTGATCTACAGTGGTAATCTTTTTAGACCAACTTGTCAATTACTGAGGGTCAGAGGTCAAAAGTGCTCAGAGGCAGGCTAAATCTATTCCTATTTATGTCAATCGGAACTAAGTTAAATCAATGCTGAGTGCCTTTGAAAATAAAAAATAAAAAACTATGTGTATTACTGCCCAATGACTATGTGGGGAGTGCATTATTTAAATATCAGAATAAATTTATTCATGCCTAATTTTAAGTATATAAATATATTCCAGTTTTTTTTAGTGTCATTTTTCACCACATATGAATTCTCTTCCTGACTAAGCTTCTAAACTGGGAAAAAGCTTATACCTGAAACAAAGAAAAGTTGTCTCTATATTTAGTACCACATTACCAGCCTTTAGGTGACAAAGTTTAAACCATATACTTAAAATATTAAAAAGAATATATATTTGCTTAAAAAATACTTACGACTGGCAGTAAGCAAGGCGCAGTATGAAATGAGAGATATGGTCTTTCCTCCTTGCATCATAATCATCCTCAACCAAAGCCTACAGTTTCCATAAGAGAAAATATGTACTGAATCATGGCAGTAAAAGAAAACTGAAGTTGAGAAATAAATCCAAAATTAAATAGCAAGACCCACAACCTTCCTGTCATATCACTGTAAAACATGTAAAGTACATTAAATTCTTTCTACACTTCTGACAAAGTCAGTAAGTGCTGCAAGAATTATCAAAAGACAAATGGAAAAAATCCTACTGTTAACTGAAAATGGCAACTAAGAATACACTTCATAGTACAGGGGAACTTTTCATCCAACTACTTGCTCTGAACTAAAATGGTTATAATTTGGGAGAAATTTTCCTTCAAAACACTCATTTCTGCGAACAAACCAAAGCTAATTATTTGGAAGTACCCACAAACAAGCAATTGTGTGCTTTTTCCGCACTGATAAGAAAACATTAGGGCTGTCAATTAATCGCAGTTAACTCACGCAATTAACTCAAAAAAATTAATCGTGATTAAAAAATTTAACTGTGATTAATCGCAGTTTTAATCGCACTGTTAAACAATAGAATATCAATTTAAATTTATTTTATATTTTTGGATGTTTTCTACATTTTCAAATATATTTGATTACATTTACAACTCGGAATACAAAGTGTACAGTGATCATTTTATATTATTTTTATTACAAATATTTGCACTGTAAAAATGATGAAACAAAAAAAATAGTATTTTTCAATTCCCCTCATACAAGTACCATAATGCAATCTCTTTATCATGAAAGTGAACTTACAAATGTATATTTTTTTTGTTACATAACTGCACTCAAAAACAAAACAGTGTATAACTTTGCCTACAAGTCCACTCAGTCCTACTTTTTATTCAGTCAATCACTAAGACAAACAAGTTTGTTTACATTTACGGGAGATAACGCTGCCGGCTTCTTATTTACAATGTCACCTGAAAGTGAGAACAGGCTTTCGCATGGCACTTTTGTAGCCGGCACTGCAAGGTATTTACGTGCCAGATATGCTAAACATTTGTATGCCCCTACATGCTTCTGCTACCATTCCAGAGGATATGCTCCATGCTGATGACTCTCGTTAAAAAAAATGCATTAATGAAATTTTGACTGAATTCCTTGGGAGAGAATAGTATGTCTTCTGCTCTGTTTTACCCGCATTCTGCCACACATTTCATATTATAGCAGTCTCAGATGATGACAACCCAGCACATTTTGTTCATTTTAAGAACACTTTCACTGCAGATTTGACAAAATGCAAAAAAAGTACCAAAGTGAGATTTCTAAAGATAGCTACAGCACTCAAACCAAGGTTTAAGAATCTGAAGTGTCTTCCAAAATCTGAGAAGGACGAGGTGTGGAGCATGCTTTCAGAAGTCTTAAAAGAGCAACACTCCGATACAGAAATTACAGAACCATCAAAAAAGATAATCAACCTTCTGCTGGTAGCATCTGACTCAGATGATGAAAGTGAACATATGTCGGTCTGCACTACTTTGGATTGTTATTGAGTAGAACCCGTCCTCAGCCCGGACGCATGTCCTCTGGAATGGTGGTTGAAGATTAAGGGACATATGAATCTTTAGCGCATCTGGCATGTAAATATCTTGCAACGCCTGCTACAAGAGTGCCAGGCAAACGTCTGTTCTCACTTTCAGGTGACATTGTAAACAAGAAGCGGTCAGCATTATCTCTTGCAAATGTAAACAAACTTGTTTGTCTGAGTGACTGGCTGAACAAGAAGTAGGACTGAGTGGACTTGTAGGTTCTAAAGTTTTACATGGCTTTATTTTTGAACAGCTGGTTTTTGTACATAATTCTACATTTGTAAGGTCTACTTTCATGATCAAGAGATTGCATTACAGTACTTGTATGATGTGAATTGAAAAATACTATTTCTTTTATTTTTTACAGCACAAATATTTGTAATCAAAAATATTAAGTGAGCTTTGTACACTTTGTATTCTGTGTTGTAATTGAAATTAATATATTTGAAAATGTAGAAAAATCCAAAAATATTTAAATAGTATTCTATTATAGTTCAATCATGCGATTAATCATGATTATTTTTTTTAATTGTTTGGCAGCCCTAGAAAATGCCATTCCCAGAGTTGAACACAATATTGCTGGGGCAAATGATGCCAATACACCAAAACAAAACAAAAATCCTGTGAAAGACTCAACTTCCACTCTACTAGAAGCAGAGGTGATTTTAAAAACAGAGCATGCATTAAGCACTCCAAACCTTACTGAGTATCCTGCAGACCTCACTCAAACAGCTTTCAGCCTACTTTGATAGGAGTTTTGAATGTGCAAAATTTCCAGATTTTGACCCAACTAGGTCAGAAGAGAAATTACAAATGTTAATAGAAAATTAAAAAGAAAAAAAGTAGTTGATAGGCACAAAGAAAAAAATTCAGTGATATAAATCGTTCAAATTATAGAATTTATGCTTTGAGTTCAGTATTCAACAAGTGTATCCCTATTTTTGACAGTAAATGGAAAATAAAATCTATAGTAAAAAGATTATGCTTTTCCTTTTTCAATTATATACTTACTCTGAATGGAAATTTAAGCTTTCGAATCTCACGCTCCAGCCTGCTTTTGTACTCATCACTACCTTTCACATAGCTCACACCAAGGTTCTCAACTACTTTGAGCACTAAAGTAATTAGAGGAGACAAATGAAATCATCATGAGCAAGACTTGTAGTATAAAAAGATACATCTATTACAAAGGTCGGGGTCGGCAACCTTCGGCACGCGGCCCATCAGGGTAATCCACTGGCGGGCCGTGAGACACTTTGTTTACGTTGACCGTGCGCAGGCACAGCCCCCTGCAACTCCCAGTGGCCGTGGTTTGCCGTTCCCAGCCAATGGGAGCTGCGGGAAGCGGTGGCCAGCACGTCCCTGTGGCCTGCAGTTCCCATTGGCCGGGAACGGCAAACCGCAGCCACTGGAAGCTGCTGGGGTCCGTGCTTGCAAACGGTCAACGTAAACAAAATGTCTCACGGCCCACCAGAGGATTACCCTGATGGGCCACGTGCCAAAGGTTGCCGACCCCTGATCTATTAAAATGTAAAATTTGTTAGTTCTATCATCTATGCTAATAAGAAAAACTATATTCTATCCATTTTTTTTTAAAAGACTGAAAAAGACCAAAAGTGTTTCAGATTTGCTTCTCCCACATCCCCACAAGCTTTTGATTAACAAAAAATTTGCCTTCAGGATTACAGCCTTTGATCTGAATTGATTAGAAGAAATTAAAAGGAATAAGCTAACACAGAGCTACAGTTAAGTATTTGGAGGCCTTATTCAAAGCCTATTGTCATCAATGGAATGATTCCTAATTTCCATAGTATATTATTAACTACAGTGGTCAAATTAAGTACAAATTAGTTTTCCAATTAATTAGTACTATTTTCTCTTCGCAAATCAATCATGAACTAATTCTGATTTCTTCCAATGTTTTTGCTATTGCAAGTAGTCAAAAGGCTATGAACAAATGTCACTATATGGGAGGTTTAAAGTGATCACTTCAACTCTTTCGAGGTGTATGATTGGTCACATAGCATCCATTGTACTGTTTCTGTTCTCAACGGACAACAAAATTTTTAAACAAGCAGACAGAAGAACAAATGTTCTTCTTGTTCATCCACAAAAAGACCTGTTCACACACATAGTTAGGTATTTGTTCAGATGGTAGTAATAGCAGCAAAGTTACAATAGCACCCAGAGACAATCAGTCATGATCAGGCCCCCATTGTTCTGGACAAATAGACAGTCCCTAACTCTAAAGAGCTTTCAGTCTAAATATGGCTGAGATGCCACAGATGAGCACAGGCAAGAGAAAATTTTAAAATTAAAGTGACAGTGCAAGAGTGATAAATTGTTACCAGATCACACTGTTAAGAGCTATTTATCACTTTATTTGCTTTCTTTATTTTAAAAGCTATGAAAATTCTATGCTATTGTGATACTATTTACTACCATCATTGTTTTCCTGGAACCTTCCCCTCTGATTCTTTCTATACTCATGTTTTATCCTTAGTCTGTAAACTATGTGTATTGTCTTCTCTTTTATGCAAACAAGCCAAACCATCCATGAACAAGAGAGCATTTTAAACATTTGTACAATAAGTGATACAAACATGTTCAAATTTAACAGCTATTCAGAATTCATTAGGTGTTTTTTCACATACAGTGTTCTGCAGTACATAATACTCAATTATCGTTAATGAAATTAAAAAGCAAAATTTGGGGGGCATTCACACACACACACACAAATAAGCTACCAAAATAAATTTTGTTGTACTTTTTTTTTTTTTTTGAGAAAGGAACTGTATTTGTCAACTAGAAATTACAAATTATTAGTATAGAAATATATGCTTGAAAAGAAAACTAGAAGTACAAGTGAAGACATAAAACATATAGGCAGAGTAGATGACACTGTATATATAAACATGTCATTCTGATGCTAAAACAGTTGCATTACATGGGAGTCTTCTAGCTCTGATAACGGACATCAAAATAAGCCTGCATCCCACCTTAACACTTAACATTGTATCACTCATTGACTATGGATCACCTCAAACTGCATTTATCCAAAGTGCAAAAAAAGGGTTATAGATTTATGGTGTTACTCACATTTAAGCCTATCAATGGCAAAATTTTCAAACTCAGCTAGAGAAATATTTTCAGTGGGAGGCTGCAGGTAGAACTGCAGGCTGTGAGGATACAGATCTCCTCGTCTATCACCAGCAAGTCTTGCCTTCAACCTTTTTTCTCTAGAAAACTCCATTTTCTTTAAGTGAAACTAGAAAAAAAAAGTTGAACAAAAATATTGGTTAGTCACTGTATCATCAGCAAAAACCAAATTTTGCCCAACAAGGAGGGCGACATGACATCACTACCGCACTGGATCCATCCCTAGTTTACAGGCAGTGGAACAGACTGCCCGTTGGGCCAAGTTATAAAGAGCAGCACCAACCTGAAACCTAGTCACTTTCAAACCTGGAGTGAGCAGGTTCAGACAGATTCGCTGGGACCCTCTTGCCAATTGCTGGAGCTTTAGCATCACTCACCACCCCCAATGAGACTGGGAGCCCCCCCACGGGACGGGAGGGTGGCCGCCCGCACCCTTCCCCCGACGGGACAGGAGGGTCACTCCCACTAACGAGATGGGGTAGGACGGGACATGACACCGGCCGGGCCGCACTCAGGCATTGCCGGGAAGCGGAGGCAGCGGTGCTGGGCCATGGCTCTTTGACAGCCGCCAACGAGGCGGCAGCGCCCGCCATGGCCGCCCCCCAAGGAGGCGGCAGCGCCCATCCCAGAGCCGGGAACACGAAAACCTCACCCGGCTACCTGCCTCCACACGGACCCTGCCGGCTTCCCGCGCGCAGCACGCCCCGCCCCGCTCGCCTCACTTCCGCCAACTAGGCTCCGACCCCGCCCCCCGGCCGCCTGCCTCCTCCGCCTCTAACCCCGCCCCCGGCCGCCTGCCTCCGCCTCTAACCCCGCCCCCAGCCGCCAGCCTCCAACTCTAACCCCGCCCCCGGCCGCCTGCCTCCGCCTCTAACCCCGCCCCCCCGGCCGCCTGCCTCTAACCCCGCCCCCACCCGCCAGCCTCCAACTCTAACCCCGCCCCCCGGCCGCCTGCCTCCGCCTCTAACCCCGCCCCCCCGGCCGCCTGCCTCTAACCCCGCCCCCAGCCGCCAGCTTCCAACTCTAACCCCGCCCCCGGCCGCCTGCCTCCGCCTCTAACCCCGCCCGCCAGTGGCACCCGCGCAACACCTGACTCCGCCCCAACCGCGTGACTGGGGAGCGAGACGGGAAGCGGAGGCGGGTGGTTGGGGTTGGGTCCTATTAATGCCGCCTCCCATGGCGCGCGGCCCAGGCCGTGGCCCTTACAGCCCACCAGTTGCCGAGTGGGCCCCTCACGCCCGGCGGGGGCGGAGAAGGACAGTGGGGCCCCTCTGGCGGGTATTGATGCTAAAGCGAGCAGCAGCAAACCGTGGGGTTCAGGGCCAGCAGCCCTGGGGTGGGGGAAATGGGGAGCCCAGAGCTTGCCCTCAGGGGCCGGGAAACGCCACCTTAGCTCCTGCCTGCAGGTTCTGCTTTGTGCTATTAAGAGGGGAAGTGTGTATGGCTTACGGCCTGCCACCAAAACTGCTGCAGCCCGGCAACTCCCCCAGCCACAGAGAATCAACTCCAGAGGCATCTCTTCATAACATGCTTAATTAGGGTGACCAGATGTCCTGTTTTTAAAGGGACAGCCCTACTGTATTTAAGCCCTCCTGCAGCTCTCCTGACTTTTTCTTAAAAATGGGCAAATTGTCCCATATTTTTCTGTCCCCCATCAGTACTGGTGGGTCCTGCTGCAGGCCAGATTCTTGCTTGCCATCCTCCAAACCAATAGTACTGAGTGTAGTGGTTAACGATGGGGATAGATGTGTAAGGCTGGTGGCAGGGCGAAGATGCAGCATGCGGGGCCAGCTGCTCTGCGCTGGTCCATCAGCACAGCCCCTGCTGTGAGCCAGCTCTCAGCCAGCAGGGCTGCACCACCTCTCCCGTTTCCAGCTGGCACCGGCTGCGTGCTGTGGTGGTTTAAATTTATGGAGATATCCTATCTCCTAGAACTGGAAGGGACCTGGAAAGGTCATCGAGTCAAGCCCTCTGCCTTCACTAGCAGGACCAAGTACTGATTTTGCCCTAGATCCCTGAGTGGTCCCCTCAAGGATTGAGCTCACAACCCTGGGTTTAGCAGGCCAATGCTCAAACCATTGAACTATCCCTCCCCTATGAGTGTAGGCCACCTCTGCTACCCACCCATCAGCCCTTTACGTGCTTCCCCTCTCACTGTTGTCTCCCTGCTTTGCCACTTCTCCCCCTCCCCCAGATCCCCTGCTCCTCCATTTTCTCCCCCCGGTGGGGCATGTCCTGCTTTCAGCGCTGGGCGGAGAACCAGCCCCTGGTCAGAGCACTGAGCTCATCAACAGCCTGGCTTCCTTCCTTCCCCCAGTGCCTCTGGGCGGGCAGGCGCTCTAGGAAAGCCCAAGACCCTCCAGCTTGGGGCGCTGGCCAGGAAGAGCCAAGCCCTGAATGTCCAAAGCCCTGCACAGCACTGGCATGGGGAAACCTCTCTGCCCCTCAGCTCAGGAGTAGAACCAGCCCCTGGTCAGAGCACTGAGCTCATCAACAGCCTGGCTTCCTTCCTTCCCCCAGTGCCTCTGGGCGGGCAGGCGCTCTAGGAAAGCCCAAGACCCTCCAGCTTGGGGCGCTGGCCAGGAAGAGCCAAGCCCTGAATGTCCAAAGCCCTGCACAGCACTGGCATGGGGAAACCTCTCTGCCCCTCAGCTCAGGAGTAGAACCAGCCCCTGGTCAGAGCACTGAGCTCATCAACAGCCTGGCTTCCTTCCTTCCCCCAGTGCCTCTGGGCGGGCAGGCGCTCTAGGAAAGCCCAAGACCCTCCAGCTTGGGGCGCTGGCCAGGAAGAGCCAAGCCCTGAATGTGCCAAAGCCCTGCACAGCACTGGCATGGGGAAACCTCTCTGCCCCTCAGCTCAGGAGTAGTGGGGTGTGGGGGAGAGTGATTTCCAGCCTGTTGATGCCCTGAATGTGCAAGCTCCACAGCAGGCCCCCCCCCCCCCCCCTTGGGCAGGGACTTAACACCCTCTTCACACACATCCCACCCTGGGTCCTGCCTGCAGGAGGCTGCTCCATCCGCTAGGCACCCTCCCCTGCTGCGCAACATCTCGGGCCGGATTCACTGAAACCCCTGCAATCAGGATTGTCAAAAAAGCTAACAACGTTAGGAACCATTAAGAAAGGGATAGATAATAATGCCACTGTACAAATCCATTGTATGCCCACCTCTGGAATACTGCATGCAGTTCTGGTTGCCCATCTTTAAACAGGTATTTTAGAATTGGAAAAGGTACAGAGAAGGACAACAAAAATTATTAGGGGGTTTGGAACAGCTTCTAGATGAGGAGAGATTGAACAGTTCTAGTCTTTTTAGTTTGGAAAAGAGATGACGAGTAGGGGGTATATGATAGAGGTCTATAAAATCAGAATTGGTTTGGAGAAAATGAATGAGGATGTGTTATTTATGTCTTCACATAAAACACGAACCAATAGTCACCCTATGAAATTAATAGGCAGGCAGCACATTTAAAACAAACAAAATACTTTTTCCACACAGTGCATGCACAGTCAAACAGTGGAACTCAGCAGATCAGCCCCCACAGAGGGTGGGGAGGGAGTACCACCCAGCTCCGCTTCTGGCCCCAACCACAGCTGCAAGCCCCATGCCTGGGGTCCTGGCTGTCGGCCCTGCGCCTAGGGCTCCATGCCCAGCTGCTGCTGCAGACTCTGGCCAAGGGTCTGCTTCTACCTCTAGGGGACATGTCCTCCTTTTCCTGCTAAAAATAGCGTCCGGGGGGAATTTGTAAAGCACTCAAAATGTCCGGGATTTCCCCCCTCCCCCGGCAGAGCAGAGCTGGGAGGGCTGCAGGAAAGTCCCGGGCTGGACTCCGGAGCAGCTTCCTCCTCCCTGCATTCTGAGCCGGCCAGCAGCTCCTCCTCCTGCAGCCAGGTCCGGCAGCATTGTGCAGGGCCAGGGACCGGGTTTTGTTGTGCTGGGGAGCTCAGCCATGTGTCCGGCTGGCACAGAGCCCAACACCCTGTTCTGAGCAGCAGGGTAAGGGGGCCAGGGAGGTTCTGGAGGGGGCAGTCAAGAAACGGGGGGGACTTTTTAGGGGGAGTGGAAAAAGTTTTGGGCAGTCAGGGTACAGGTAGGGGGTAGGGTCCTGGGGGGCAGTTAGGAGCAGGGGTCCCAGGAGGGGGCAGTTAGGGGACAAGGAGCGGGGGGGTAGGGGGCTGGGAGTTCTGGGGGGGAGCTGTCAGGGGGTAGAAGTGGGGAGAGGGATCGCAGCAGTCAGGGGACAGGGAGCAGAGGGGTTTAGATGGGTTGGGAGTTCTGGGGGGGGGGGCTGTCAGGGGGTGGGGAGTGGTTGGATGGGGCATGGGAGTCCCAGGGGTCTGTCTGGGGGTGGGGGTGTGGATAAGGGTTGGGGCAGTCAGGGGACAAGAGGCAAGGAGGCTTAGATAGGGAGTGGAGTCCTGGGGGGCAGTTAGGGGCAGGGGTCCCAGGAGGGGGCAGTCAGGGGACAAGGAACGGGGGGGAGGGTTGGGGGTTCTGGGGGGGCGGGAAGTGGGAGGGGCAGGGGCGGGGCTCCTCCCGTCCTCTTTTTTGCTTGTTGAAATATGGTAACCCTATCTACCTCAAGCTGTGACCCCAGCCTCTGCCCCCTTACCTCTGTCTGCGTCCCCTCCTCCTGGAGCCACGGCTCTGCTCCCAGCTGCATGGGGGGGGAGCACGGATGGGGTAAGGGGGGCCCAAGGTAAAAAGTTTGGGGACCACTGCGTAAACACTCCCAGATTCTGAGTAACACACGAATATTTTACAACAGCTGCCAGAAAGTAAAGGTGCAGATAATGTAGGCACAATTGCTTTTAACAGGAAAAAAAAACCACTCAAAACTACATTTCCTATCTCACTTCCAGTCCCAGTCCCAACTCTGACTGCCTATTACCCTGTTTCTCCTGCTCCCACACAGCCACTGGCTCATCTGATCTCAGGATATTACTTTTTTCCCCCCAGTACTCCAGGGATTGTAGAGACCTCTACTGGCTAGATAGAGAACTGCAATACACAGTGCCATCCACTGACTGGAACCCTTTCCCTCCTGCTCACCACAGATTGGAGGGACAGTATCCAGTAATGAGACAGCAGGCTAATTACAATATTAATAGTATTTTGAAAGCTAGGATGTGGGAGGTAGTTTAGGCACAACCAGGGTGGATTTGATTTAAAGCACTAGTCAGGAATTCTCAATTTAATCGTGTCAAGTATCAGGGGGTAGCCGTGTTAGTCTGTATCTACAGAAACAACAAGGAGTCTGGTGGCACCTTAAAGACTAACAGATTTATTTGGGCATAAGCTTTCGTGGGTAAAAACCTCACTTCTTCAGATGCATAGAGTGATTTCTACATAAAAGTGCATTCTTGTTGGTTGTTATAACCTTAATACATATTCTTCACAACTCAGAGATAGATGTAGGTTTCATTTTTAGAAGATACACAGTATACATTTTTAAAGTGATTTATTTTGAAAACTTTTCAGATTAGTTTTACAGCTATATTAGAAAATGAATGATTGTTTGGTTATTTCATTTACCAAAGGTAATTGAAGCAGATATTTATGAAATCATTGGGAGGTGAACTATCTCCAATTCAACAGGTTAATCCATGGATTGGCAACCTTTGGCATGTGGCCCACCAGGGGCGGGCTGGTTTGTTTACCTGCTTCGGCCGATCGCAGCTCCCACTGGCTGCGGTTCGCCGCTCCAGGCCAATGGGGGCTGCGGGAAGCGGCGTGGGCTGAGGAATGTGCTGGCCGCCGCTTCCCACAGCCCCCATTGACCTGGAGCGGCGAACTGCGGCCAGTGGGAGCCGCGATCGGCCGAACCTGTGGACGTGGCAGATAAGCAAACTGACCCAGCCCACCAGGGTAAACGCCCTGGCGGGCTGCGTGCCAAAGGTTGCCGATCCCTGGGTTAATCCTTAATATTTGAAAGGATTTTCTTGCCATGCTGTATTAGGAAGAGAATATCACGAGACAGACATTTAAATTGTTTTATGTAACTAAAACAATGTTATGTATTCTAGATTTGTTTTTATTAAAATTGTTTTTAAACTAAAATAGTTAAATGAAATATTTTTTCAAAAAAAAAAAAATATATATATATATATATAAATCAACTAAGTCAGCCAGGTCAACATGAGAAACTTAAATATTGGCTTCCGCAGCTAACTCAGTCGTCTTCACCTTCATTTTCATGTTTGTTCATAATCTGGAAAGAAAAACAAGCTTTCCTGCTTTTTCAGGTCCCAAATAACTTCTCAGTTTGGAATGAATTAGTTCAAAGAAGATATTCTTTCTACACTGGCAGAAGACACTACTGCTGTTAATCTCACTTTTATCACTTCAACAGTCTCTGAATCCAAGTGCTTAAGTGACTTCCACCAGTTCACTGGTGTGACTTTCTTTAAAACATCATCAGCAAACATATTTCTTGAATGGTTCACCCTTAACTCTGAAGTTCATTATAGTTGGCATTATGGAGGGATGATTGCTGGATGTCCATGTCATAGCCAACTCCTCTTCTTCAGCAGTTAAGGTTTGACCCGGATACCGAGTACTAAGAATATTTGAATGAAAATGAGCTGGAGATAGCATTTGTCCCATTTGTTTTTTTAATGTTTTTTATTTAACTCGGTCATTGCATATTTCTCTTTTTAAAATCTCACTCAGTTCCTTCCAAATTTCAACAGGGTCAGCAATAAAACAGCTGTTTCCTTACATTTTGTTCAAGGCTACAGAAATAGGCTTCAGAGTACTCAACATGTGGTCAACATTTCTCTTAAACCCAATGTTGAGAACTTTGGCTGTGACAGTGCCATCTATTTTTTCCTCGATTTTGTTCACAAACTGTCATTGGATTAGGCCAGTTCTTGATATAGTGCTCAAAACAGTCCACTACTTAGTTCCATCGCACGTCTTGTGGGAGAGTTAGCTTGGTTCCTCCCACTTTTTTCAGAGCAGCTGCTGCAAAGTGGTTGTTATGGAAATATTTTGCAATTTCAACATTAGCCTTTATTTCTGGAACACTGAAATCTTTGGCTAGGAGGTGCATCAAATGAGCACTGCAATCATATGTTATTAGCTTGGGACTCTCTTCACTCTTCCAAATAATTTCTTCTCATCTTGGATACACTTGCAGCATTGTCCGTGACCAAGCTGCATACTAGACAGTTGAATTTTTTTTCCAGTTTTTTATAGCTTTTACTGCTACTTCTTGTAAGTATTCTGCTGTGTGTGTGCGCGCATTTCCTGATGTATCACTTGTTTCTGTAAGGAAGACATTCCCTTCTTCTGTTGTCCACAATGATCCTATTGTATGTGCTTGTGTGACATTGCTCCACCGGTCAAGACTCTGTTAACAATTTTACCCTCTAGACCTTTTGCACACTGCTCAATTTCTCTTTCATACACTTTATCCAGCAATTTGCCTGCAGCATCTGCTCTGTTGGGTGGACTGTATCCTAGTCTTAATGACTGAACCATGTTAATGAAGTGTGGCTTCTCAATCATACAGAAAGGAGAGTTTGTTGCATAAACAAACCAGGCAATTTTCTCATCAATTACCTGTTTTTGTAATTTGCTGGTTCTTATCACAAATTTATCTGTGGTTGTTTCTGGATGATGAAGATTTTTTTCTTCTTTTTGCTAAAGATGATATACTGTGGTTATATGACATACATGAGGTAACTGAAACTATCATTGGCAGATAACTCTAAAACTATAGAAAATGATGGTAATCTTGAAGGTGGATAGTCTTCAGAATCCTGTATATCGACGATGGATTCTCCTAAACAAAATAAGTCAATGCAGTTATTTAATTATTATTACCATATTGCTCATTTAGTTTTACTCATTGCATACAGTGACACTCAGTACTACTTTAAAGGTGAAATTGTAAAAGGAAGATCTGCCTATTTCAGCTATTTATTTTTTTATCACAACTGCATCTAAAATGATAGTACCATAGAGTAACAACTATATTTTTTGCTCAAACATGAGAAGTCAGGAATAGTCCAGAAGGAAGACAGGCAGTCCTTAAGAAAGAAGTATGAAATAAAAAAGTTTACCAACCTGAAGATCCTGCATGTTCAGACATGTTTCTTTCATCATCTTCAACGCAGCTTCCTCCTGAGAAGGAACATTTCTCATGATGTTGTTTCATTTGGGCAACCAGGCCTTGCATTTCTTTGTTGCGCTGTTTGCATTTTGCATGCATGCCTGTTTTACCCATAGGTAGAGGAACTTCATTAAAATATTCCCAAACTGGGTCTCTTTTACGGCCTGCTGCCATTATAGGTTTTCCTTTCTAGTGAGAGCATGGTATGGTAGATCTCAAATCAATGAAGGCTACACTCAGAAAGACCTCAAGACTTCTGGAATATGCTGCTCAAACAGTTTCACTTTTGTTTCTACTGCCTGTCCCTCTCTTCTCACATTTATCTCCAGACTTCTTCTTGTCCAGATCTATTCCACCCCCAACAATCTTCTACTCATTGAACTTTTTGAAACTTTTCATTTTTAGAGAGAGGTAAGGGATTGATTGTGTACACAAATTTGCAGAGGGACAATAGGGTTGAGGTCTGTTATTTCTCACCTCTATATTATTTAAAAACATTTTTGCTGTTAACAAGCATGTTATCTCTGGAGACACAAATCCACAGTTTGAGAACTGCAAAACTAAGCATCTCTGATGGTATCTTCAAGACTGAGCACTGAGTCCCATTGGGTAGATAGAAAGATTAACCTAAATCTATATAGAAGCCCCTGGAACCCCATAAGATTGGGTCCCTAATCCATGAACTGTTGGAACTCATTTACAAAACTTTTCTTAAACATTACATGAATATATTGCCTTATACTATAGTGTAAACGTCCGGTGCGGGGGTCGGGCCCTTTCAGGGGCCGTCGGGGGCCAGGCCGCCTCACTACACGGCCTGGATCGGTCTCAGGGTTCCGCCCCTCTGGCAGGGACTAGGCCAAAGGTACACGGCCTCTGCAATGAGCTCCTGCTCTCCGTCAGGGTCCGGCAGTGACTCAGGCCCGGGCTCCGGTCCTCACTGCCGGAGCTGGGGATTACAAAGTCAGTCAAGCCCCCGCGCTAGCTCAGGGCGGGGCAATAAACAATAGTTCGGGTGCTCAGCTCCGTGGATCAGGAGCTGAGCCCTGACAAACTCAGGGCGTCCTAGGCCCTTATTCAGGGGAGGGCAACCCCCAATAGTCCAGGGCGCTCAGAACCTTCCTTCAGGCTGAGCAGTAAAGTCAGGGGTTCAGGCCCGGCCCTCAATCAGGGCGGGGCAGCACACAATAGTCCAGGGGGCTCAGAACCTTCCTTCAGGCTGAGCAGTAAAGTCAGGAGTTAAGGCCCGGCCCTCAGTCAGGGCGGGGCAGCACACAAGGGTTCACGGGGCTCAGAACCTTCCTGAGGGCTGAGCACACACACAATTAGTAGGCCCAGGCCCTTAGTCAGGGCGGGGCAACAAACAATAGTCCAGGGCTCAGGACCTTGCGTCAGGAGCTGAACACTAACAGAGTCAGTAAGCCCAGGCCCTTAGTCAGGGCGGGGCAACAAACAATAGTCCAGGGCTCAGGACCTTGTATCAGGGGCTGAGCAGTAACAGAGTCAGTAAGCCCAGGCCCTTAGTCAGGGCGGGCAACAAACAATAGTTCAGGGCTCAGGACCTTGTATCAGGAGCTGAGCAGTAACAGAGTCAGTAAGCCCAGGCCCTTAGTCGGGGCGGGCAACAAACAATAGTTCAGGGCTCAGGACCTTGTATCAGGAGCTGAGCAGTAACAGAGTCAGGACACCCCTAAGCCCTTAGTCAGGGCGGGGCAACAAACAATAGTTCAATTGCGATGCTGGAGCGCTGGCTGGAGGGGGAAGCTGCCACCCGTAAGTGGGGTGGCAGGGGGGACACATGCCCACCCACTCCACTGTGTCCCAGCCCGGGGCCCTAAGAGCGGCAGTCAGTCTGCCGCTGTGTCGGTGGGGTCCTGACCGCAACACACCGACATTGGCTCCTCTGCTGTAGCCAGCCTGGGGTCAGCTACCCCCGGGCTACTTTCCATTTCCCCCTCCATTGGTACCTGCTCATCGCTGGGCTCGGCAGCGGGGTCCCACACCATGGGTTCCTCAGCTCGCAGAGGGTCGTCTGGGTCAGGCTGCTCCTCCGGTCTCGGGTCAGGGGGGCGCTCGGGCTCCCCCTCGAGGTACCGTGCCCGGGGCAGGCTCGGCCACTCCACTTTGGGGTACCTTGCTCGGGGAAGGCTCGGCCAATCCGCATCGGGGTACCTGGCTCTGGGGAGGTCCGGTCGGCCGGCGTCCGGGTATCTGGCTCTGGGGAGGCTCGGTCCGTCCGCGTCCGGGTACCTGGCTCTGGGAAGGCTCAGTCTAGCCGGAGCTCGCACCGGCACGTCTGGCCTCTCCGGCCGCTGGGCTCCAACTGAGTGCTGGGGCCTGGCTTTTATACTTCCTGTCCCGCCCCTTGACTTCCGGGGGGCGGGAACAGGTGGCGGTGGCTCCGCCCACTTGGGTGCCAATTCAGGCTCCTCTCCCTCAGGGGCCGTCGGGGCCCAGGCCGCCTCACTACAGGTTGCAGGAGCTCTCTGTGCTCCCTTCTCCCTCCGGCCTTTCCTGGCCCTCTCCAGCTGCTGCTTGCTGCTCTCCTTGTTGCTGCCGCTGCCGCTGCCGCTACTGCGTGAGTGAGTGAGTGAGTGCGGAGGGGGGGGCCTTGCCGGCCTGCCCTCCCCCTCGCCCTCGCCTCCGGAGGGAGAAGCATCGGCCCCCCAACGCCAACACCGATACCATCTGGGGGCCCACCTGCCTGCTTGCTTGCCTGCCTGGCCGGTTGCCCGGCCGGCTGACTGCCGCTCGCTGCTGCTGCTGTTCCTGTGTGGGAGCCGCTGCCTCCGTCGCGGAGTGCGAAGAGACTGCGTCCCTGGTTCGAGGGATTGTGGAGGGGGTTGTTTGAGGACTGTGTTTTTGAGTGACTTTGCCATCTTTGCTCCTGGGGTGGTGGTGCCCCCAGTCGCGTTAGGAGTGTGGACGGTACTGAGCCTCTCGTTTGTAATTCCTCGGACTGGAAGCCGTCGCTTGCCAGGAAGCTCCGAGGTCGACTTGGGAGCCTGCTATCCCGTCCCCCGTAGCGGACTGTTGAAGGGGGTGTGGGGGGGGTGCGGTGCCCCCCCCCTTCGTCCATCTGCTCCCCCTCTACCACCACCCCCACCGCCGACAGCTGCCGACAACCCCTCCACCGCCCCGCGTGCCACCTGGACCTGCTTTTCGCCCCTCGGCGGGGCTGTTTGCTCCCCCCGCCATTTCCATCGTCCGGGACTGTTTACTTGCAGCAGTGAACGGCAGAGCCTGCGCTTCGCGAACGCTGTGGGTGCACCTTTTCCCCCGCCCTGGACTTCTCCTGCCCCCCAACTACGTTTCGCTGGTGGGGTCCCCTCCCTGTAGCCCCCTTTGTATTAGTTGGCCCTACTTTACCCCCCTCCTTTTGACCCCCTTCGGTTTATTTTTTTTGGTGCCCATTCCCCCCCCCCCTCGGTTCCTAGCCTGCTGGCTGTGTTCCCGGCCCTGTCCTTGGGCTGAGGCTGGCTGGAGTTTTTCCTCCTACCCCTCCTTGTCCTTGGGCTGCAGCTGGCTGGACATTCCATTCTGTTTTCGGGCCGCTGCTCCGGTGCACCCCCCCCCTTCGCCCCCCCGCGCGCGTTTGTGCCCCCGTTTTGTTGCCCCCTCCCCTTTTGCGCTGTTCACCCCCCCCCCTTTTTACTGTTGTCGTGGTCCCCCCCCCGCCCCAGTGTAGCCGGGGGAGCCGGCTTTCTTTTTTGGCGGCTGTGCCCCACCCCTCTCTTTTCGCTCCTGTGTGCCCTCTCCATTGGCTCCCTCCTCCCCAGCTTGCAGCCTAGCGGGGGGGAGTGGTTGCCTTTCCCTCGTTTTGTCTTTTGCCTAGAGGGGAGGAGCGGCTGCAGGTTGTAATGGCGGGGGACTCTGCCCCTGCCCCTGCCCCTGCCCCTGCACCCCCGCCCACCCCAGTGGCCGGCCCCTCGGCTGGCCCTGTCCCGGATACTGCCGCTGCCATGGCTGCCCCCTCCACCGGCAGGAAGGGCCAAGGGAGGAAGAAGGGCAAGGGCCCTGCCCGTGGAGCCAGACCTCCTGCGGGCGGGGCTACGGTCCCCGCTGCGGCCCCGACACCGGCCGCGGCCCCTCCCTCTCCTGCCGTCCCTTCCACCAGCTCTGGTGGTGCTCCACCTCCGGCCCCCAGAGCATACGCCCAGGTGGCCGCCGCCTCTTTGCGTGCCGCCGCGCCGTCCGCCCCGACCGCCGCCTCTGGACCTGTACCTGGTGACCACGGCCCCTTCCCCTCGCTGACTAGGAGGCATGGCGTCCGTTGCCATTTGGTGCCTGCCTCGCCCCACATTGAGACTTATGTGCGGGCGTTGGCGAGGGTGGTGGGGCCTACGGCCATCGTGGCGGCCTCCAAGATGTACGGGAAGGCTGTGTTCTTCCTGGCGTCGGTGGCCGCCGCGCAGGAGGCGGTGGAACGAGGCCTGGCGGTGGGGGGCGTGTTTGTGCCTTTGGAACCCCTGGAGGACCTGGGCGTACGGGTGCTCTTGACCTCTGTCCCGCCCTACCTCCCCAACGCCGCCCTGTTGCCGGCCCTCTCCACCCTGGGGAAGCCCATTTCCATTCTGAGCTCTCTTTCATTGGGCTGTAAGGACCCTGCCCTCCGGCACATCCTGTCTTTCCGCCGGCAGGTCCAGCTTCAGCTGCCACCGGCGGCGGGTGCCGGAGTGGCGCTCGAGGGGTCCTTCCTGGTGCCCTACCGGGGGGCCCATTATCGGGTCCATTATTCGACGGGGGAGGCCCGGTGCTTCCTCTGCCGGGCGCCGGGGCATGTCCGGAGGGACTGTCCCCTGGCCCGGCCTGGAGGGGCGTCCGAGACCCCCGGGGCCCGGGAGGGTGCCGGCCCTGTCATCGCCGGCAACCCTGGCGGTTCGGACACTGCTGCTGCCGCCGCCCCTCCTCCTTCTGCCGCGGTTCCCGCTCTGGCCGCGGAGACGGCCGGGCAGGCGGGCCTTGCCGTCGCCGACCCTGGATCGGCGGGGCATGTGGAGGAGAGGGCGGGGCAGCTTCCGCCGGCCGCGGGGAAGGGCCCGCCCCAGGGGGAGGTTTCCCTCTCCCCTGCTGTCCCTCCGACCCTGCCGCCCCAAGCCCCGGAGCCATCGCCCTTGCCCTCTGGCCCTGCCCCTGCTGACCGGCCCTCCACCTCCTCTTCCACCTCGGGGGGCTGGGTGACCGTCCGGGGGAAGCGCGGCGCCCGCAGGTCGCGGGCTCTCTCCCTCCCCTCTGATGAGGAGGGAGAGCAGGCCCCCCGAAAGATGCCGCGGGGGGCCGATGTTGTTAGTTCTGTTTCCGCGCCCCCGGACGGTGCCCAGCAGGAGGTGCCGGCCATGGAGACCGTGGATGCCGTGGCAGCGGCTGGGGACATTTCTGTCCCTTTTGTTGGGCCCACGCCTGAGGAGGCTTTAGCAGCGGTTCTCCCGGCCCTTGCTCCGTCTGTGCCCCCCGCCGCCGCCGCCGATGCCGGGGCGGCCCTTGTCCCTGTGACTGGCGGGGAGGTGGCCGGGGCCGAGGGGACCGCTTTCGCCTCCATTTTCGATGAGATCGAGGCCCTGGGTCTGACCCCGGTCACTCAGGGGGAGGACGACCCTCCGCCAGCGGGCCCCGATCCGGGTGCTGGCTTAGTCCCGCCCCCTTCTCCTGCTCCCGGTTCCTCGCCCCACTCTGCCGCTCCCGACTTAGTCCTGGGAGAACCCTTAGCCCTACCTGCCAGCCCGGCCGCGACTCCCATCTCGTGCACGGCCGCCGAGCCCCTCGGGGCGACGGCCGTTGCTGAGCGGCCGGTTCCTGCCCCCGATCCTGCCCCTTCCATCGTTCCTGCCCCTGAGGCTTCCCCTGTCCCTGCTGCCTCCGTCCCCTCGGATGCTGACCTTGGCCGAGGGGAGCCGCAGTCTAGCGGCTTGGCAGCGGGAGATGAGGAGCCCGTTCCCGCTCCCGTCCCTGATCCTGTCCCCTCTCCTGCCCAAGTCCCTGTTCCCGCCTCGAGCCCCGCCCCTACTCCCACCCTTGCCCCAGATCCTGTCCCCGAGGTGTCTCTGTCTGCCACCTCTGGTGTTACTGCCGCCCCCGGGGTTGTCGCATTTCCGTTGCCTGCAGACAACCCTCAGGGGGCGGTTTTCGTGTCTCCCCTTCCTGCCACTGTGGGGGCTGTGTTGTTCCCTCAGCCGCCCTCTCCTTTGCCGGGGATGGGGACGGGCTGCCCGGCGCAGCAGCGCCGGAACTTGGCCCCTTGTATGTCCGTCACTGTGGGCCGCGAGGACCCTTCGGGGGCCCCGCCGGAGGATGGCGGCGGCTTGGCCGCTGCCTCCCCCTCCGCGCTGCGGGATGAGCTGCGCCTCTTTCTATCGGATTCCCGTGGTTCCCAGGGTAAGGTGCAGCTCACCCTTCAGCGCTGGGGGGACTTCCATCTCGTCCTCCGGGCCGTGCAGGCGCTTTTGGGGGAGGGGCGGGGGTCCGGTCGGCGGGACATCGCGGCCTATCGGCGGGCCCGCAGATTCCGCGACTCCCTTTTGACCTTCGGAGTCGAAACCGGGATCTTGCGGGGCCCGCTGGGGGCCGATGGTCCCTCCGCCCGTGAGGATCTGCCCCAGCCCTCCGCATGACAGTTACCACCTTTGCATCGCTGAACACTCGAGGCTGTAGGGTGGGTCTCCGCAGGAGCCAGGTGCTCTCCTTCCTTCGGGAGGGGGGGTACTCTGTGATTTTCCTGCAGGAGACCCACACGGCTCCGGCCGTCGAGGCTAGCTGGCGGCTGGAGTGGGGTGACGGGGTTTATTTTAGCCACCTCAGCGCCCATTCGGCTGGGGTGGCCACCCTGTTCTCCCCGGGGCTGCGGCCTGAGGTGCTGGGGGTCGCCGAGGTCGTGCCGGGCCGCCTGCTGCACGTCCGGGCCCGTGTGGAGGGGCTGGTTCTGAACTTGGTCAACGTTTATGCCCCGAACGCGGGCCTGGAACGAGTGCCTTTCTATCAGCGGGCGGCGGCCTTCCTCGGCACTCTGGATTCTCGCGAGTGCCTGGTCCTGGGCGGGGACTTTAACACCACCCTCGAGGACCGGGACCGCTCCGGGCTTGAAAATTCCCAGGCAGCCGCGGGCGTCCTCAGGGAGATCGTAGACCATCACTCCCTGGTGGACGTCTGGCGCGAACACCACCCGGACGACGACACCACCTTCACCTATGTCCGGGTGGAGGACGACCGGTCGCGCCACTCCCGGTTGGACCGGATCTATCTGTCCCGCTTTCATCTGGCGCGGGCCCATGCCTCCGGCGTCCGGCCAGCCCCGTTCTCGGATCACCATCTGGTGACCGTGACGGCTTCTCTCAGTTCCGAGAGGCCGGGGTCGGCCTATTGGCATTTTAATAATAGTTTGCTGGAGGACGTGGGCTTCGTGGCATCCTTCCGGGAGTTCTGGCTGGCCTGGCGGGGGCAGCGGCGCGCCTTTCCCTCGGCGCGGCGGTGGTGGGACGTGGGGAAGGTCCGCGCGCGGCTCTTCTGCCGGAACTACGCCCGGGGCGCCAGCCGGCGGCGAGATGCGCTGATAGGGCAGTTGGAGCGGGAGGTCTTGGAGCTGGAGAGGCGTCTGGCCTCCGGCCCCGAGGATTCACCCCTCTGCGCGGCGTACCGGGAGAAGCGGGAGGAGCTCCGGGCCCTGGAAGACCACCGGGCCCGGGGCGCGTTTGTTCGATCCCGCATCCGTCTCCTTCGGGAGATGGATCGCGGCTCCCGCTTCTTCTACGCCCTGGAGAAACGGAGGGGGGCCAAAAAGCATGTCACCTGCCTCCTGGCGGAGGACGGCGTCCCCCTCACGGATCCGGAGGAGATGCGTGGCAGGGCCAGGGCCTTCTATGCCGCTCTTTTCTCCCCGGATCCGACCGACGCCGAGGCCCGCAGGGTGCTCTGGACCGGGCTCCCGACGGTCAGCGCGGGCGACCGAGACCGGCTGGAGCTGCCTCTTTCTCTGGCCGAGTTCTCGGCAGCCCTCCGGCTCATGCCCACTAACAAATCTCCGGGCATGGACGGGCTGACCGTGGAGTTCTACCGCGTGTTCTGGGACGTCCTCGGCCCAGACCTCGTCACCGTCTGGGCCGAGTCCTTGCAGGGCGGGGTCCTCCCTCTCTCGTGCAGGCGAGCCGTGCTCGCCCTGTTGCCGAAGAAGGGGGACCTCCGCGATTTACGAAATTGGCGTCCCGTCTCGCTCCTCAGCACGGACTATAAGGTCGTAGCGAAGGCCATCTCGCTGCGGCTGGGGTCCGTGCTGGCGGACGTGGTCCACCCCGACCAGACCTACACCGTCCCGGGCCGGAGCATCTTTGACAACCTGTACTTGGTCCGGGACCTGTTGGAGCTGGGACGTAGGGATGGTCTGTCGTTCGCCCTCCTGTCTCTGGACCAGGAGAAGGCGTTCGACAGGATGGACCACGGGTACCTCCTGGGCACTCTGCGGGCGTTCGGCTTCGGGCCCCAGTTTGTGGGCTTTCTCCAGGTGCTGTACGCTGAGGCGGAGTGTCTGGTCAAGCTCAACTGGACCCTGACCGAGCCGGTCAGCTTCGGGCGGGGAGTACGGCAAGGGTGCCCCCTCTCGGGCCAGCTGTACGCTCTGGCGATCGAGCCCTTCCTCTGCCTCCTCCGTCGGAGGTTGGCGGGGTTGGTGCTCCGGGAGCCGGAGCTGCGGCTGGTCCTGTCGGCGTACGCCGACGACGTGCTCCTCGTGGTCCAGGACCCAGCGGATCTGGTGCGGGTGGAGGCCTGCCAGGCCGTTTATTCGGCCGCCTCCTCCGCCCGGGTCAACTGGGTCAAGAGCTCTGGCCTGGTGGTCGGGGACGGTTGGCAGGCGGGCTCCCTCCCACCCGCGCTACAAGCCATTCGGTGGAGCGTGGGTCCGCTGCTCTATCTAGGCGTTTATCTTTCCGCCACGCATCCTTCTCCGTCGGAGAACTGGCTGGATTTGGAGGCCAGGGTGCGTGAGCGGTTGCGGAGATGGACGGGACTGCTCCGGTGTCTCTCCCTGCGGGGGAGGGCGCTGGTGCTGAACCAGCTCGTCCTGTCCATGCTCTGGCACCGGCTCAACACCCTGAGCCCGGCCCCGGAACTCCTGGCCAGGCTCCAGAGGATAGCCCTGGAGTTCTTCTGGCCTGGACTGCACTGGGTCTCTGCAGGGGTTCTGAGTCTTCCCCTGGAGGAGGGGGGACAGGGCCTGGTCTGCCTTCGTAGCCAGGTCCATGTCTTCCGCCTCCAGGCCCTGCAGAGGCTCCTTTACGGTGCGGGTAGTCCGGCATGGAGCACGTTAGCGCACGCCTTCCTCCGCCGCCTCCGAGGGCTCCGATACGACCGGCAGCTCCTTTTTCTTCACCCGAGAGGTCTTCCGCGAGACCTCTCGGAGCTGCCGGTCTTCTACCAGGACCTTCTCCGGACCTGGAAGCTTTTTTCGGCGACCAGGTCCACTGTGGCCACCGAGGGTGTGGATCTCCTCGCGGAGCCCCTGCTGCACAATCCCGATCTCCATGTGCAGGTGGCGGAGTCACCCTCGGTGAGCCGGAGGTTGGTCCTGGCGGAAACCACCAGGGTCGGAGACCTCCTGGACTACACCACAGGGGACTGGGTGGATCCCCGCGCGCTTGGTCGGCGCATGGGGCTCTCCACCCTCGCGACCCCTCTGCGTGTACTCCAGGAGGTGGGCGCTGCATTGTCACCTCTTGCTCTCGGCTTCCTGTGGCGGGCCCTGCGGGAGGGCGCTCCCCGCCCACCCCTCACCCCAGGCCCTCCGGACCTTTTTCTCGGGCCCTTGTTCCGTGAGCCCCCCCGGCTCCCCCGTTCCCATAATCCGAGCCGGCTGCACACTTTGCAGCCGGTCCGGTTTCGGACCGCGTCCAGAGACCACCTGTACACGCTCGTGCTCCACACGTTGCATCACCTCACCCTCGTGTCCCGCCCCGACACCAAGTGGAGGGACTATCTGCTACCTGTGGAGGGTGAGGAGCCCCGGTGGGCCAGCCTTTATTCCACCTTAGTTCCAAGGCCCGCCGGGGACATTGGTTGGCGGCTCCTTCATGGGGCCGTGAGCACGGGCGTGTACTTGGCGCGGTTCACCCCTATTCCTGAGGCCTGCCCATTTTGCGGCATTAGGGAGACCCTGGCGCACGCTTACCTTGAGTGCGCCAGGTTGCAGCCCCTTTTCCGGCTTCTCCAGAACCTCTTGTTGAGGTTCTGGCTACACTTTTCCCCGCACTTGTTTCTTTATGCGCACCCTGTCCGTGGCCCCACTAAGTCGCGGGACCTCCTCGTCAACCTCTTCCTGGCCCTGGCCAAACTCACCATCTATAATACCAGGGAGAAGATGTTGGACGAGGGGGTGCTCTGCGACTGTGGGGCCTACTTTCATACCTCTTTGGTTTCACGTCTCCGGGCGGAGTTTCACTGGGCAGCGTCTGCTGGCTCCCTTGCCACCTTCGAGGAGCAGTGGGCGCTGTCCGGGGTTCTCTGCTCGGTGTCCCCATCTGGTTCCCTGATTTTGAACCTATGACCGTCACCTCGCTCCCTGTTTTTTTTATTAGTTGTCCCACGTAATCATTTGGTACTGGGTCCAGTGGTCCCTCCCGCTAGGTTGGGGGAGGGGCCTTTCGTAGTGGGCGGTTAAGCCCGCCCACCTCCCGGTTCACCAATACGGCCTCACTACATATAGAATTAGAATTTATCCCTATTCCATGATGAGATATCTTTGAGCTATAAGATATCTTAATTAAAACGATTTTTAGATATGCTTTTTGAGGAAAAAACCTTTTTTCAAAAAAATCCGATTTATGTAAAATATCGGATCTTTTTTTAAAATCATTGATTTTTATCCACGCTGGGCACAACCAAGAACACACAATGTTAATCAAACAACCTGGCAGCAGAAATATTACAAAATGAAAGTGATAAGTAGACAGACAGTTCCATATTGGGTGTCTCAGGCAAAGTTTTTTACTCAAATATATGATGTTTGTCCAACATACCTCTCCTCATGCCACACTTGACCTACTACTTCATTAAAATGTATGGAACAGTACTGAGTCTGAACAAGGGGGTCCTGGAACTGGTGGTTCACAGACAGTTTACAAAGCTGTTTCTGACAATATCCTGGATCATTTACCATTGAAGTGAAATAGTCATGCCATCTTCAAAAGTTTCAGCTACATATGCACCTATCTTCAAGCAGTGCTTCCTTGAGTTCAGTATAAATTAAATCATAATAAAATATGCTGACAACACTCTATTTTGGTGACTAAAAGACAGGAGGATATAATCAAAAAGCAAAAAATTACCTGGATCAGAGCAGTCAGGACTCTAGACAACAAGGGGAGTGTAAATGTGCAGACTCACCCCTGTGGCACCTCCTGCTGGTCTCTCAGGGAATTAGCTCGATTTCCAGCCAGGAGTGCCCTCTGCAGGCCAGTGATCCACCACAGCTTGGCCCCCATGTCCCTCCCAGACTCCGGTGCCCATTTTCTCTGGGTTGCTGCCCCCCTGGCAGTACCCCTACACTCTCAGGTTCTGGGTCTCCCCACCCAGGGGAACCTCCACCCACTAATCCCACCTTGCCTCAGTCTGAGCTACTACCAGTCACCATCTAGCCCCACTCCCTGGGGCATACTGCAGTATAAGCCACTCATCACAGGCAAGGGGGTTCAGACCTGCTGCCTTTCTCTACCACCCAGTACCTTTTTCAGCCTTAAACCAGGCCTTGCAGCCTGGGGAGTTGCCAGCCAGAAGCTCCCTGCCTTTCCCCAGCCCTGCTTCACTCCTAGTACCCTTTCTGCTAGGCAGCCAGGCCCTGCTCCCTCTCAGACCAGAGAGAGCCTATCTGTGCTTCTGGCTCAAAGCCTTTTTATAGGGGCCGACTGTGGTCTGTTTGGGGCGTGGCTCCCAGCTGTGCCTACTTTCCCAATCAGCTTGGGAGCTGCTTGCCCCAGCCACAGCTCTATTCTGGGCTGTTATAAGCCCCTCAGGGCAGGAGCGGGTGACCACCCCGCTACAGGGAGATTCAGCAATAATTCATACATTGATAGATTCCAAGGCCAGAAGGAACCACTGTGATCATCTAGTCTGACTCCTGTATTACACTAGGGTGACCAGACGTCCCGATTTTATCAGGACTGTCCCAATATTTGCTTCTTTGTCAACAAGAAATTTTGCCCTCCCGGAGGGACTCTCGCCCCCCACCCCCCACCCCGGCCCCGCCTCTTCCCCAACCATGCGGCATTCCTCTTCCCTCCCAGGCTTGCAGCTGCATGGCGGCGCAAGCCTGGAGGGAGTGGGGGTGGCGGTGGCGCCTGGATCCTGGAGCTGGTGAGTCAGCTCCGGCATCCGGGCACTGGGCGGGCGGGCAAAGGGGGGCTGGCAAGGGAGGGAGATGGGGGGGCTCAGCCCCACCGCGCCAGAGGGCTCCTGCCTGGACCCCGGGCCGCTGCACACAGGGGCCTGGGGCCGGGAGCGCAGCACGGAGGCCGCTCCAGCCCTGCAGCCCGTGGGGCAGCGCGGTGGGTCCAGGCGGGGGCAGCGCAGAGCGGACAGGGGCTGGGTGGGCGGCGCGGGGCCGTGGGCCGAATCCCCGCTGCTGCCGGGGAGCCCCGCGCCTCTCCCTCCCTCCTGCTCGCGGCTGTGGCTCCTTCCCGGCGAGACGCGCCTCCTGCCCCCCGGCCCTCCCCGGGCACATGCAGCGCACGTCCCGCTGCCGGCAGGGAGCCCCGTGTCTCTCCCACTTGGCTGCGCTCCAGCGGTTCCTTCCCTGCTCCCCTCGCGTCCCGCTATTTTATATCTTTGATCTGGTCACCCTATATTACACAGGCCATAGAACTTCCCCAAAACAATTCCTAGAGCATAGCTTTTAGAAAAATAGCCAATCTTGATTTAAAAATTGCTAGTACTGGATAATCCACCACAATCCTTGACAAATTGTTCTAGTGCAGGGGTTCCCAAATTTGGTTCATGGCTTGTTCAGGGTAAGCCCATGGCGGGCCGCGAGACACTTTGTTTACCTGAGCATCTGCAGGCTGGGCCACCGCTTCCCGCAGGTCCCATTGGCCGGGAACAACTAACCACGGCCACTGGGAGTTGCGAGCGGCCATACCTTCGGACGCTCAGGTAAACAAAGCGTCTCGCGGCCCGCCAGGGGCTTACCCTGAACAAGCCATGAACCAAGTTTGGGGAACCCCTGTTCTAATGGTTAATTACTCTCACAGTTAAAAATGTATACTTTATTTCCAGTCTGAAATTGCCTAGTTTCAACTTCCAGCCATTGAATCACATTATACTTTCTCTGCTAGATTGAAGAGCATGTTATGAAATATTTGTTCCTCAAGTACATATTTACAGACTGATCAAGGCACCCCTTAACTTCTTCTTTGTTAAGCTAATTAGATTGAGCTCCTTGAGTCTATCACTATAAGGCATGTTTTCTAAACCTTTAATCGTTCACATGGATCTTCTCTGAACCCTCTTCAATTTATCCACATCCTTCTTGAGTTGTGGATACCAGAACTGGACACAGTATTACAGCACCAGTCATAACAGTGCCAAATACAGAGGTGAAATAACCTCTCTACTCCTACTCAAGATTCCCTTATTTATGCATCTAAGGATAGCATCAGCCCTTTTAGCCATAGAGTCACACTGGGAGCTCACCTCTCTGTAGCAGTGACCTCTCCTCTTCATTAAAGTCCTACACCCACAGAGAGTAAATAACCAGAACAGATAGAAGAGAGAGAATCAAACAGGCATACTTGGCTAGAACATTCCCTGAAATTTTGGACTTAACTGGATGCAATGTTAAAAAGTTATCATGGTACATCCAGAGATACACACACAGACAGAGAAATGCCATCAACTGGAGTAGGGCCTCACTTCTCTTGGCCAATTACTTTATCATGCATGAGAAGTAATATATGGAAAGTGGAGGCACAGAATTAGGAGGTTAGGAAGGGAGACAGCCCACAAGAGATCTGTCATAACAGGTGGTTCATAGTATCAAAATGTCTGAGAACATACAGAAAATTAAAAAAAATAAAATAAAGTAATGTTTTGCTTCAAAATTAAGATGCTTAAAGACTTTATAAAATTAGTTTTTAAAGATTTTGAAAATGAAGACTCATGATAGATTTTCATAAAAATATCTGACACTTAGGATTAATAAGGTAAGTAATAAGATAAATAGTTTTTCCTCTCTTTCTTAAAGTTAAATGGTTATGATGGAAACTCAATCTCTGTTCCCTATTGGTTTTTTAATTTTAATATATATATTTTAAAGTTAGAGATTAACCTCATTGGTGGGCCTAAAATATTATATTGCTGCTGATAGAGGTAAACATCTCAAGAGAGGAATAAAGCCCATGAACTATGTGGCCCATCAGGGTAATCTGCTGATGGGCCACGAGACAGTTTTTACATTGATCGTCTGCAGGCACGGCCTCCCATAGCTCCCAGTGGCTGCAGTTTTGTCCCTACATACTTGTGTTATTTGGTTATATTCATCCCTTGTAATTTGACCTGGTTTCCACTTTTTGTAGGACTCTTTTTTGATTTTTAGATCATTGAAGATCTCCTGGTTAAGCCAGGGTGATCTCTTGCCATACTTCCTGTCTTTCCTATGCAGTGGGATAGTTTCCTCTTGTGCCCTAAATAATGTCTCTTTGAAAAACTGCCAACTGTCTTCTATTGTTTTTCCCCTTAGACTTGCTTCCCATGGGATCTTACCTACCAACTGCCTGAGTTAGCTAAAGTCTGCCTTCTTGAAATCCATTGTCTTTATTTTGCTGTTCTCCTTCCTACCATTCCTTAGAATCATGAACTCTTATCATTTCATGATGACTTTCACCCAGGCTGTCTTCCACTTTCAAATTCTCAGCCAGTTCCTCCCTATTTGTCAAAATCACATCTACAACAGCCTCTCCCCATGTAGCTGTCTCCACCTTTTGAAATAAAAAATTGTCTCCAATGCATTCCAAGAATTTATTGGATAATCTGTGCCATGCTGTGTTATTTTCCCAACAGATGTCTGGGTAGTTGAAGTCCCCCATCACCACCAAGTCCTGTGCTTTGGGTGATTTTGTTAGCTGTTTAAAAAAAGCCTCATCCACCTCTTCTACCTGGTTAGCTGGTCTGTAGTAGACCCCTACCATGACATCACCCTTGTTTTTACCCCCTTTATCCTTATCCGGAGACTTTCCACAAGTCTGTCTCCTATTTCCATCTCAATCTTAGTCCAAGTATATACATTTTTAATATATAAGGCAACAGCTCCTCCTTTTTTCCCCTGCTGGTCCTTCCTGAGCAAGCTGTACCCTTCTATACCAATATTCCAGTCATGTGTATTATCCCACCAGGTCTCTGTGATGCCAACTATGTCGTAGTTGTGTTTATTTACTCGCATTTCAAGTTCTTCCTGGTTATTCCCCATATTTCTTGCATTAGTATACAGACATCTAAGATACTGATTTGATTCCCCACTCTGCCCAGTTCTGTCTTGTCTCTCCTTTATCCCTCCTATAACAGCCCATGCTCCCCAGAAATTCCAAACCTTCTCCCAGGTCTCCATGTTCTTGTTTTACCTGTGGGCTTTGGTTGCCTGCCCCCTTCGAACCTAGTTTAAAGCCCTCCTCACTAGTTAGCCAGTCTGTATCCAAATATGCTCTTCCCCTTCCTCGATAGGTGGATCCCATCTCTGCTTAGCAGTCCTATTAACATATATGAACTAAAAACAAAAACAATAAAACCCATGCCACTTAATAATAATAATACACATGCCTATTATCGCCTCGATGATTTTGCTCACATACTGTCCCTTTACATTTTTTTTTACCCCCACTCATTTAGATTGTAAGCTCTCTAAGGGCATGAACGGTGGCAAGCTGTACAGTGCCTGGCACCTTTTGGGTGCTATGTAATATAAATATTAAATAACAATAATCAGAAAACATATAATGCTGATATCTTTCAGTTACACTGATTGCAAAACATGGACTAATCTACATGGAAACAAACAGTTTAAACTAGGCACCTATGTAAATATACTATTTTCTTTTCTCAAACTATTAATATACTTACAAGAGTTAATATCCATATATTAGTTGAATATTTGATAAATTAATATTTGCCTGCACTCCTTATATTCCCTTGAGATTAATGGAATTTTTTGCTTGTGTAGGACTGTAGGATTGGATCGCATGGAATCAGGTGACTCCTAGATAAATGCAGTGTTTTTCTTTACTCATGAAGGACTTCTATGAGGAAAAAGCAAATTTAAAATAAAATTAGTAAAATTGTACCTAGGTCCACATACCTAGGAAATTTCTTTCGAATCATGGAAAGAATCAGTGGCTTAAATTACGAACATAATACAAGCATTCTACATTTTGGGGGGTTTTTTTGTTTTGTTTTTCCAGTAAGGAGAAACACAAATTTCCAAAATATGATACTGTTTGAAGTTTCATCTCCACCTATGAGACAAAGTAAAACAGCTGAAGAAAATCTTTAAACTGTCATGGAATATTTTTTTTAAAGGATATTGAATATGGACTTGGCCTGGCAAATTTCCCGTTGTTAAACTCATGACTTGATCAAGAAAATATGTTCTACTCAGCGCTGACACATACTGAGTTTTTCAGTTACTCAGAGCTCTAGGTACAAAATACAGAATAGTCTATAAAATATCATGCTTAAATGAAGCAGCCAGCCATGATTTGATTTTTAACAAGTCGCTTAGTTAATTTATTGAAGTCCTCTTATTCATACAAATCAAAAACAAGAAACACCAGGTGTATAAACATAATTTCTTTTCTATTTCTTTCCCATAAATAGCTTCAAATATGGGGGATATTCAACAACTGAGCTGAACAATTCCACCATTTTTCAACATTAGGGGATAAGTGCCCTTACCTGACATATAGCACCAGGTTCTGTTTCCTCTGAATTATGGAGTGTTCCCTCATGTACCTAAAGAGCAATATAAGGACTTAAGGGCCGCTCCTGCATGCATTACTTCAGGAGAACTCCAATTTTGCCTGAGCAAGGACTTCAGGATCAAGCATTTGAAATGGCTTTTTAGAAGTCTAAAAGATTAGAGTAATTATTAATAAGCACTAGTATGTTAAGCCATTCTCTTAGCAGAAACAAATATTTATACTACTTTGTGTTTTCCTTATGTTCCAAATATTTCCTCTGGCTAAAGCTTTATGGAAATTTCACTGGAGAAGAAAACTGACTAATCCACAAAAATAAAACAGGAACTTTCCACTGTGAAAAGCCTAAAGGGTTGATCCTGCTCCCAGTGAAGTCAATGGTAAAACTTCCACTGACTTCAACGGGAATAGGATGTGGCCCCAAAACTTAAAGCTGCAAATTCCACATCTGCACTGCTGGCATCAGTTATTATTATATTGCTCTTTAAAACTTGATTTTTGCTGACAAAGCCGTTTTCTTGTTTTCAAACTGTAGAACGAGAATAATTATTGGCACAAAAATCTTGGCAGTCTTTCTTCACGCCAGCTGCATGAATATGTAGAAACCTGGAACACACTTTATTGTGTGGACAATTACATAGTACCTTATTGCATTAAACTTCAGAAGCTGTCTCTTTTCCTAGTTATTAAACCCTTTAAAAATTTCTAAACAATAAAAACATTAAATGACAACAGATTACCATTTTTAAATTTCTTAGCTTCAAAATAGTCACCTCAGAGATACTGTACCATGAGTAGCGTTAAACTTGTAAAAAAAAAAAAACACAGTTAAGTTTTGTTTTGTTTCTTTCAAACCAAACATTGCCATAGCAAATCTGACAATTGCTAAAATTAAGGGTATATCACAATGAAGTCCAGCTGGTGTGTCTTAATCTAAAATCTCAAGTTGCTTTGGTGCATTTCAAGAAAAATAACCACAGAAGCATTTTTCAAACATCTCATAGCCAGGATTCTGACCCTTTTAAAAAACTTAATTTAGCTTTTAAGAGCCAGATGCTTATATATTATGGAGCTATCCTCCAGTTTTGTGCCTACAATTTTTCCCCCTCACAGAACTGGGGGAGCAATTAAGCATAGATGCAAAGGATTGAATTTACAGTAGATGTCTAATGTGAGTCTAATAGGTATCTATGGGTTTGCCAGTTCTCACAAATTTGTGGTGAATGTGAGGATGTATACCATTTCTTTTTCTGTAGTAGGAAGCCTGGCAGAATATGGCTAAAAACTGCATTACGTTTATGCTGTCTCACATCTCAGCAGTTGGGACCTCTCTTTAAGAATTGCCCCCATGAGCCACCATGAGGGGAGTACATGGCAGTATGGCTGCACCATGAGGGAGTGGGGCAAGAGCTGGACTTCGACTCTCTCCCTGGGTGATGAAACCCCATTGATCTCATCTGAAGAACCTAGTGGTAACTCTTTGAAGGCAGCACTGGCTCTAGGTTTTCTGCCGCCCCAAGCGGCGGGAAAAAAAACAAACGGCGGCACTTCGGCGGCAGCTCAACCATGCCATTCCATTCTTCGGTAGCAGTTTGGTGGCAGGTCCTTCATTTCTTCCTCTTTGGCGGCACAGAGCGACCCTCCGCCGAATTCCCGCCGAAGACCCAGACGTGCCGCCCCAATGGTGGACGGAGTGCCGCCCCTTTATATTGGCCACCCCAAGCACCTGCTTCCTTAGCTGGTGCCTGGAGCCAGCCCTGTGTGAAAGGACCCTCTTGTTGTTTCCTGCTTCCTATGTGAGCATAACCACACTGGGGCATGTTCAGGTTGTTCTGTGTACCCAATCCTGCAGTCCTTTCTCAGGTAAAACTTCCACTGAAATCAAAGGGCCCCATATACTCTCCAGGACAATGGGGCCAAATTCCACAGCAAGTACCCCTCAATTCCATGTTGTCCAATCAACCCAGCACAGAAATTCTCTCCCCCCACAACCACCACTCATAAGTGTCAGGGAAAAGGGCAGGGCTTGGCAGGGAAAAGGACTTGTAACCTGAATCAGTAGACCCTGAGTGTTTGGTTGCTATGCTGTTCTCCTGACAGCCCAGATCAACAACCTGCACTTCTGGTTCCCCCTGCTACATGGCTTCAAGCTGGACTCCTGTTCTGGCTCCCCAGCTTCATGCTGCCTGGTTCCATTGAACAGTATATGGAGCAGGTACTGTAATCCAACTCTTCCCCTTGAGGGGAAATGTAAAGAGCAAGAGACTGCTAGCTGCAGGCAGGTCTCAGCAGGGCAGGGAGACAACACACAATGCCAATTGCTTGGTTGTGGAAAATGGTGATTTCCGCAGCAAAAGTGCTGAGTTTTGCATCTTGGAAAAGTCCAGAGGGCCCTGCTTGAGATAAATGAACAGTTCACACCTCTTAGAGCTATTGTTTCAGGCTCCTTGCAGAGTGAAACAAGCAATACAGCATTGATTTACACTCAGTTCATGTTTTTGAGTTGTTTTCTCCATAACCATAGGGACTAAAAACATCTTTATTTTAAATGCAAACTCAGATATTGGAGCACAATTCTTCAGCAAGGGGTGAATTCTGGGGAAAATTCCACTGCCATGGAATCACAATACAAAATATCTTTAATACTATTTCTGCGGCCTTTTATTTTGAACTATTTGCTAGAGTGCCACCATATTTGTTAGATATTTCACTGATTTTTTTTTTTAATTTATGGTCTACCTGTCCTTAGCTATCTACACTGGTTTCCTATTGCATATAGAGTTAAGCTCAAGGTCTCAGTCCTTATCTTCAAGGTGCTCAATGGCCTGGGCCCAGAATATCATCAAAAAGACCACCTAAAGCTCCAGAACTAAGATGATAGTCAAGAATTCTGCTCCTCACGCACAACAGAACTTTCTACAAGAAGGGAATAATTCATCTTTGCAGGTGACAGAGCTTTCTTGGGGGGATGGTCTTCCCCCACCTTCCACTCCAAATGGAAGATACATTTCTCCAACCTGGTCTTTTCTAACAAACACGTAGTAATATAATATTTTAAAAAGAATACAGAAAACAAAAACAAAGACACTTAAAAAACAAACACAATTCTTCCCTAGGGAGAGAATGAGAGAAAAAATAAACATGTGACAGATGTTCATCATGTTACTTATTGTACTACTTGAAGCTGTTCAGAAATTATGGTGATGAGGGTGGTAAAAGAACCTATATAAAACACTATGTATATTGAGTACAAACACAGTGTTTAACAGTAATACATTTCTTGGCCTATCATCTCATTTTTCATTTTCAGGAGTAAGTGTTAGTTACTCCAGAAACTAAATCCATTTACATGTTTTATATGTTGTTGTTTTAAATGCTTAGTTGCTGGAAGAAAATAATTGAGCTAGAAGTACAATAGGAAAATCAGATGCCTACAGGGAAGAGCAAATTTCAACCTAAGTCAAACGTTAGGTCTAAAATTCATCAACATTGTTCTTTTAGATATCTCTGACATTGTTCAGGAGACATTAGCCCTGATTTTCATTTCAGATACACATCGTGAAATGCCAGTTATCTCATACACAAGCATGTCAAGATAATACAATATACACCTGCATAAGTGAGCAAAATCAATTTCACTCACATACTAGTCGGTGAGGTTCCATGCAGAAAATTTAAGGGATAAAAGAGTTCTGGAGAGTTGGCAATTTCTCAAAGAGAGACAATATTAAAGGTACGACAGCAAACTATCCTGATGCCAAGTAAAAATAGGAAGAATCATAAGAGACCAGTAAAGGTGTACCAGGGGTCTTCAATGATCTGATAATCAGAAAGGAATCCTACAAAATGGGGAAAATGGACAAATTGCCACAGATGAATACCAAAAAATAGCACAAGCATGTAGGGACAAAAATCAGAAAGGCTAAGGCAAAAATTGAGTTACACATGGCAAGGGACATAAAAAGCAATAAGAAGAGATTCTATAGATGTTAGGTGCAAGAGAAAGGTAAATAAAAGTGCAGGTTCACTACTTAGTGGGGAAGGAGAGCTAATCTTGGAAGACCTCAAGAAGGTTGAGATGTTTAATCCTGTTTTGCTTCAGTCTTCTCTACAAAAGTTAATTGTGACTCAATGCTTAACACAATATTAACAACGGGGGGAAGGAACTCAAGCCAGAATAAGGAAAGATCACGTTAAAGAATATTTAGGAAAGCTAGATTTATTCAAGTGGCAGGGCCTGACAAAATTCACTCTAAGGTACTTTAAGGTACTAGCTTCAAATTTCAGTTTCAAAATAATTAAGCCATTATCTTTGAGAACTCATGGAGAATGGGTGAGGTCCCAGAGGATTGGAGAAGGACAAATATAGCACCTATCTTTTTTAAAGGGGGAACAAAGAGGACCTGGAGAATTATACACCTGTCAGCCTAACTTCCATACATGGAAAAATACTGGAACAAATTATTAAACAATCAGCTAAGCAACTAGAGGATAATAGGGTGGTAAGTAATAGCCAACATGCATTGTCAAGAACAAATCATGCCAAACCAACCTAATTTCCTTCTTTGTCAGGGTTACTGGCCTAGTGGATAAGGAGGAAGCAGCAGATGTGATTTATCTTGATTTTAGCAAAGATTTTGACAGTCACATATGATACTCTCATAAATAAATTAGGGAAATGTGGACTAGATGAAATTACTATAAGATGGGTGCACAACTGGTTGAAAAACCATACTCATAGAGTAACTATTAATGGTTCGCTGTCATACTTGGAGGATGTATCTAGTGTAATCCTGCAGGGATCCAGTACTAGTCAATATTTTCATTAATGACTTGGATAATGGAGTGGACAGTATGTTTATAATATTTGAGGATCGCACTAAGTTGGGAAGAGTTGCAAGCACTTCTGAGTACAGGATTAGAATTCAGAATGACCTTGATAAACTGGAGAATTGTCTGAAATCAACAAGATGAAATTCAATAAAGACATGTGCTAAGTACTACACTTAGGAAGGAAAAAAAATCAAATTCCCAAATACAAAATGGGGAATAAATGGCTAGGCAGCTGTACTGCAATACAAGATCTGTGGGTTATAGTGGATCATACATTGTATATGAACCAACAATTTGATACAGTTGTAAAAAAGACTAATATTCTGGGGTATATTAACTGGAGTGTCACACTTAAGGCATGGTAGGCAATAGTTCTGCTCTCCTCAGTACTGGTAAGGCCTCAGTTGGTGTGTCCAGCACTGCTGTCTAGTTTTGGGTGCCATTTTTAAGAAAGATGTAGACAAATTGGAGGAAGTCCACAGAGGAGCAACAAAAATGATGAAAGGCTTAGAAAATCTGACCTATGAGGGAAGGTTTAAAAAAAAGACTAAAGGTGGACCAGATAGCAGTCTTCAAGTATCTTAAAGATTGTTATGAAGACAATAGTGAACAATTGTTCTCCAAGACTGCTAAAGGGAGGACAAGAAGTAATCAGATTTATGGTAGCAAAGGAGATTTATGTTAGATATTAGGAAAAAAATTCTAAATATAAAGAATAGGTAAGTAGGTTACCAAGGCAGTTTGTGCAATCCCTGTCATTGGTGGTTTTTAAGAGCAGGTTAGAAAAACATCTGTCAGGAATGGCTTAGGTATATTTGGTCCTGCCTTGGGGTGCGGGGGATGGAGTAGAATTAGATGACCACTTGAAAGTGCCGTCAAGCCCTACATTTCTATAATTCTATGATAAGCAGATAGAAAAGAAAGGAAGAAAACACAAAACGTATTATCTTAACAGTTGTCCACAGTGCTATAAACATTCAGATTATTGAAAAAAATATTTTACAACAGATTAAAACTTAAGAAACTAACTGAAATAGGGATTTCAGAAATTATTACAAGATTACTGACACTCTTTGGCTCCCTTCCAGTTCACTAAAGATATCTAGCTCTATGTATAACAAAAGTCTGGAAACAGAATTCATCCAATAGTCATATGAAAACCGAAGATTTTAGCTGCCTGATACTGGACTGGATAAAATGGCCAAACTGAAAGTTTTAGAATGGCTTTGTGATGTGCACCAACAGGGACAAGGATGAGATTTTTATGTTTCCTACTACAGGATTTGAACCTTTATTTCAGGTGTATAAGGCTATTGCACCAGCTTCCTGTATCACTGTCATCACTATTTTTTAATTTATAGTACCCAAGATAGGGAGTATTCAGCAGGGGCTTTTCATTAATAAAAAAAACTTTTAGGATTTTATTTTACTAAAATAAAAAATAAAAAAATGACACACAGAGTGACATAAGGCGAAACTCTCAAAAAGTGGCCTCTGTTTGTTAACATCCAAATATGTACTTGCTACTACAGTGAAACGGGTGTGCCTATTGATGGCATTACAGAGCTGGACCACATTTGCTCTCAGTACTGAGCAGAGTATCATGAGAGCAGAGCTGCCAATGTTTTAACATGAAAACTTTCTCCTTTCACCTCTGATAAACCCTGAATACTAAGGGGCTGCTTCTGCTCCAGAGAGAAGGGATGAATGACTGGGGTATCTGTTTTCCCATTTAAACAAAAATGCATTGTCATACAACAATCAAAGAGGGATGAAACACAATGGGGCAAACATATTATTTGCACTCCACTGGAAATTTTCTCTTCAAAAGCATTTTTATGAGAACCACCATAAATTTTCTGAGAGGGGTAATGTAGCTCACAACCTCCCTACTTTAATTTGATGGCAGAATTATAACAAGAGACTCGCAGGAACCTCTAAGATTTCCTTCCAGTGTATAAGTGGTACCAACCAAGATGACCCACTAAGCCAGCTGCCCTTAAGAACCACTGTGGAAATATGGAGGGAAGATGAATGCCTTTCAGAGTCACTCACTGCTTTTCCTGTGTAACACTGACAGACCCCGGTTGTTGGCAGGCAGGATTGAACCTGGGACCTCTGGAGCTAAATGCATGAGCCTCACCTGCATGAGCTAAAAACCATATGGACCTTAGCTAGGGCTCTAGAGCAGACTCATTAATTTCTCTCAATGGTCTCCGTGCCACTAGATGGGACAGAACACCATACCCAGAAGATGTGTGGGTTACGTACTTCCCCTAGCTGAGGAAGCGCATCCCGAGCTTCAGAGACTTCCCAGTTAAAATCCCAGATGAGCCCCCACTTATAACACCAAGTGCTAGTACAATATATAGGCGCTTTCTTCCTACTTTGTTTTCCTGTGCTCTGCTGCTCCATTTCATTTGTGAGCCCTATAGATGCATTAGTGCTCATAAGTCTTACCAACTTCACTTTGCTTCCTTGTAAAGACACAGAGTGGATCAAAGGGGATGGGGAGCAATAATGTTTACAAGCATCTAATCCCACATATAACCCGATATCGTATCAATGTAGAATTTACAGTGTTGCCCACTCTCATGATATTTCGTGTTTGTCTTTAAAGCCCCAGCTCCTCAAGTCATGTAAATACATGAGAATCTCACCTTTAATTATTATTTTTAAGTAATGATGGCTGTGGAGAAAAGTTTGAAAATGTGACACACATGAACCTGAAAGCAAATACAAAGCACCCATATGTATTATTTTGTTTTTAAATCTCATGATTTTGGGGGGCCTGACTCATGATTTTTTTTTTAACACTTAGGGCTAGCAATACAGAAACTATAAATTGTTATGTCAGTGGTTCTCAACATATGGTCCGTGGATCCCTGAGGGTCCGCAGACGATGTCTAAGGGATCTTCACAAGGTTGTTGTTACCATAGAACAGTGGTTTTCAACCTGTGGTCCGCGAATCCCTTGGATCTGCAGACTACATCTAAAATTTCAGTTTCCATTTGAAAATTTTTAGGGGTCTGCAAATAAAAAAAGGTTGAGAACCACTGGTTTACATTATTTTTCTTTTGATAGGTATGATCAACTTTATTGCCTTCATCTTGACAAGCAAAACTAGCTGTATTTCTTATCTCTTGACATGTACATTATGTCCAGCTGTATTGCTTTCTTCTTTTAACGTTGCCGTCAGTAGCATTTCTTATCTCTTGAGAGGTATACCCAGCTGCTTTCCTTATCCTTTCACAGCTATGGCTAGCTGCATTTCTTGACCTTCAACATGTTTGACAAGATGTATATTTCTCCTTAAACATTGTGAACAGCTGGATTGCTTATCTGACAGGTATTAACAGCCACACTGCCGTAAATAAAACAGAATCTTCTTTCTTGATAGTTTTCAGTCAGCTGCTTCCCTTGACAGATATAAACAGAAAACTTTTCTTACTCCTTCACCATTGTGACCAGCTACATTGTACAACCATTGACAGGAAAAAAAAAACAGGTGCATCACTTCACCTGTACAAACCCCTGTTTTCTATACTTCATACATGTATGATTCGATTATTTCTTGGCAGGTACAACTAATGGATTTCAGTATCTTTTCACAGTAGAACAGTTGCAGTGTTTAAGTTTTCACAAACAGTTGCACCCTGTCCAGCTACAACAAATTGCACTGCATACTGCTGGATTGGATACTCCAAAGACCTCAATTACTTATCCATTGACAGGTGAAATTGTTTCCCTACATATACCCTGTTTCCCCGAAAATAAGACAGTGTCTTATATTAATTTTTGCTCCCAAAGATGCGCTAGGTCTTATTTTCGGAGGATGTCTTATTTTCGGGGAAACAGGGTATACAGCCAAGCTACTACACTCAGCTTTTAAAAGATACAGCCACCTGCATTTAGGTGCAACAAGCTGCACTGTGTTTCTGTCCAAATTATACAGGCTTTATGATATAACTTGATAAGTGCAACAATTTGGGGCGGGGGGTTGGTTCTGTAAGTTAAGGAGAGTCAACCCAACATCTTCAAGAATTTGAGATAACTGAGTACAATTAAAATATCCTCCATTACAACAAATAATATATGAAGCTTTGTTGATTTTAGGTTTTTGTGACAGGGGGCTTGGAGGGGCTAGTGGTTAGAGTGTTTGGCTTTCAGCCCCCTGCTCTGTAGAGGAGCCTCAGTCTTTAAGGCTGGGGGGGGCAGGGTAGAAGGACCTAGCCTTTCCTCCCTCTCCAACAGGTCCTAGTCCAGGGCCCTGTGTGCGTCAACCCCTGAACAGAGGCAGCCCTACCAACAGGGAGTCTAAATCCATTGTCCTGGGCTACTTCCTACCACTGTCTGTTCAGTTTGGGATGTGGCACCTCTAGTCCAATTCGCTGGGTGGCTGGCTTGCCTCCCGTGGTGCCCTCCCGTCGATCTTGGGTGGCATCTTGCCACGGTCCCAAGCTTCTTCGGGAGGGGCAGCCGCAAGTTGGTGAGGCCGAACCCCACAATATCTCTGGGCTTTTCTCACTCAGTTACCTCAGATACCAGAGGCTCCTAGGTCTCCTCTTAAGTCTCCCTTGGTTGGAGAGACAGTGCTTCCTCCCAGGTGGCTGCCTTGGCTGGCAGGCTAGTGATCCTTCTCTTTGCCAGTCAGCCCTGAGGTGTGCCAGCTTCCCTCCTTTTCTCCCCCCTCCAGACCTGGCATTGGCTGCAGGTATAACAGGGTGGGGCTAGCTGGGCCCAACGGCTCTCTTTAACCCTTGGTGTGCTGGTGGGTAGTTTCTGTGCTTCATCACAGTTTGTTTGCTTGTTTTGGATTGTGATGGTTGTCAGTTGGGTGTTTGTTTGTTTGTTAATTTTTAAGTGGCAGGTGTAGGGCTCCAGCAAGACCTAGGCATAACTAAGAGTATGAACCACAGTAGACGTTGGCAGAATAGTAACACCCCCTAGGAGTCAGCTAACCAAGTAAGCACATTCCTGATCAGAGAGAATGGTACAAGAACACACTGACCCCTCTTAAAGATAAGGAGGGGATGACAGGATAATGGATGAGGATATTTTGTTTGAACTAGCAGGTACAAGATATAAGGTGTAACATTTGAAATGTAATACGTACATTTGTTTATATCAGTGTATAAAAGGAGAAATCATAGGAGGGGCATCTTTTTACTGATCTAAGGGACAGCATCATGTCATGCTGATTGAACTGGTATCTTGTCATGGGCATACAAGTGTTGGACAGGGTATTAGTACCATGCTTTGCTGACAGTAAACCTGGCCAAGTACCTTTGCCACCAAACTAAGCCTGTGATCTTCCCTTATGAGAAACATTGAGGTCTGCTGAATCAACACGCTACACTATCTGCTAGTTCAGCTAACACCAAAGCTCCAAGAACAGCAGCACTAACAGCATTAACAACTTTGCAGCACTAGCAACACTCCACAGCCCTAAAAACACTGGTGATCCCAAACACTGATTTGGTAAAAGGCAAGCTGTTCGCTCTTAAGGTCATAACCTGAGATGGCAGAAAACTTGGATCTAGGGAATCCCCTCAGCCCACCCTCAACAAATTCCCACAGAGTTTGATAAAGTATGGATGCACTGGGTAACAAGTAAAGGCAGTCCACGTGAGTTCTAAAAAGAAAGTGGGGAGACATGAACTGGAATTTGTAAGGCAATGGCAGAGACAATAGCAAAGAGGAAGAAGAAGAAATGTAAAATATTACGAACTATGGCCATGGCTGTTATATGGTTAAGACAACACACCACAAAATTGGTGGGGCAAATAACAGAAACAAAAATAGTTAGACGCAACAGAAGCAATAGAGCACTGAAAAGCAGTACAGACATATGATATGTTACAACAGGCACTGGAACAGAATAGAAAATTGGAAACAGCTGTAGAGAATCTGCAAAAAAGAAGTGCCAACCTCTACTATAAAGCTTGGTGGACAACAATAAGCTTCGGGTACTTAAATAGTGCCTGAAGGATGGGGACAGAAATGGGAAAAGGTTGCCCTAGCAAAATGGAGTAACTCAAAGCAACAATCAGCAAGCAGTCCATGGGCAGGGGCCACCACACTGCAACCACCACCATATGATGAGAACCAGGTTATGGCAAAACTTAAGCTGAAACCTAGAGAGGTACCTGTAAGAACAGAGAAAGTAAGTGCATAGGGAGAAATATTATCAAATGATTTGACTAGATTAGTAGATAAGATGGATGAGGAAACAGTATGGTTAACAGAGCACCTTAAGAGATAGGCCACGGCTTCTTTGTGGGGTTTTGGAGGAAAGAGGATATAGAAATAATAAGCTGACTGCAAGCAGGTTAGAATAGATGCATTAACACATGGAATTAGAGTTGCCAATCCTCCAGGATTGTCCTGGAGTCTCCAGGAATTAAAGATTAATTTTTAATTATGATAAAGATTATGTCATGTGATGAAATCTCCAGGAATTCATCCAACCAAAGTTGACAACCATATATGGAATTGCTCAGAAATGGTTAACTGTAAAAGAGAAGGGCACTTCTGTAATCCATTTGACATGCAGACAAAAGCAAGAGGCAGTGGGAGAACAAATTCAGGTTTTGCGGGAGCAGGTAGCAACCCCTATTCTCTTCCCAGAGCCAGGATAAAAACCAGGTCCAGGTCCAGGTTTCCAAACCCTCTGCTCCAACCCATGGAACCCCACTCACCTCTCAGAGCTAATAATAGAACCTTTTTTCTCAAATATTATATCCTCTATGTTCGCTAAACTCATTGCTGCTGCTGCCTGTACTTTAAACTGACCTCACAGAGTTAGTCAATCTCTCTTGGCTCATGTCTCCCTCCTTTCTTAGGTTGCTCTACCCCTCACCCACACTCCTTCTGCCCTCTTTATTTTAAAAGTTAGAAGTTATAGTTATTACAGAAACACCCATTGCAGAAAGAGACAAAGAAAATGAAAAAAAAATACAAAACAAAGAAATCAAACAAAGTAAAAGCTTAAGGTAAAAGCATTACTTTAAATTAGTCCAGTAAATTAACAATTTTAACCCTTCAGGGCGGCAACAGCTGAAGAGACTGTTGAAGATATAGTTGCTAAACAACAGAAATGCTAGCTCTGCTTCTAACCCTAGCCACTAACTAATATCTGAACATGAGTTTCCCTTATTTCTGAATAGTAGCATTTCTAAGATAAAAGTAATATAAAGTAACACGGAGGAATTAAATTAAAACAACAAAGTAGGCAAATAATTTAATAAGAATTGATAAAAAATCCTATTAAAAGTTTTAAATAAAAAGGTAATAACTTGCTTACTTGAAAGTTTAACTCTTTTGTTTACGTGTTTGTTTTCTAAAATGCATTGTCTTAATAACTTGTATAGTTATAAATACAATTCTGGCACTATTGGTCTTTAATTGTAAGTTGGTCATGTATGTTGTCCTGTGTTATCTGTTGTGTTTGTTACATGACTTTTTTATTTTGTTTTAATTTTGTTGCAACAAAAGCTAATTTCATACTCATTTTTTTAAATATAAGTGGTACCACACTATTTTTAAATTTTGGTTGTGTGATAACCATTATACCCAATTAATGTTTTTTTGCAAAGCTCAAAAAGGCATCAGTTATAAATATATGTACATATATATCTGCATCAACAAATAATGCAATTCCAAACAAAAAGAGTTTTCTTTTATTAGTCACAGGTTTATTATTCAAAGGAAAAATACAGCTGACAACAGACAATATCAGAGCATGATGAAGAAAACCCCAGGCATCGGAAAAAGAAAAAATCAAGTGCTTTATAAACAACGAAGTGGACAATGATACATTCTTCTACCCTATATGGACAATTAAGTATGCAATAAACTATAAAAATTAGCCGTGCCTGGTCCAACTGTTGTTTAAATTGTATATTATTAAGCAAAGTGAGTGCATGTACCTGTGGTTTTAAATTTTTCTTACTGAAACATGGCTGAATTTGCTTACTGTGTAAATGCAATGTCTCATTACTCTATTCTTCTTTGTTAATTAATATATTGGCATCGTATCAGGAATGTGCACAAGACTCAAGGGCTGGGCAAAAGACTATTCCACAGTTTGGTATCTTTCAAAATAGGAGACTCCAAAATCTAGATGGAATTATTGATTAAATTTCAAGATTATTTAAATCTGGAATAGCCATTTGGAAGAAGGGTAGTATGAAAAATATATTTATGTATACCGATACACATTGATTATTTTGACCACCAGACAGCAGAAACTGTCTCTAAACCTATAATTCATGGTATTAGTCTGACGGAGGGTGTCAATGTTGCCTGTAACTTCTAATAAATTCAAATTATGTTATCCTACTGCTTTAAATTGAGGATAGTTTTTATTAAATTTAATTACGTTCTGCTTCTGCTTGCATGGCAAATGTCTAACTACTAAGGATGGTGGGCTTCTACACAATGATGTAGGATACTTTGTTTCTACCATCTTCATCATAAAGTTTTGAACTTTTAGAAGAGACTATGTTTTCTACTTGTTTTTCCTTCCCTAGTATTAGCTAGATAATACTTAGTCCTTCCTTGAGTGCAGGAGACTGGACTAGATGACTTCTCAAGGTCAGTCCTATGATTCTATTAATGTTGCAGAGTTTGTGGAGGAACACCATCCTTGCCACCATGAGTGTATAGGGATGTCAGCTCTCTATACACCAAAATCTCTCAAAACTGCATAGCTGCCTGCCTCAAATATTTACCAAACAATGGACAACCCTCACATTTCCACCCAAACACATCATCTAATCCATCCATTTCAACCTGTCCCATAACACTTTTATATTAAACAATAAACACTTTGTCCAAACTATGGGAACAGCCAGGAGTACTAGGATGGCTCCCCAATATGCCAACCTCTTCATGTGCCACACTGAAGAAGTGTTTCTGGACAAATGCAGCACAAAACCAATGATATACGTGAGATACATCAATGATATTTTCATTCTCTCGACAGCCACTTTAAACTCCCTCATAAATTTCCACCACAAATTCAACAACCACCACTCATGCGTTACACTCTTTCTGGAACACTCCCCCACCACCATCATCTTCTTGGACACCATGGTCATCTTCAACAATGGAACCCTACAGACAACTATGTTCAAGAAACCCACAGCTTGCCACACCTGCCTTCATAGATCCAGTAACCACCCCAAATACACAGCCAGGCACTAAGAGACCACAGAATATGCTCCAAGGAAAAAGTCCATGATATACATCTTAACACATTCAAAACCGCCTTCACCAAGCAAGGACACTCCACCAGAGAAGTAGATTGCATCATGGAAAGCGTCATCCAAATACCCAGAGAAAACCTGCTTCAATACAGAAATAAAACCCCTTCCAACCACACACCCCTAGTTGTCACCTACCATCCCAAACTGAATCCCATATGGAGTATCGTCAAACAAATACAACCCATACTTGATGGGGAATCCCATCCTGAAACAAATCTTTCCTGGGGAACCTCTCTTCTGGCCTTCAAACAACGCCCCCAACCTCTCCACGCTCATCATCAGAAACAAGCTCCCCACAGATCAGGACACACCAACACAAAGGGTCAGGACTTCTACATTTACAATATCATGAAATTTCAGATTTAAATTTCTGAAATCATTAAATTTATGATTTTTAAAATCCTATGACCATGAAATTGACCAAAATGGACCATGAATTTGGTAGGGCCCTATCTATAACCCACTAACAACTCCCCCCAACTTCTTCCTCCCTCTTCTTTTCCTTCCTGTGACTGGAGGAGTGTTAATGGGTCACTTCACCTTGAATGGTCCCTTGAAATATGTGTTACTTACTTATGCTAAACAATCTGTTCCATCTTGTATTTAGCTCTGACACTCTTAATTAGTTTCCCAAAGCTGAAGAGCTCTGGGTAAGGTTGAAAACTTTTCTCTCACGCCAACAGAAATTGATCCAATAAAAGATATTACTTCACTCACCTCGCTAATATCCTGGGACCAACATGGCTACAATAATACTGTGTATTACAAAAGCAAATTACAAACAGGACAATCATGTGTGGAGCCATGTTGGAAGTTTTCCTTTGACCAACCAAACCTTCCTTGTACTTAACTTGTACTGATATAGTTAATATTTTGCTGAAGGTTAAAGTTTAGAAATAGAAAATTAATAGTTTTGTTTGCCTGTACTGCAGGAAATCCAGTAGCTCCCTATCCTCCCACTGTTGGTTTGATTAATAAATTTTTAGAACATCTAGTCTGACCTTCTGCATATTACATTCTACCAAATTTTCAGTTAACCCCTCCATTGAGACCAATAACTTGTGTTTGACTAAACCCAGAAAGCATTCAGTCTTGATTTGAAGACTTCAAGACATGAAGAATCTACCGCTTCCCTTGGTAGTTAGTTCCCACAGTTAATCACACTCACTGTTAAATATTTGTGACTTATTTTTAATTTGAATTTGTCTGGTTTTAACTTCCAGCCCTTGCTAGTGATGACCCTAGACCCAGTCCTTCAAATTGAGGGATAAAGTAAAGGGGAGCACAAACTCACTTCTCTCCCTCCTTTAGGTAATCAGCCTTTCCTTCAGCACCCCCCTACTCTATGGCTGGCGTGGTGAGAATGCCAGACCCCATTGCAATCTATTTGAAACACTGCTTCAAACCTTGACTAACACAGATAGTCCCACTGAAATCAGTGGGTCAAATTCTGATCTCAGTTGTTCTGGTATAAATCTGAGGTAACTCCTCTGAAATTGATAGAGATCAGAGACTCCAGATTTGGGCCCTTATGCTACAACTTGTTGCATACAAGCAGAGACCTTCATGCAACAAAGCCACACTTACTTTACCAGGTATCTGCATATGAACAAGTGACAGGACTGGGGCCTTACACTGGAATACCCAAGAGCAGCATCTTGTCCCCTGGGACTAGAAGAACAAAAGATATTTATCTATTTAAACAGATTATCAAGGGCACCAAGGGCTACTTTTATTAGTTGTAGGATAGAAGGAGATTTTAAAATGCCTATTTCTTAGAAGACATTAAAATCTATAGGTCTTCATTTAGTTTATACTCAAAAAAACTTACATTGAGGTGAGTGGGACTTTTGCCTGGGCAAGAACTTAATAAGGCCCAAGGATATTGCCTTAAGACAATACTTTGGGACACTTTAAATTTCTGAGTTTTTGTATATTGTCCTTGAAACTAATTTTTATTGGTTCAAAATCTACCTCAATTACAGTAGACTTGGAGCTGAGTATTGCAGTACTCCATTTTATTGTACCTAAAATACTGCATAATTTAGTTTTATTCCTATAGATCAGCTATTGCTTCTAATACATTCAAATTATGTTATCCTGCTACTTTAAATTGAGGATGGCTTTTCTTAAATTAAATTACTTTCCTCTTCTGCTTGCATGGTAAATGTGCAAATACTAAGGATGGATGGCTTCTAACCAATGATGCAGTATACTTTATGTCTGCCACCTTCATCATAAAGTTTTGGAACTTTTAGAAGTGACTATGTTTTCTACTTGTTTGTCTTTCCCTAGTATTAGCTCGCTCAAAGTTTTCTGCCTTTTTCTTTATGGGTGTGACCCTGGATCTGGTTTCCATTTCTGCGATGACTTGACCTCAGTCTGACAGCACATTATGAGAAGTTGCAAGATTTATTGGCAGGAGAAAGTCAATTGGAAAAAAAGAAGCAGGCTAGTGGTAATTGGAGACTGAGTCTGTGTCTGGAGTCCAGCTGTGCCTTACCCACAGGGTTCCCTATAGATGACTTATTCCAAATTGTTCAACTATCCAAAGCTGACTTTTTTTAAATTATAGAAGAATAGACTGCATATATGCTGGATACCTTTTCATTTAACAACACAACTAAATATTCTTCTTTAATACAACTGAGTTTAGTTGTACATAAAGCAGCAGAAAGTAATTATTATTCTTAATGTATACTGCAGTAGCAGGTATGAGCCCCAGTCATGACCAGGACCCTGTTGTGCTAGGCACTATACAAACACATAACAGACAGTCCCTACCCAAAACAGCCTATAATCTGTTTGACCTAACCATCAGTTATGGTTCAGTTCTGTGACTTCTAATGTAGAAGACCTATAGCCTGATCCTATGGGGGTAATGAGTGCCTCCTGCAAAGGGCTAAGAATCCTTAATTCCTATTGTATTTGCGGGTAGTTCCAGATGCTTAGCAACTTTGAAACCAGGCCCCAAATCAATATTGTTATACACCTCTACCCCAATATAATGCGACCCGATATAACATGAATTCGGATATAATGCGGTAAAGCAGCGCTCCGGGGGGTGGGGGGGGGGGCTGCGCACTCTGGCGGATCAAAGCAAGTTCGATATAACGCGGTTTCACCTATAACGCAGTAAGATTTTTTGGCTCCCAAGGACAGCGTTATATCAGGGTAGAGGTGTACTTGACAACATAAGTCAAATCATAAGGCCTAGTTCATCAATATTGTAAAAATTACAATTGCAACCTACAGAATTCATAGTACTTTAAGGCAAAATGCTTTTAAAGTCTTTAAAGGAGGATTACCAACTTGAATTTTGATATGTTGTAAAAGCAAGCTCTTATAAAACCAGAGACAAAAAGGTTTCCATAGTGTTTTTTTTCTTTTAACATTCCAGTGGAAACAGTTATTTCTAAACAAATAAAACAAGCACGTGCCGTTTTTTTAATCCAAGCACTACAGCCTCCTCAAGCACTGTGAACCTGGAAGTGAAACTGTGTCTGTAAACAAAAGTGAAATTGTCTTAGTTTCATTGTCCGAAGTGAGAGAAAGCAAAAAGTAAATAAACAGTATAAACAGTGAAAAGTAGGTTGGACTTCTAAATTTATTTCCAGTTTAATGTTCTAAGGCACAGGGTACGTCTTCACTACCCGCTATATCGGCGGGTAGCAATCAATTTATCCGGGATCGATATATCGCATCTCGTTAAGACGCGATATATCGATCCCCGAACGCGCTCACCGTCGACTCCGGAACTCCACCAGAGCGAGCGGCGGTAGCGCAGTCGACGGGGGAGCCGCAGCCGTCGATCCCGCGCCATGTGGACCCCAGGTAATTTGATCTAAGATACTTCAACTTCAGCTACGCTATTCGCGTAGACAAAGGGCCAGAAGAGATCTCAGTGCCAGAGAAAATGGACTATCACCAAGACTCCTGCTACCCCCACAAAAGCTTGCCACCAGATAAAAAGTGAAAGAGTTAGTTCCTCTAATCACCCTCCTTACCACCTATGTTTTGAAATGTCCCCTCTCTGCGGGGAGGGTTCTAAACTACACTTTCCTCAACTTGCTAAATAATTTAATTAGAGTTCAGTTCTAGCTTGGTTTTGGCCAAGTTTCAGTGCAGGAGTCTGTCTTGATTTGAATCAAGCTGATTTGCCCATTCCCAGTGGACACAACATGGACATTATATAGCACTCTCAATTGTATAAGAGTGTGTCTGGGATAGAACACACGCACACAAAAGGGTGAAGTGAGAGTGATTGCACAGATGTGACTAAGGGCAGAATTTCAGACAGACAAAGGTTTCACACAAACACAAGTTCTCACGTCACCATACCCACCCTAGACTGAGCATAACAGCAGCTTTAATTATTCCAAATTCACACCAACAAGGGAAATGTGAAATGAGTGAATCCTTTTATTCAGTGACAAAAATGTATCCTCACATTTCTCTCTCTAAAAACCAGAGCAATGCTGTGTTTTAAGAGAGAAATCAGTGCTGTATATTGTTAGAGAATGAGAAGGGGGACCCAGAAACAGATTAAGTAAATGGGCTTCTTTATTGCAGTACTTGTTCCCCTCGATCCAATTGTCGAGTAAGCACTGACTTAATTACATCACACTCTTTTATCTAAGTTAATATGTAAATATTTACATTCACTACAACACCCCCAAAACCCTTATTGAGCAATATGAACGCCCATACAATGAATATTAATAGCTTTATACTGAATATAATTATCCCCGCCCGTGATTACTGTTTACAGCATTAGCATATTCTACAGATAATTGTACCTTGAAGATACATTTCTTTGCAGTAATTGCAGCCACAAATTTTCTTGATCAGCAGTTTGCAGGGGAGGGAGGAAGAGGCCATGACCAGGGCCAGCTCCAGGGTTTTTGCTGCCCCAAGCAGCAAAAAGAAAAAAAAAGAAAAGGAAAAAAAAGCCGCAATCGTGATCTGCTCCACCGCCGCCACTTCAATCTTCAGTGGCAATTCGGCAGCGGGTCCTTCCCTCCGAGAGGGAGTGAGGGATCCGCCGCCGAAGAGCCAGACGTGCCGCCCCTCTCTTTTGGCTGTCCCAACCACCTGCTTGCTGGGCTGGTGCCTGGAGCCGGCCCTGGCCATGACCCTGAGCTCGTTTATGTGGCTGGGAAACGAAGGGAGGGGGAGATATCACTGCTTTACATAAAGAGTATTCTTTAGATCCCCACATTCCTTATGTAGCTGCAATGCTTATCAATCCTTAAAAAGGAGAAGGGATAGCACTTTATCTATCAAGCAAAGAGATAGTGCCTGCCCCTGTCTTCCTCCCTAATACCATGCTAGCGGTTACCCAAGTTTCAATTAACCCTTACATACCCCAACATATATTGCTCAAGGATAGGAGAGGCAAACTTCAAAAAGAGAGACAACATAATAAATAGGAAGATAAAAATAAACTTATACCAATCTTAAGATAACAATCAGTTACCTAAGCAAGGAAACAACACAGAAAAGAAACCTAAAACGCTTTCTAAAGGACTAAATGTAAATCTGAGATAAGGAGGTCTCCAAGCACTAGCCTCACAAGTAAGACATTGTATGAAATACTAACATTCTTTCATAGCAACTGTCACCAAGGACATCGTAATTATTTTAAAAAATTGCAAAGAAACACAGATACCTCAAAAAGGGAGTGAAGCAGCATTGTTTTCCCATTGCAACACTGACATATAAAGTAGTGAGCCAAATGGTGACAGCCATCACAAACCACTGACACATCCTCCACAAACCTCCTCCTACATCTGATATTTACCATCCCATGACACTGATAGTGACAGAGCAGGTGCCAGCTAATGCCAAAGCCCCTAGGTTTCCACTGAACACTGAGAAATACATAGCTGGAACCAGTCTTGCTCATCTGTGTGTTAGTATTGTTAAACTAGGTATTAGGATTATACAAATGTGTTTAGTGTTTAGAGTTTATGAAATGCTTGTATATTGCTGCATGCATTAATCTCACTTATAATATCTGTATCTCATTATATAAGGTTATATTTAAGTATTTGAATTATAATCCTCTGTATCTGTGTAAATCACCAAACAGGAGAAAGACCTAGCTAGTGTGAAATGCTAGCTTCCAGCAGAAGGTGTTACCTCCTGCCCAACAAAGAAAGCCCATCAACACCAGACGAACTATTGTGGACACCAGAGGACAAAAGTCTTTGTTGATTGGTCCCCCACCCATGAAGAGGGGATGTGCAAGTGAATTCCTCCCATCAGCTGAACTGACAGCTCAGTGAAGGGGGAAAGGGAATAAAAATTCTTGACAAGGAGAAACTAGATCGCTTTGCTGCTTGGACTCTCAAGGGCAAGGTTTTCTAGGCATAAGCAAGAGAACCCCAGTGTTTAGCCTGGGTTAGTCCTGAAGGACATATAAAGCTTGACTATTATAGAAGCTTCTATTATCTTTTGAAACTTCAGACTTCATCTGTGTGTATGTTTAACTGCTTTAACCTTGTAAATAACTCCATTTCCTTTTCCTATTAATAAATCTATATATAGTTTATTAAAGAATTGGCTATAAGCATTGTCTTTGGCGTGAGATCTAAGGTGCAATTGACCTGGAGCAAGTGACTGGTTCTTTGGGCCTGGGGTTCACCTGAATATTGTTGTGATCTATCACAAAGGCAAACTTGCCTAGTTGACAAGATAGATCGGAGTACCCAAGGGGACTCTCTGTGACTCCATAATTAGGCTGTTAGCATGCCTGAGGAGTTTACACTTGATAGGTGAAATCTAAGTATAGAACTCACAGTCAGTTTGGGGTTTGTGCTGTGCCCCTTAGCAGCCTGCCCACAGGTTGGTACTCATGCTCTTGAGCCATTGCAGGACAACTTGACAATGACACCATAACATTGTGCCTGATGAGGTACCCAGCAAGCAAAGTTATTTATCTATTTGTTATTAATCTGCTTTAGAGCAATATACATTTTATTTACAGTGGGGTTTTTTTTTTTTTTTTGCTAATCATATTTGCAAAGTGTAGAACTACAACACTCTAGTTAGGAGTGGATCATCACAGGGAACTATTGTGATGGGGGTATAAGGGAAATGGGTGAAAAAGTGTGAGGAAAAAGAGGCATCCTCTCTCACCTCCTCCCCATTTTAAAATAAAACATTGTAGCACTTTAACATAAAGGACAGCATGGAAGAAAACAAAAAATTTTCCTATGTGAACCCTTTACTGTTTTCTCGTAGTCCCAACTTCTCCCTGACCAACCTAGTTTTTACCTCACAATTCTTCCACCTCCCCCACGCACACCTACCACCCGACTCCATTTTCCCTTACACTTAACCCTGCCCATCAGTTCAGAACCTCCCCAAGCCCTTTCATCTCCCTCTAAGTCAATCTTTGCCAGCTCAGAAACAGCCCACACACACTGATTAATTCATAAACTGAGCACTCTTCCTCTTCCTATCTAACCTCTCTACATCTCAGAATCACTTACTGAGCTGTGAGCTTTCTGCTACCCAACACCCCAGAGGGACAGAAACATTGCCCCCCACCCGCTCCCAACACACAGGTTTAGGGCAGGGCTGACTTGATTATCTACAAAGAAGTCTGTATTCCATGTTCTTTGTCTCTTTCATGTGATGCAACGATTCCAAGATACGAAGGCTACAGGAAGCATGTGCTGAGAGCTTTGTACTTGGCCTTTGTAAGACAAGCCTGAATTACGCCTACAAAAGCCTCTATATTCTGCTCTGTATTTCCTTGCTATACTATGTGCAGTCCACGTGCTGCACAATCAGATTCCTCCAGTGGCAGCCAAGTCTGCTGGGTCAGCTGCAACACCACTGACATCTACAATATTATCAGCATAGGCTTTTCTGAAGACTGGAAATACTGTAATTGCAGGGAAGTGCAGTTATAGTTAACAGGCATAAAAATGCTTCCTCATCACCCTACAAGGGAAACTCTTTCATAGGCATAAGTCAAGGAAGCACTAGCCTAAATTGGGAAGCTCAGTAATATCATTTTTAATAACAGGCAGCTGATACATTTCCTGCATGTTTGGAGTTTCAGTGTGTTAATTTTTGGTTTCTTGGCATGCCACAAGAGTGTATGACAAGCTGTATCCAAAATAAGGTATGAGGGGGAGGAAGGGGGAAGAAATGAAGAGCTGTGTGTTTTCTTTCCCAGTCATTTCATCCTATCTTCTCCATTTGTGTCTATTCAGTTGTGTGCTTTTCAGGGCAGGAACTGTGTTCATTTTGTATCTTGTACAGCACCGAGCATACTATTGGTCCTTCAATAACAGTCACTCAACAGGAAACATGAAAAAGGGACAAAGAATCTTGGGTATCATGTATTCATTCTGATTAATGGTTTTGTTTTTTTCTTGAATTCATCCAAACAAATTAAATGAACCATTCAACTTTTTTTTAAGAGTTGGAAAAAGAGAAGAGACAGTTATTTCTAGCAATGGGTTTCCCACCAAATAAGCCAGGCTAGGCCAGAGAATGAAATAATCAAAGTTCATGCGGGACAGCTCAGATTTGGAAACATCTTTTTACTTGGAATTTGTCCTTGGCAGGCACAGCCTTGCACTTAGGTGAGGTGCAGAGAGTATTGGGAGGGTCAGGGCCATGACTTGCCTGCTCTTCATCTTTCCCTTCCCTGTTGGGGAGACAATTTGCACCTACAGAATGCATCTGGAGCACGGCAGGGACTCCACTGCTGAACAGACAGCATAAAATTCTTCAACCCTGCCACCATTAAGTACCTATGAAGTGGTTATATACAATGTGGCACCCTATGCGCCAACAAGTTAATTCTCCTTCAGTCTGTGACAAAGACCATTTAGTGTCTTCCGAATTTGTTTTAATGTGTGTCAGCATCATAAGAAACATTATTGAGTTTTAAAAATATTACCATCGGTACTCAAATTTAAAGACTAAATAACAGATGGCAAGGGAGAGAAATTAGTTAAGCTTCAAAATCTTGACAGGTTGGCATATGAATAAAGCGTATCCGATCCAAAACATTTAATATATAAAGAGCTTAACCAGAACAAGAACAGCCCACAAAGCTGAGATGCCTCTTCAAATTATCATGTTAAGAGCTCCTGAATGGCCAGATCCTATGGACATGAGGATCCTTGCCTGCACTGTAGCTGTTTAATGGCTTGATTCTATTAGCATAGTTTTGCCTTCACTAAGATTGAAGGATCAGGATGGTCGGATAAACAAGCCAGAGCTAAAGCTATTTCCCCCATCCTCATTTGACAGCTAACCATGTAAGGATTTATTCTTTCTTAGGAAGGACACCAAATTATCCCCAAAGCTTTGCCTACACACAAAAATCCCACCAGTTTAACTAAAATCGGGATCATACTTTATAGGTACATTTATAAATAGTTTATAAAAGGTTCGTGAACTATTAATACGTTTTAATAAATGGTTACAATGGATTGATTGGCTGATATATATATATATATAGGTTTTTTTTTATTGGCTTATAACCATCTATAGAATTTTGCTGATATGCTTATAGCCATCATTATCACACACTACTTATATCTATAACATGTTTATAGCATCTATTAATCATTTACCAGTCCTCTTCATAAACAATTTGTAAATGTGCCCTTAATACAAAGTGCAACCACAATCAGTTCAAAATCCAATTTAAACTGGTGCAACCTTCTGTGTAGACACACTTACATCATGTAAGTGGCACAAAGTGGTCTCAAAACAGATGCAGATGGCCAGCAGAGAATTCCCCCTGCACAAGAGCTATCTCTTCCAGCAAAAGGCTGGCACAGTTGGTTCTGCCACCTCATGTGTCAGCCACCTTTCACCTCCAGTTTAAAGAAAAGAAAGGATATGTCAGATGTGGGGTCTGGGAGGAACAGGAAGAAAAGATGCATGGCAGAGCAGAATGGAGATACACCTAATTCTCCACTGATGCAAAGTCCCTTGGAGAGTTCACATCACTGGCATAAGCCTTTCTTTTTCTTTTTTGTTTCAAAATTTGTGCGAGTCATTAAATTGCACCTAAAACACTGCATCGGTGCAGCTGTACTGCACTTAAGTGAAGACGTCCCTAGACCAATGGGAAACCTTCTCCCATCGGTGTAGTTAATCCATCTCTGCGAGAGATGGTAGCAATGTCAATGGGAGAAGCTCTCCCACAAACATAGTGCTGTCTACGTTGGAGGTTATGTTGGTATAACTGGATGTTTCACACCCCTGAGCAACATAGATACACTGAATTAAGTCTGTAGTGTAGACCTGGCCTAACAAGCAAAGTCAAGAACATAATTTTGTTTTCTTTTATTCTATATACCATGTGTCAGTATATAATGCCTGCATCTGTAACTTTCACTCTATGAATCTGAAGAAGTGAGGTTTTTACCCACGAAAGCTTATGCCCAAATAAATCTGTTAGTCTTTAAGGTGCCACCAGACTCCTTGTTGTTCTTGTATCACAAAAATACTCTAACCATTGTGTACCCTCACCTTCCTCTAGGTCAGCAGTTCTCAAACTTCACTGCACCATGACCCCCTTCTGAGCAGAAAAATTGCTACACGACCCCAGTACCCTGTGTTACTCAGAATAGTTGGTATTTTAAATAAAAAAAACACATTACAGGGCCGTATCCACAAAAAGTAGCCACTAAATATTTTAATTCACAATATGCTCTCAAGACAATCTTTATATCCAGCAGTAAAAAATAAAAATAAATATGCACCTAAAGGGAGAAGTGAGCTTGTATGGATGAACACAAATCCTTGATGCGGGGCTCTGTGTGGCTGAGATAAAGAGGGAGGTCATCTTCAACAGCAAGATGGACCCTGTATTTGTTTTTCAGTAGTCAGTATTGAAAAGCCAGCTTCACACAGGTAGCTGGATGAAAAATGGCATGAGCACTTTCAGTGCTGCAGATGACAGCTCTGGATATTCTTCTTGCACAGAAATCCAGAAGTTAGCAAGAGGTTGCTCAGAAAAATCTCAGTATCAACGTCTCATTACAGGAAAGGTTCATTAAAGTTTCTTTCACTGTCAGCAACATAATAGCACTTGCAGTCATTTCTGCATTAAAGGGATTTCTAATCCACACCTCTGTTTTCTGATCCTTTTCAGGGAAGTATTGCTGAAACTGTTTTCCAGGTGCTTGATGATAAAGGGTTGCCAGTCATGCATTGGCAAGGCATTTTCATCCAAAGAGTCAACCAGTTAAAAAAAAAAAAAGCTTCAAAAGTGCCACTGTCCACATGAGCATACCACAAGGAATGTCTGCTAGGTAAGCTTGCAAAGCAAGTCACTTGATATCTGCAAACTTTTCGGCCAGTGGGGAATCTTTGTCTGAAAGAAAAATTCTCACTTCCTCTCTGGGCTCAAACGAATGATTGAGAACCTTTCCCTGAGACAGCCGCTGAACTTTTGTGTGGTAAAGTAAAGCACTCAGCTCCGATCTCATCACACAAAGCTCCAAACAGACATACACTTGTTGAGCTACTCTTGATGAAGTTGACTGTGCAAACAGCTTCATTGAGAACTTGTTTTAGAACGGATAGCAGGGTGAGTTTTGGGGGTTTTTTTTTGCAACTAGAGCTTGCCAGTGTATAATACAGAGTCCAAACTGCTTGTGGTACAACAGCCTGCACTTGGGTGACTAGCCTGCTGTTTCTTCCAGTCATTGCACTGCACATTTCTACACAGCGCCACCATTCCAAACCAGAATCAGAGACAAAAGCATCCAAAAGTGCCAAGAGCTGTTCCCCTGTAGCATGCTGTGTTAATGGCCAGCAGAACAGAAATTCCTCTTGGAGGGGGAAAAAAGGGACTTCACTTGATTTTAGCAATCACTTGTTCAGTCCAGTCATTTGCCAGACTGTGAATGTACCTGTGTCATTAGAGACAGGAATCAAATCAAGTTGAGTTGCTGCACCTTGCCCCAACATAATCAAAACCATTTTCTTTGCACATGGCAGAAAAAAAATAAATTTCTGCAAGAGTGTGCAGTTTCCCAGTTTTAGCTATCCAGTACGACACAGCAAAAGATGCCTCCAGGGCTCTCTCATTTGCTGTTGCCGCCATTCTCAGTACTGTTTTCTGGCCCTTTAGCTCTCCCAGCTTTCACTGAAAAAAATCGAGCAATTTTGTTTGAAGAACTGTGCCATGGCTGCAAGTGCTGCAACATGCTTTTTAAGCTCTCCTTTGCCAGAACTTCACCACACACCACACACTGTGGCTGTGGGTCCTCCTGAAAACCAACTGAGTTCAAAAAAGAATAACATATGTTCGTGGAGGATAGGTCCATCCATGGCTATTAGCCAAGATGATCGGGGATGCAACCTCATGCTCTGGGTGTTCTAAGCCTCTAAGTGCCAAAAGCAGGGAGTGGATGACAGCTTTTGATACTGTCTCGCATGCCCTTCTCATAAACAAACTAGGGAAATGCAACCTAGATGGAGCTACTATAAGGTGGGTGCAAAACTGGTTCGAAAACCATTCCAGAGAGTAGTTATCAGTGGTTCACAGTCATGCTGGAAGGGCATAATGAGTTGGCTCCGGCAGGGATCACTTCTGGGTCCAATTCTGTTCAATATCTTCATCAGTGATTTAGATAATGGCATACAGAGTACACTTACAAAGTTTGCAGACGATACCAAGCTGGGAGGTGTTGCAAGTGCTTTGGAGGATAGGATTATAATTCAAAATGATCTGGACAAACTGGAGAAATGGTCTGAAGTAAATAGGATGAAATTAAATAAGGACAAATGCAAAGTACTCTACTTAGGGAGGAACAATCAGTTGCACACATATAAAATGGGAAATGATTGCCTAGGAAGGAGTACTGTAGAAAGGGATCTAGGGGTTATAGTGGACCACAAGTTAAATATGAGTCAACAGTGTAACGCTGTTGTAAAAAAAGTGAACATCATTCTGGGATGTATTAGCAGGAGTGTTGTAAGCAAGATACGAGAAGTAATTCTTCCGCTCTACTCCGTGCTGATTAGTCCTCGACTACAGTATTATGTCCAGTTCTGGGTGCCACATTTCAGGAAGGATGTGGACAAATTGGAGAGAGTCCAGAAAAGAGCAACAAAAATTATTTAAAATGATTAAATGATTAAAGGTCTAGAAAACATGACCTATGAGGGAAGATTGAAAAAAATTGGGTTTGTTTAGTCTGGAAAAGAAAAGATGAGAGGGGACATGATAACAGTTTTCAAGTATGTAAAAGAAGCAGGAAGAAAAAAAATGTTTCTTAACCTCTGAGGATATGATAAGAAGCAATGGGCTTAAATTACAGCAAGGGAGGTTTAGGTTGGACATTAGGAAAAACTTCCTGTCAGGGTGGTTAAGCACTGGAATAAACTGCCTAGGGAGGTTATGGAGTCTCCATCATTGGAGATTTTTAAGAGCAGGTTAGACAAACACCTGCCAGAAGTGGCCTAGAACAGTGGTCTCCAAACTTTTTTGATCATGCACCCCTATCAGTAAAAAAATTACACCCCCTGCCACGCCGAAGCAAAAAAATAAAAATAAAATAAAAGCTGCTTGGACTCCTGCCTGACGAAGCCAAAAAATAAAAAATAAATTAAAAAAAAAAACGCTCCTCCTGCTGCGCACCCCCAAGGATCCTCTTGCGCACCCAACTTTGGAGACCACTGGTCTAGTAAATTAGTCCTGCCACGAGTACAGGGGACTGGACTAGGTGACCTCTCGAGGTCCCTTCCGGTTCTATGATTCTATGATTCTATGACAGGGGGTGAATCATTTGATAATTTCCTCTTTTCTGTTCATTTCCTCTGAAGCACCTGGCATTGAACAGTGTCAGAAAACAGGATACTGGGCTAGATGGATCATTGGTCTGACCCAGTATGGCCTTTTTATATTCTTATTGTTATGTTCTTTATGGGAGGGGAGCTTTAGCTTTAACAATGCTACACAGTGGCCCCAACACCAGTGGCTGTCCAGGACATGCACTAATTGAATTCAGTGGATCCCTACCCATGCAGTACTGCCTACATTGGAGGCTGCATTGACCAGGTCCATTTTCCAGTGGAAAGGAAGTTGAGGATGGCTTGTGCTGCTTACCAATGTTCTGCCCAATCTGCAGGCTTTTCAGGGATGCTCTGCAAAAATGCAAAAGAATAAAATTTCAGTGGTTGGTACTGAAAAGGAAATACCCCAGATTTCCAATGATGTTTGGTCCTGGCATAAGAAAGCCTTTCCAGTTTGTCTTGAATCACTATTGTGACTCAGTGGCTATGTCTAAATGGCACGCTTTTTTCAGTGGCATGTAGAGTATGTACCTAGCACAGGTTTAAGCGGCAGTGTAGGTGGTTTAAGCGAGTACAGTACAGACACGCCTGCCTTCCCATCTACCGCTCCCTGGTGCTAGAGCCCAGGTAAGAACTCCGGCAGCAAGAAGGCAGCAGGGAACGGCTCTGCCAGATCCCCATTGCTAGAGTTCCCTTTCCCCTGCCTCCTCCCAACCAGAGCCTTTCACTGACACGTGTAGCTACACACTGCAGTGTGGATGCAGCTTGGTTTCACTGTGGTGTATAACTGCACATTTCCTACACACCGCCAAAATTGGTGTGTAGTGTAGATGTAGCCTTAGTGGCTAACTAAAAAAAATGCACACATTAAATGATACTCATTATAGCCAACACCCCGGGGGATGGGGATAAACTCCATTGTAGTTAGTGGGAATATTCCCATGAGTAAAAGCTGCAGGATCAGGTCATAAAATCTTTCTTGACAAAAAGCCCAAATGACATGATTGGGCTTTTGGTCTCTAACCTGAAAAGGAACCCTGGAGCAAGGACAGCAGGAAAAACACCTTTGTTTTTGGACTCTTACCCTCTAGCATAATTTTATTCAGTGTTTAGTACCACAGTGACAAATGCTTTGCAAATATCTAATATTAGACAATTTTTTCTTACAGCTTTAATTTTCTTTAGAGTATATTTAGTTAACTACACTGCAGTGCTTCACCAGGAGTTCTCCATTCTTTCTATGGTGGTAGCACTATCCTACAGCCACTATTTTCAACTGAGGAGCTTGCCACCACAGTTCAGGGCAACCACACCTGCATCCCCCATCCCTAGGCCATCAATGAAACCCACTCTATGCTCCCAACTCCTCAGCCATCACCTCTCTTAGGAGAGACCTGTGTCTCTCTCCCTCCTAACCAGGGTTTTTCCAGGCTGCACAGTTCCTTGACTACACAAGAGTTCCCTGAAAGCTAGACTGCCTAAACAGGCCAACATCTGTGCTTTGTTTTCTCCTCAGAGGGTATAAACAGCATAATTGCCCGCAGTTATAAGTTATCACAGCCCTGTCTAAACAAGTACATTTATTCTTAAGGTGAAAACATTACAGAGAAAACATATTAAAAACAATAAAAGCACCGACATGCATGCTCATAAGCTTATCAGCGGTTGTTCCCCCTCCCCACTCCAGCAGCGGCTCTGGTCAGTGTCTGTCCTTCCAACCCTTCCTCAGAAAGGACTGGAGCCCCTCCTTGGACAGAAGATCCTCTCTGTTTACTGGATCAGAAGGAAGGCCCTGAGTCAGTTTTAATTGAGGCTATTTATCCAAAAGTCCTTTCTTTGTCTGTTGGTCTCTGGAGAATCCACTCTGAACCAGTATATGTGAGCTTCTCCAGGTGGTGGTACCTCTCTGGAGGTGTTACAACCTGGGTGAATTTCCCTTATCACCCTGCATTGTTCTTAGTTCCTGGAGGGCTGGGGTCACCCTCCCCCATGGAATTACACACAATCTCTGTCCCACAATGATACATACATTTAATACAATAAGATCCCCCAAAGATATTGCAGGATATTACCATATCTGTCACACTTGCATTCTTAGGAATACTCCTCCCAACCAAAGCTGCTGGTAGGTATAATGCACTCCTTTTCCTCCAGGTTTGGGAGTATCACCTCTTCAATACTTCACCTCATGTTGGCTCAGGAGCAAGATATAAACCCAGCTCCCCTCACTGCAGTTCAAGATGATGAAGTTCATCCTGATGCATTGATCTGTGTTAGGGTTGCCAACTTTCTACTTACAGAAAACAGAATACCCTTGCCCTGCCCCCTGCCCCACCCCTTTCCAAGGCCACGCTCCTGCTCACCCCATCCCCCTCCCATCTGTCGCTCGCTCACTTACTCATTTTCACCAGGCTGGGGCAGGGGGTTGGGGTGCGGGGTGTGTGTGTGAGGACTCCAGCTGGGGTGGGGTCAGAGATGAGGGGTTTGGGGCGAAGGAGGGGGCTCCGGGATGAGGCACGAGGTTGGGGTGTGGGAGGGGATACGGGCTCTGGGCTGGGGGTGTGGGCTCAAGAGTGGGGCCAGAAATGATGGGTTCAGGGTGTGCGAGGGGAATCTGGGATGGGGTAGGGGGTTAGGGTGCAAAGGGGTGGGGATGAGGGCTCTGACTACGGGCATGGGCTCTGGGGTGGGGCCAGAGATGGGAGGCTTCGGGTGCAGGAGGGAGTTCCGAGCTAGGGCAGGGTGTTGGGGTGTGGGAGGGGTGAGGGTTCTGGCTGGGGGTGCGGGCTTTGGGGTGGGGCCAGAGATTAGGGTTTTGGGGTACAGGAGAGGGCTCCAGACTGGGACAGGGGATTGGACTGTGGGAGGGGACTCCGGGCTAAGGCAGGCAGTTGGGGTGTGGGAGTGGGTACGGTCTCTGGGCTGGGGGTGTAGGCTCCAGGGTGAGGCCAGAAATGAGATGTTCAGGATGCAGGAGGGGGATCCAGGTGGGGCAAGAGGTTGGGGTGCGGGGGATAAGGGCTCTGGCTGGGGGTGTGGGCTCTGGGGTGGAGGCCAGGGATTGGGGTGTAGGAGGGGGTGCAGGCTGAGGGCTCTGGGCAGCGCTTACCTCAGGCAGCTCCCGGGAAGCTGCCAGCATCTCCCTCTGGCTCCTAAGCAGAGGCGCGACCATGTGGCTCTGTGCGCTGCCCATGCCTGAAGGCACTGTCCCCTGAGTTCTCCTTGATCATGGTTCCTGGCCAATGGGAGCAGCTGAACTGGCGCTGGGGGTGGGGGCAGCATGCAGAGCCCCCATGGCCATCCCTCTGCCTAGGAGCCAGAGGGAGATGCCAGCAGCTTCCCGGGAGTCGTGCAGAGCCGGGTAGGGAGCCTGCCTGCACCACCAACTGGAATTTTAATGGCCCAAAGCCTCCTGGATCCCTTTTCAACTGGGTTTTCCAGTAGAAAACCAGACACCTGGCAATCCTAGTCTGTGTAGGTCTTCATTGCACTACTTTAACCTCATGAATGGGCTGAGCTGTGAGGTCTATAGGAAGAACAGCCCTGAGGAGAGCTACTGCAACCCCTGTGCACTAAGAAGGGAGGTCTCTCTATAGGTTCTCTACAATATCTCTGTACGGGGCAGTGCAGAGAGTGGGCTGTGGGCAGGGTGAACTTTGGCCTGGCTATGGGTGTATGGATTTTGTCCACCCCTCACAATCCTTGCACAATTCGTTTATTACTTCTAGTTCAGCCTACACAGCTTCTCTTCACTCTTCAATATTTCTTGTGTAAAGTAAAATAGCACAGATATTTTTCACTTTTAGAGTTTTTTTCTGCTCTGTACCAACAAAAAAAAATCAGTCATCAATTTAAAGTGTAACTGCTTCAATGGTTCAGCTCCTTCGTGTCTCTCAAACCACCATAAAGCTTGTTCTAATGAGCAGGTAGATTTGGACAGTCAGGACAATGTCTGCCAGATTTTATCCACATCATCTCACTCCTCATGAGCCCTGCATGATTCCATGCATTTATTTGCAGCTTGTACATTTTCTGCAGCCATCAAATGTATAGAAAGAGCAGGCATTTTCTCATCCCTGTGTGTAATATCTCCTTCCTAACTTTCACTTATCTAATTAGGGCCACCAATAAGCATTGGCCCAATACTGGCATTTGCAAATGCCTTTCACCTGTGCTACCCCTCAATAAAGTTTAAAGGGACAGATCATCCACCTTCCTTTCTTACCTAAGTAGTCCCACTGACCACAGTGGTGTTCAGATCCCAAGTTTCCCTTAGATAGATGTGCTAGGCAAATTGGGTGCTATTTTCTTTACTGTAAGTGGGTTCTTGCCCCTTAAAATTCTATTGCAATAATACAAGTTTTCAGTGGTTCATCTTTGCCTTACATATTTGGAGAAGGAAAGTAACCTTGTTGGTGGAACAAGATTAATTACTTGAAAGGACAGGAAATGGCCTGTTCATAGTTCTGTCGAAAGGAAAATGTTACTGTTGTAACTTCAGCCATATTTTCAGTGGCAAGAGACTGACTAGCACATACAAAAATGCACATGCATGTTTTTGCACAGTTATCCCAAATATATGTGCAATGGGGTATTTAAATGTTCACATATTCATTTGCATGTGCAATTCTGCTAAATGTGCACATGGGTGCAGACATGCAAATGCACAGATTTTGCACCTGGACCTGAACCAGCCCTCTTTGAGAAGAGTAGCTCTCAAGGTTCTGCTCATACTTCAGCCATATGCACAGTATCTGTTTAAAGTGAGTAATAAGGGAAGGAATATGGGTATTAGCAATCTGATAAACATTCTGATATTAATTCAGTAATTAAGGATCACTGCTCTGCAAACAATGTGGATGGTTACTCTGATCCTTATAACTCAGGGGTAGCAACCTATGGCACGCGAGCTGTTTTTTAGTGGCACTCACAGTGCCTGGGTCCTGGCCACCGGTCTGGGAGGGCTCTGCATTTTAATTTAATTTTAAATGAAGCTTCTTAAACATTTTAAAAACTTTATTTACTTTACATACAATAGTTTAGTTATATATTATAGACTTATAGAAAGAGACCTTCTAAAAACGTTAAAATGTATTACTGGCACACGATACCTTAACTCAGAGTGAATAAATGAAGACTCGGCACACCACTTCTGAAAGGTTGCCGACACCTGTTATAACTATTCAGTTTTCTTTCATATTTGATACCATGTTGTGGTTTTTCGGTAGGACAAGTCAAATATTCAAGGGAAAATATGCTTTTCGTTTTACAAATAGTAATAATGGCCTTGTACTATAAATTGTGCTAGTTTGCAAAAAAACAAATACTGTAGCTTTAGTTTATAAAGAAATTATCTGTGTTGATGCATTTCATAATCCAAAAGTAAAAATAGGCAGAGAATTTATAACTGTGTATGAATCATTAATTTCACTGTGAATAAAGGAAGACATGTAGTCCATTTAATTTCTCTCTTAAACCTTCACCCCTCTTTTCAAAATATGACATTTGCCTTCAGTGATTTAACTTCCTGATGAAGAAGTGGCAGATCAAGATATATGTGAATGTGTCCTAGATTGTGTCCCTGTATTGTCCATCTTCCTATTTCATAACTTCTCTATCTTTATTCTCTTTGACTCTCTTCTTTAAAGCGTTGCTATGGCTGTCAGCTCTAAAAACCCGGTAGATGAAGTGCTTCATTATCCCGCTCTTAATTCAGCTACTGAGAACATTTAACATAGACATTTTCTTTTTTCTCCTGCCACTCCTCAGGAAAAATAGACTCTATTTTCCCAATCATCTTCTTGGAGACCAAAATAATGAGGGAGAGATTTATCAGACTCTTATTCTTACAATTAGCTAGTATATTCTCCTATTATTTTTTCTCCTAGGGTGGCCAGAGATATGCAGTAGAAAAAAATCAATTAAATATTCTCAATGTTGCCTATTTTAAAAGATTTTATTTAAGAATGTCACTGAGTTATTGAAATAATGTTTTATTTTATGGTCCATACTGTATCTTTTCCTGTGCTGCTAACATAATCTTTTACCAGGTTGTGCAGACACTGATACAATTAAAGGCTAAAGCAGAAAGTAGACCAATTGCCCCATCTACTTCAACCCGGCACTGAGGGCTCCAGACCCACTTGGGACCTATGGGCCATATGAGCAAGAACCTCCACAAGCTCCTCCCATGGTGAGGCCATCTTATAAAATTACCCCAGAAGGAAGAGACCCTGGCCAGCTCCAGGTGCAGCAGCAGCAATAGGATGTGAGGCAGGGAATGAGAAAGAATGAGCAATGAGACCCTTCTTTCTGCTCTGGACCCAGACCTAGCTACCCAGGCACCATGTAGGGTAGAAACCTGGTCAACCCCTCCTCGGGTTTGGCCTATGAAAGACCTCTGCTGGGAAGAAGGGTCCAACGGTGGTAGCAGCAGAAGGAGGATTTGAAGCACAATATGGTCCCCAAGAGCCTGTTCTCTCCAGTTGATGTCACTAGAACTTAGCTCAGAAAGGTAAATTTCTCAGTCCTGAAGCCAAGGAAATAAGTTGACTAACAAATTTATTAGAGCATAAGCTTTCGTGGACTACAGCCCACTTCTTCGGATGCATACGAAGAAGTGGGCTGTAGTCCACGAAAGCTTATGCTCTAATAAATGTGTTAGTCTCTAAGGTGCCACAAGTACTCCTGTTCTTTTTGCGGATACAGACTAACCCGGCTGCTACTCTGAAATAAGTTGAGTAAGCCCTAGATGTTTTACACCTATGTTCCCACAGGAAGGGTAGAAAATTAATGTGCCCAGGACATTTAAATCAACAATAGAAAAGAAATCCAGGTTCCAGAAGAAAATCAGGATTTGGATTTAGATTTGGATTTTGAACACCTCAAAATTCAGGGGTTTTAGATCATGCCCATCTCTAATAGAAACAGTAACAATTTCCAAGCAGTTAAATTCTTCTGTCTAAGCACATATAGATGGTAACCAAATGTCTGAAGATGTGGATATCCAATTCAAAGGCTAGGTATGGAATTGGCTACTAAATTAATTGGGATACTGTAATTTTTCTTACATTGTAACAAAAAAAAAAAAAGCATGTCGTTATAACTGGCCAAATTCAAAGCTGTTTGAATTCAGCTGAATATCAGTGGGGGGAGAAAAGGTTGGCTCCATGTATTTCAATGCATCAATAAAATGTGGATTTTTACAGACACTTTCTCTACAAGTGTTTGAAGATACAGCATAGTCATTTAGCAGAAATTCAATGACTCATTGTACTATTATGAATCCAAGCACTCAGTTGTATTCATTTCATCAAAGCCAGTTTCAAGGAAAGCCAATCCCTATGTTGATAGGTACTTTAGACAACCCTTTTCTATAGACAAGCTGGAGAACTATACTGCATTACCACATATCTAGATAAAGGGCTGAGCAATAGTTTCCTCCTCTGTTCATTGACGTTTTTACTGCACAGCATATGAATTTTAATCATGTATCCTTTCCTTTTGAAGGATAAGTTACACAATGTGCCTAACAGAGATTGTGGGAAAATACTGTGAATTTTCGCTAGATTTACAGAAAGGTCTCAAATTATATGAGTGCTACAAGCAAATAAGGAGACAAGATCTCTGACCAGACGAGCTTGCAATATAGACAGTGTACAGATGATGGATAGGAAGCAATGAAGTAAGTGATTGAGCATTGCTGTTCAGCAGTGACTTGCAGTTTCTTGGAATTTTTTGTTAGTTTGCTTTCATTTCCCTGTTACCAGTTCCTTGAACAGATATTTTCACAAATGGTAAGAGTTTCACTCCATTGGTATGCCACTTGTTTTCTAATTATTTATATTATTATTTACTGAGTTCACTGGGTAAATATGATCCCTGTTCCAGTCCCAATGAGTTTACAATCTAGTTCAGACACACACAAAAACCAACATTCAGGCAAAAAATTGTTTACATACATATACAGTACTACATCAGAAGAGGGTAAAAGTCTGAAGTTGCAGAGAAATCTGGCTCTGGTCATTGCTGCACACAGTGTTGATCCCAGGATACTGGCCTCTGCAAGACTTCTCCACTACCTCTATTTTGTATCCTCCCATGATGTATTACATGTTCCATAGTCAGTTCCCTTTTCTAAATTTTGGATAATGGACAGCTCTGCGTCTAAACTAGACCTCAAGTATAGCGTAACTCATTAAGTTGGAATATGAACAAGAGGCTGCTAGGCAGCTCTCTAACACCACATTCTACAGGCCATTATCCTCTGATCTCACTGAGGATTACCAAAAGAAACTACACCATCTGCTCAAGAAACTCCCTGAAAAAGCACAGGAACAGATCTGTTCAGACACATGTCTAGAACCCCGACCAGGGGAATTCTATTTGCTACCCAAGATCCATAAACCTGGAAATCCTGGATGCCCCATCATCTCATTTATCTATGTTGTGGATATGTATTGGGCTAGGTGCAGACCTAGTGTAAGTCATAACGATACACATGCAAAATTGGATGCCATAACCATCCAAAATAGCATTCTAGGGGAGGTTGCAGGCACTTAATGACATGGCAGTAGAATTTTCTCCAAAATAAAAGGCAGTCAGAAGGAAAAGCTATATGTGGATCAGGTGTCCGAGGTGGAAAATGGCCAGAGATGTATGTTGCACATACTGTATGACATTAATTTTGAAATTTGTTTTTGTTCCAAATCGAAACAAAAGTTCCAGTGAAACAAAGTTTTTGAAAACGTTTCATTTCAGGTCCACTGAAATGTTGCATTTCACCTGTTTATTATAATTTGAAAAATAATATAAAATATTATTTAAAGTTGTTTCAAAACAAAAATCAAAGCGTTCCATTCTGAAAATGTTGAAAGAAGATGTTTCAATATTATCAAAACAATTCAGTTCAGTTCTTTTCTAAAGAAAATTATGTTGAAATCAACACGTTCCTGCAGAAAGTTTTGATTTTGCCGAAATTGCATTTTCCAATGGAAAAACATTTAATTTGAAAATTTTTGACCAGCTCTAATATATATTAAATATAAATCTTCCCCAAAACTCACTGTTTTATGTAACAGTAAAGGTTGTTCAAGAACAACCACTACCAACCCAATCCAAGCTGTGCGTGTTTATAGCTGGTGAAATTGTGTAGAGATAAGGCTTTAGTTTATCAGTTTGCTTTTTGAATACGAGACCAAAAAAGATAACTGCTACAATCTACTAATAAACATGGTTTGTATCAGTTTGGAGACAATCAGCATATCTTGGTAGGAAAATAAATACTGGCTGGGAAGAAGAGGTTTATGAAGAGGCTTTGGGGGGAGGGGATAGCTCAGTGGTTTGAGCATTGGCCTGCTAAACTCAGGGTTGTGAGTTCAATCCTTGAGGGGGCCACTTAGAGATCTGGGACAAAAAATCCATACTTGGTCCTGCTAGTGAAGGCAGGGGGCTGGACTCGATGACCTTTTGGGGTCCCTTCCAGTTCTATGAGATAAAGAACCCTGTAGGAAATCCATGTCAAACACAATACAGCAACCAATCAACAATTTATGGAAAACACAATTTTCATCCAGTCACATTCAACACGTGTGCTTCATCCATCACCCCTCTCTGACATACAGAACAGCCATCAGAACAATTTTGTTCAACCTCTACCAGATAACTAATGTTTGATGCTCTTTTCAGTGGTCACTTAAGATCAGTTTCCCAGTATATTAAGGTATAAAACGTAATAGCATAAACAGTAATAGACATAACTACATAGGCACAGGGAGGCTCAGCTACAGTTGCTGTGGGAAGCATATCTTTGAATTTCATGTCTTTCATGCAGTTATATCTTCAACCATAATTTTGCATTAATACTGGGTTTTTTGCAAAGAATACTAAACAAGTCAATGGAGAAACTTTAGCCATTCCTAATTAAAACTCTAAATCAAACATGTCAGAAAACAAATTACTAAAATACATTACTACTACAGTAAAATTAATGACCCTGTGCTTATTGTGGCAATATTTCAACTGTTACAATATGGAGCTTTAAAACCCAAATAAATTAGTTCTATAAAATTTCCTAAGCTTGGAGTACATTGGCAATGATTCAGCTGAAATTAATATCATCTGTTGAATTGTTTCTTGTTTATATAATTTTCTATTAAAATTTTAAATGTTCCTATGAACCAAGAAGCTCGGACTAGATAATGTGGGAACTTCGGTTATGTTTAAACTGGAGAAAGCAACAAACTTTTATAAGTTCTAGTTCAAGTGAGAATGAAAATGGTTCACTTGATAGACAAGAGAAATGTCTCAAAAAAACCAAAACAAAACCTGCTGAGTTCCGTAGAATGTGCATTCATTTATTCTGGGAAAATGAAAAAGGTCTCTTCCTCTCTACTTGTTATGTCATAGTTTACACTCACAATATGAAGTATTATATGTGAACTTTCTCACTGGGTACTCAGCTAAATGGTGCCCAGTCTATGCACTACCAAGGGACATGCTGGTAACTAGTGAGGAGTTCAAAAGACCTACTTAAATTGCATGTGTTATTCACATAAATTGCTCTGATATTTAAGTGCACACATCCACAATATGTGTTTGTACCTTACTTGGTAAACAAAGATAAATTATTTGTTGACTGAGTTCACCTGCAATAAAAACCTGCCATTCTTGTCCTGACCTAGTAGTTACAGGGATAGGGCTGGGGAGGCTGTGGGCTGCTTTCGACCTTTGTTCCACATTACGGATCCCATGGATGGGTACAGCTGGAATAATGGATGGCTCAGGGGACTGATAACAGGTGAGTTAATAAACTTGTCCCCAAAAAGTTTGACAAAATTATGGCTATATCACACTTTGATAAAATCACAAATAATCAACAAATCTTGATTACATTATTTTCTTAACACTTTCCAGGATCTTCATTTTCACTCCTGTAGAGATACAAGACTGTCTAGCTATCTCGAGTTGTACAATATGCACATCACATGCACATCCTGGAAGCAGTGACTGCAGGGGGGCCAAACTCTAGGAAGTAATTTCATCACCATCCCCACTATAAAGGGACAGGAATGCCCTAACAGAAGGCTGTGTGACCAAGACTTGATACTATCTGGTAACTGCTCAATGCCATGTTGGAAAGGAGTTGGTGGAGTTTAATTTAGTTGCTCTTTTGGATAGGAAAGCACATCATAACTGGCACTAATTAGTGCAGGGGTTCTCAAACTGGGGGTTGGGACCCCTTAGGGGGTTGCGAGATTATTACATGAGGGGTCACAAGCTGCCAGCCTCCACCCCAAACTCCACTTTGCCTCCAGCATTTATAATGGTGTTAAATATACAAAAAAGTGTTTTTTAATTTATAAGGGGGGGGAGTCACACTCAGAGGCTTGCTATGTGAAAGGGGTCACCAGTACAAAAGTTCGAGAACCACTGAATTAGTGCCTTTATTGATAGCCTCCACAGAAAAGTAGAAGACTGAAAAAGCATGGAGAATAAATTACCCACTCAGTTCAAATGAGGTTTCTTTGGGGCATGGTTGAAGCACTTGTGTGTAAACGTGCACTGCTAATGTTTGTAATACATTAGTTCTGCAGATAAATAGAAGGCTTCATTCTCCAACACTCAGTCTGGAACTCTTTATAAGCACTAAATTCAGTATGGGATCGATCATGACCCCTCTTATGCACCCATCCAGGCGAGAAAGGAACACTCTTATGCTCCACCATGAGCTACTCACATCAGTGGAGGCTGCCGGCCTGTGGCAGAGACCAGCTGCTGCCAGACTGCTATTGTCTCCTCTGCAGGTGAGTGGGTAGTGCAGCCTTGGTTCTAACCTCCAGTGTTCCAGACCACACACTGCAGCCAGCACAGAAGAAGAAACAAAAAAGTGCTGGGGCAGATTATTTCCCTCTGCAACAAGAGGGAGCAAAAACCAGATTGTGATTCAGAGTCAAGCTACATGCTGCCCTTTCCCTGAGCTGGAATGTAAGATATTGGAATGAAGCTACTTACCTCAGTCATTACTATGTATCTTCCTTCCACCACGGCTAAGCAGAAGGGATAGAATCCAGTCAGTGGAATCAGTGAAGGGCACTGTGTTACTTAGTTTGACATCCAGACAGGAAAGGGCTCCATAATCCCCTGAGTACAGGAAAAAGGATGTAACATATTATGGTTAGAGAGACTCTGAACAGGAGAGAGCCAGAGGCTGCAGGTGAGAAGGAGCAGCAGGCCAGAGGCAGCAGCTTGAAAGCTGGCTACAGAGGGAAGGCTGGGTTGCAAGTAGTCTGAGAACTGGGACTGAAAGCTGGACGGGGAGCCTCCTGTTGCTGACGGAGCAAGTAGTAGTTTTAGCAGGGGGATATAGAAGTGTGGTCTGCAAACAGGAGGTGTAAGGGGGTGACTGCATACATAGCAGGTCATCAGTGTGGAGAAGACCTCAATGAGACTGTTACCTCTAAATGTCTGTGTTGGACTCGCCCTAGGGTCTGGGTTAGGAGCCCTTGGGAAGATTTTTAATTATTTTGCCCACTGTAACACAACATTCTGTCTCATTTGCCAAAAGTTTTTAAATTTTAGTCAATAAATGAGAATAAAAGTAATTGCATATAAATAATTGCAAAAGGCTCCAATGTGCTTCAGTTGCTGCTCTACCCCTACCGTGAATGGCACAGTACCTTACTTGGACACTTTTTGATAATTATTATAAAGACATATGCAACTTGTCCTGCACCACCAAGTGTTTGTTTTAGCATAATCATTTCCATCTGACTGTATTGGTGTGACATTATTGATATGAACTGTGACCCTATAGATCATTGTTGCAACCAAGGTCCTGTAGTTGCACCAAATCTTGTACAAAGGACATCCAGTAAGATGTCTATAGAAAGGTTGTAATTTGCTGGTTATAATTATGCTGTCTGTATGTGTGTATCATTTTTATATTTGAAGTTATGAATATTTGCTATGTACTTGTATCTCAATGTGTTTGATTCTAAGTAGCCTTAGTGAAGCATTTGGTCAGTTTTTTGAGAAAGGACTATTCTTGGAAAGTGCCCAATCAAGAAACACTCAACTGACAATGGACTTTTGGAGATGCCAATCCACATCAGAGGTTTCCTGGGAATGTTCAAACTAACATGTAAACAATGGTGTCGGCCTGCAAGAAGCTGAATCATTCATGGACATGTAACTTGCCCAGGTGGCTACAAACTCCATCTTGTTGCTGTGACTTTGCACAGAAGAACAAAAGGATTTCGCTCACAAGAGAGAGAATATAAAATGGCCCAGAAACCCATCCATTTTGTCTTCAATTGGATCAAGAGATGGCCTTTCCACCCCAAAGAAATGCCTGAAAGAAACTGGATCAAAGGACAGTAACTATGGGGGTGAGAGTGATTGCTGGACTCAGGCTAGGAAGGCGTCCAGACTGTGCAAGAAGCTTACTGGAACATCTATGGGGGTGAGATTTCTGTAATCAGTTTCTTCATGTATTAGGCTTATACTTACATGTTTTGTTTTGCTTGTAACTTACTTTGTTCTGCCTATTACTTGGAACCACTTAAATCCTACTTTTTTATACTTAATAAAATCACTTTTGTTTATTATTGAACCCAGAGTTAGTGACTAATACCTGGGGGAGCAAACAGCTGTGCATTTCTCTCTATCAGTGTTATGGAGGGCGGACAATTTATGAGTTTACCCTGTATAAGCTTTATACAGAGTAAAACAGATGTATTCAGGGTTTAGGCTCCCAGAAAGACTGAATACTGGGTGCTGGGGAAAAGTCCCAGTTAACTGAGAAGCCACTGGGTTAAGTGGATCTTAGTTTCTGTGAACTGCAGGGGGGCATTGCCCAATCTATTGGTCTGTGCTGGAGCAGACTGGTGTGTCTAGCTCAGCAAGACGGGAATGGAGGGAAGCCTTTTCTGGCAGGGGGATTTGTTCTCAGTGGTATCCCAGCCCATCTAGTGACAGTCTTGAGGTAGTTTCTGTGATCCAACCCAACAGAATTGAATCTGTTTGAGCAGTGCAAAGGGGAAAAAAGTAGAATTCAGTTCCTTGAAATAGACAGGTTTTTGTATTTTTACTTATGTATAAAAAAGGTCTACAAATCAGTCTAAATCAATTTTGAGGACTCAGCCACAACTTTGTGCATAACTTCCTGAAGTTTTATACTAGTGAAAAGATGGAACCTGGCTGCAGACAGTTTCTCTTACTCAACCCTGAGGAACAGAAAATCCAGAGTTCTAACACTGCCTGTCGCTGACTGGATTCTTTCACTCCAGCTCAGCCAGGGTGGAAGGAAGATGTCCAGTAATGTTTCTGTAAAAGCTAGAGAAACACAATTTCATGACTCTGCCACTGGCATATGTGTTTAATGGTTGTCATGTGGTCCACATTCCGATCTCTATTTTTATTCAGTTTAAGAGTTTGATAGAGCAAGATATGCAGAATCTCATAAATAAATTAAATAGTACAAAATATCAGTTTTGTACATAAGTCAAGTGTGCATGGTAATAAGAGGGAAAGGATGGGGAAGTAGGATATGTGGTTTCTATTCCTGGCTCTACCAAAAACATCCTGAGATATTGGGGAAGTCAGTACTTCACATTCTTCATCTATCTCATGGGACATTGTGGGGCTTAAGTCATTAATGTATGGAGAGTGCGCTGATAGATAACAGATGCTGTAAATTCAAAGTATTACTAAGTCTCAGAGAGGAAGTGGTGTTTGCTTAGAATATAATAAAGACTAGTCTCTGCACCAAGAATGGCTTACAATTCTCTTTTAACCAACAATATCAGTGTGTCGGGTTGCCCCCCTTAAGGTGCCACCTGATGTGCTGAGATACCACTGAGCCTGCCTGTTCTGTCAGCCTGGGCACCCCTCTTACCTGTCTTGCTGAGCCAAGCTATTAAGCCTCCTCCAGCACACAAACAGGCAGGGCCACACCCATCTGCAGAACAAAACAGACACTGAGATCCAGGTCTGGGAAGACTCAGCTTAAGGGACTTGCCCCAGCACTCAGGTGTCCATCTCCCTTGGAGTGCAGACACAAAGGTATATTATGAAATCCGCCTCCTCCCTCAATGTGGAAGAAGGTATACACAGCCTCTAACCCCTTCCCCCCAATTATGAATTGTAAAAATTGGGTTATATTACAAACAAGAAATAAGTTTATTAACTACAAAAATGAATTTTAAGTGAATATAGGAGATAGAACAAAGCAGATTACTGAGCAAATAAAACAAAATATGCAAGCTAAGCTCAATATACTTAAGAAACAGGTTACAAAATGTAATTTCTTACCCTAAATGTTATTTTAGGCAGGTTGCAAAGTTTCAGTGGTTTAGAGTTCCAGTTATATTTCTTTTCAGACTGGAGCCCTGTCTCAGTCTGGACTCCCCCTTGCCTTCCCTTCAGGTGTCTTTACCAGTCTCTCTTCTTGGGCAGACAGGAGAGGAGGAATCTCATTTACCTTCCTCCCCACCCTTAAATAGGATTTACATAAGACAGGAATCCTTTGATCCCCCCCCCCCCCACTTCCCTTCCAGTGGAAAGTTACAAGAAGTCCCAGATAATGTTTAGTATCAGGTGACAAGACCACCTGACCTAGTAGTGTCACAGTTACGTCCCTGGACGCCTCCCAAGAGGGAGAAAGATTATTATCTTCATGGTCTCGTTGTTCCTTCCTGATGGCCCATCAAATTTGATGGCCTGTCGTCTGGTGGATGTCTTCCCAATACACACCCAGATGTAATTGTTACATAGTCCATATTCCTAACTTTAGATACAGAAATGATACATGCATACGAATTGGATAGTCACATTCAGTAAATCATAACCTTTCCAATGATACCTTTCAAGACCCATCTTGCATAAAGTACATCTCAGTTATGTCATATCCATATTATAAGCATATTTTCCTAAATAATATGGAGTGTAATGTCACAATCAGATTATTGATATTTAACTGTTTTGATATTTCCAAATTGTTATATTTGCAGCCCAAGAATCAAGGTATCCATAGATAAGTTGAATAAAATAAATCAGGTAAAAATCCGAACAATGAATAAATCCCTCAAATTTAGACTACATGCCCACAAATCTTTTAGAAGTTATGAAGCTCAGCAAACATACTATTAACCTTTAGATTTTGAATACAAGATTATACTAAACCAAGTGGCATTTTATACTGAATAAATCTGAAGGTGAAATTTTGTGTAAAAAAAACCAAAACCCCTGCAACATATCCTAAGCCAGGGGTGGGCAAACTTTTTGTCCTAAGGGCCGCATCGGGTTTCCAAAATTGTATGGAGGGCCAGTTAGGGAAGGCTGTGCCTCCCCAAACGGCCAGGCATGGCCCAGCCCTGCCCCCATCCGACCCCACAACCCCCCGCTTCTCCCCCCAATGGCCCCCCCGGGACTCCTGCCTCATCCAACCCCCCATTCCCTGTCCCCTGACCACCACCGGAACCCCTGCCCCTGACTGCCCCCCGCCATCCCATCCAATCCCCACCTCTCCTTCCTGACTGCCCCCTGGGGACCTCTGCCCCCATCCAACCCTCCTGTTCCCTGCCCACCCCAACCCCTATCCACACCCCCGCCCCCTGACCACTGTTGTAGGAGCAGCAGTGATCTGTATGCTCTGTATAACTATGCTATGTATAACCTGTATACTCTCCTCTCCCACTCTGAATACCTGTGAAGTGGCTTTCCCCCTCCTCCTCCCTCCTGGAATGCTTGTGGGATGAATGGGCTGGTTGAACAACTGGAAGATCAGAAGAGCTCCCAGGTAGACAAGGTGTCTGTGGCTCTAATTAGGCAGCACTCACACACCCAGTGCATGGACACTGAAAGGATACTGCCTGAGGTGGAGTGTGACCAACCAGATGTGGCCAAGTCATCTCTAGTCACAGGCTATGAGGAGCAGGTCCTTAAAAGGGGAAGGGGCCAGGTGCTCAAGAGGACACTCACAAGCTTGTACCTCCCATGAAGGCCCTTTGCCCAGACCACCTGGCCAGTGGTTCGCTGCGTTGCATTCCATCGTGCCTCAGGGAGACTTACCTGCATCACATTGTCCATCACTGCGCTGCAGGACACTTACGTTCAAG